>NC_091983.1:232170782-232527236 GCF_044704955.1 Pristiophorus japonicus
ACAAACCTAGTTTATGTAATCTCTCCTCGTAATTAGATGTTGGCCCTGATAGACTGACCTTCAGATGTTCATTGAGATTGTGTGCCAGATGTTAACTCCGATATAGTGCCCTCCAGATAATAACTGATTGAGTGTCATGCCAGATGTTATACCTGATAGAGTATCCCAAATGTTAACTCTGATAGGGAACACCAGATATTTACCCTGATGGAGTATCACCAAGATGATAGACTGAGAATATCCCCCAGATGTTGCCCCTGATAGAGTTCCCCAGTTGTTGCCTTGATAGAGTGCCCCAGCTGTTGGCCTTGATAGAGTGTCCCCCAGATGTTGTCCTGTTGACGGCCCCCAGATGTTGGCCCTATGAGTGCCCCCCGATGTTGACCCTGTGAGTGCCCATCCAGATGTTGGCCCCATGCGTTACCCCCAGATGTTGGCCCTGTGAGTGCCCCCCGATGTTGACCCTGAGTGCCCATCCAGATGTTGGCCCCGTGCGTTACCCCCAAATGTTGGGTTTGTGAGTGCCCCAGATGTTGGCCTGACACGGCGCCCCCTGGGTGTGAAGTGTGGGGTCTGCGACTCTGGCCAGAAGGGGCGGGGAGCTCTCACCGGCCGCGAATGTCCAGGTTGGAGATGGCGTAGAAGTATTTGGAGTGGTTGTGCTGGTCAACACTGGTGGCCCCAGTGGCCGGCCGGAGCAGCCTGACCCGCAGGTCGGTCAGGGTGAAGAAGTCCCTCAGGTCCTTGGTGGTGTCCAGCTGGCCGTACAGCGAGGCCATGTCCTGGAGACCGGGCCCCCCAAACAGGGCAAAACGCTCCTGGATCTCGAAGCGGACCATCTTGTCCACCTTCCACACGTAGCCCCTGGAATACTCCTCCGTGCAGATGATATCTAGCACTGAGGCCGGGCTCAGATCCCGGGCGCTTCTCGGCTCCATCCCGAAGGAGGTGAGGCAGTCAGCCGCGTAGAACTGGTAGGGTTGCCACGTACGGCCGTGGTCCAGAGACTTCTCCAGGACCATCTGCTCCGGCCGGCCCGACTCGAAGGTGATGACTATGTCCTCGGTCAGCTCGATGGTCTTGCCCCAGGACAGAGTGATATTGATCAGGAGGGGCTCGGGGAAACTCCTCCAGGAGACGCTTTGCCAAAAGGTGTTGGGAATCCGCCCCTCATCATCCAGCATCAGCTCGGGCGGGTGTGCGAGCTCGGGCATGTGAGCATCACACTCGTTGTTGCACATGTACGGGTTCTCCTGGAAACAGAGACGGAACAACACAGGTTATGTGTTTGAGTGAGTGAGTGTGATAGAAACATAGAAACATAGAAACATAGAAAATAGGTGCAGGAGTAGACCATTCGGCCCTTTGAGCCTGCACCGCCATTCAATGAGTTCATGGCTGAACATGCAACTTCAGTACCCCATTCCTGCTTTCTCACCATACCGCTTGATCCCCCTAGTAGTAAGGACTTCATCTAACTCCTTTTTGAATATATTTAGTGAATTGGCCTCAACAACTTTCTGTGGCAGAGAATTCCACAGGTTCACCACTCTCTGGGTGAAGAAGTTTCTCCTCATCTCGGTCCTAAATGGCTTACCCCTTATCCTTAGACTGTGTCCCCTGGTTCTGGACTTCCCCAACATTGGGAACATTCTTCCTGCATCTAACCTGTCCAACCCCATCAGAATTTTAAACATTTCTATGAGGTCCCCTCTCATTCTTCTGAACTCCAGTGAATACAAGCCCAGTTGATCCAGTCTTTCTTGATAGGTCAGTCCCGCCATCCCGGGAATCAGTCTGGTGAACCTTCGTTGCACTCCCTCAATAGCAAGAATGTCCTTCCTCAGGTTTGGAGACCAAAACTGTACACAATACTCCAGGTGTGACCTCAGCAAGGCCCTGTACAACTGTAACAACACCTCCCTGCCCCTGTACTCAAATCCCCTCGCTATGAAGGCCAACATGCCATTTGCTTTCTTAACCACCTGCTGTACTGCATGTCAACCTTCAATGACTGATGTACCATGACACCCAGGTCTTGTTGCACCTCCCCTTTTCCTAATCTGTCACCATTCAGATAATAGTCTGTCTCTCTGTTTTTACCACCAAAGTGGATAACCTCACATTTATCCACATTATACTTCATCTGCCATGCATTTGCCCACTCACCTAACCTATCCAAGTCGATCTGCAGCATAATAGCATCCTCCTCGCAGCTCACACTGCCACCCAACTTAGTGTCATCCGCAAATTTGGAGATACTACATTTAATCCCCTCGTCTAAATCATTAATGTACAGTGTAAACAGCTGGGGCCCCAGCACAGAACCTTGCGGTACCCCACTAGTCACTGCCTGCCATTCTGAAAAGTCCCCATTTACTCCTACTCTTTGCTTCCTGTCTGACAACCAGTTCTCAATCCATGTCAGCACACTACCCCCAATCCCATGTGCTTTAACTTTGCACATTAATCTCTTGTGTGGGACCTTGTCGAAAGCCTTCTGAAAGTCCAAATATACCACATCAAATGGTTCTCCCTTTTGGAAACATCCTCTAAAAATTCCAGAAGATTTGTCAAGCATGAATTCCCTTTCACAAATCCATGCTGACTTGGACCTATCATGTCACCTTTTTCCAAATGCACTGCTATGACATCCTTAATAATTGATTCCATAATTTTACCCACAACCGATGTCAGGCTGACCGGTCTATAATTCCCTGTTTTCTCTCTCCCTCCTTTTTTAAAAAGTGGTGTTACATTGGCTACCCTCCACTCTATAGGAACTGATCCAGAGTCAATGGAATGTGACTGTCAATGCACCCGCTATTTCCAAGGCAACCTCCTTAGTCATAGACATAGACATAGAAAATAGGTGCAGGAGTAGGCCATTCAGCCCTTCTAGCCTGCACCGCCATTCAATGAGTTCATGGCTGAACATGCAACTTCAGTACCCCATTCCTGCTTTCTCGCCATACCCCTTGATCCCCATCAGGCCCTGGGGATTTATCGGCCTTCAATTCCATCAATTTCCCCAACACAATTTCCCGACTGATAAGGATTTCCCTCGATTCCTCCTCCTTACTCGACCCTCTGACCCCTTTTATATCCGGAACGTTGTTTGTGTCCTCCTTAGTGAATACCGAACCAAAGTACTTGTTCAATTGGTCCGCCATTTCTTTGTTCCCCGTTATGACTTCCCCTGATTCTGACTGCAGGGGACCTACGTTTGTCTTTACTAACCTTTTTCTCTTTACTTATCGATAGAAATTTTTGCAATCCGTCTTGATGTTCCCTGCAAGCTTCATCTCGTACTCCATTTTCCATGCCCTAATCAAACCCTTTGTCCTCCTCTGCTGAGTTCTAAATTTCTCCCAGTCCCCGGGTTCGCTGCTCTACACTGTCCCATCAAACACTCCCAGGGCACGTACAGCATGGGTTAGATGCAGAATAAAACTCCCTCTACACTGTACCATCAAACACGCCCAGGGCAGGTACAGCACGGGTTAAAGAAAACCCCAGGTGTGGACGGAACACGTTGTGCTTTTTAAATGAATCTGGGGAAGAAATAGCAGAGGCACATATTTAATAATTAGTTAGAAAAAGGTGTCATACCCGAGGACTGGAAGATAGCTAACGTAATACTTATATTTAAGAAGGGAGATAGAACATGTCCAGAGAACTGTAAACCCGTCAACTTAATATCGGTGGTAGGAGAAATAATGGAATCCTTACTAAAGGAGAATATAGAAGAATATTTAGAGAGCAAAAGTATAATAATGAATAGTCAGCATGGAGTTCAAAAGGGAAAGTCTTGCTTGACCAACCTCATTGCATTCTCTGAAGAGGTAACAGAGAGAGCAGACAAGGGTAATGCAGTCGATGTAATTTATCCAGATTTCCAAAAGAGCTTCGATAAGGGACCACATAATAGACTAATGAATAAGGTCAGAGAATGCAGAGTCAGGGAGCCAGTAGCAGAATGGATAGCTCGCTGGCTTCAGGACATAAAGCAGAGAGTAGGGGTAAAGGGCAGCTATTCAGTGTGTCAGAAGGTAGAAAGTGGGGTCTCCTCATCTCCCCTTAACCTTCTCTGCTCTGAGGAGAAAATCCCAGTTTCTCCAGAGTCTCCACATAACTGAAGTCCCTCATCTCTGGGACCATTCCAGTAAATCTCGTCTGCTCCCTCTCCAAGGCCTTGACATCCTTCCTACAGTGTGGTGCCCAGAATTGGACACAATTCTCCCGCTGGGCTCTGCCTCCACCACCCTTTCAGGCAGTGCATTCCAGATCCTAACCACTCGCTGCGCAAAAACAATTTTCCTCATGTCGCCTTTGGTTCTTTTGTCAATCACCTTCAATATGTGTCCTCTGGTTCTTGAGCCTTCTGTCAATGGGAACAGTTTCTCTCTATCTACTCTGTCTAAACCCCTCATGACCATGAACACCTGTATGAAATCTCCCCTTAACCTTCTCTGCTGTAAGGAGAACAATCCCAGCTTCTCCAGTCTTTCCCTGCAACTGAAGTCCCACATCCCTGGGACCAGGAACGAGCCCCAGCCTGTTCAGCCTTTCCCCATAGTTAGATCCTCTCAGTCCCCCAATCATCCTTGGGAATCGTTTTGAGCAAAATAAAATGGACTGCAAGGAGACCAGGGAGCTGACATTTGGACAGATTTCTGACATGACAACATTTTGGACGTTTTCTTTGTTTAGATTTTCCAAAGTTCATGTTCAGTGAAAGAATCTCCGACCTCTGACCTCTAGAGATGGGAAAATGAGTCTCACTGCAGCTGTCTGTTTGGGTTAGAGAGAGAGAAACGACAAAAGTTTTGTGGGCGGAATGATTGACGGGAACTTGTCTTTTTATCGTCTATTGTTAAAACAATCCCTTATTTGTGCTCAGGCCTTACCCCTGGGCTCTGTGTGTCGGACCCTCGCCCAGCCTGTGGGCCGAATGATGCTTTACCTCAGGCTGGTTTGTGAGGGAGCAGTCGGAGGTGGCAGGGCTCCCTTGGGGTCACTTCAGGTCATTGACCTTCCGCGATGAAGCAGCGATGGACACAGCGGCAGCTCCACATGTTGTGATCTGGAATGCGCTGCCTGAAAGGGCGATGGCAGCAGATTCAATCGGGAATTGGAGAAATACTTGAAGGGGAAAGATTTACAGAGCTGTGGTGAAAGAGCGGGGAGTGGGGTTAATTGGGTAACACTTTCAAAGAGCCAGCACAGGCACAATGGGCCGAATGGACTCCTTCTGTGCTATATCATTCTATGATGCTGTGATTCTAAGCCGGGACACTGTGTGACTCGAGGGGAACTTGGAGGTGATGGTATTCCCAGGCACCTGCTGCCCTCGTCCTTCTAGGTGCTGGAGGTGGCAGATTTGGGAGGTGCTGCTGAAGAAGCCTTGGCGAGTTGCTGCAGTGCATCCTGTGGATCAGACACACTGGGACTCTGCCTGACATCGGCAACATAGAATCAGCCCGACATCTTTTTCCAAATAATCAGAAAGTGGCTGTTGCAGCAATCAATAAAACTAATGCGTGTGATAAAGATGGAGAGCGCGGCAATATACAGAGATCATAGAGATTAATGAATCTATAATTGTCACAGCATCGACTAAAGGCAGTGACTCAAGCCGCATATTGGATTGGTTATTTTTAATACTCGATGTAGAAGGAATGGGGTAACATTAGTACCACAATCCTAAAGCTGTGTAAAGTATAAATGAACAAAGGAACGGTGCAGATGTGACGTGCTCCTGAATTGCCGTGTCCTCGGGACATAATTAACAGCACCGTGCCCCAGCGCTACAACTGACCTCCGACTGCTCCGTCACTGTGTGTCCCAGGCCGTGGTCTTTGTTGGTGAAGGCACCATAAAGGTTCAAGCTCAGGTCACCAGCCATGCCCGGCCCATCCAAACCTCGCTCACCTTCTTGTTCCCTACTCAGCCTCACCCCTCCTCACACTACCCTTTCACAAGACTTCAGCCTCAACCCTAATCTGAGGCCCTTCTCACCTCATCCCACCGTTCACACATGCACTGTGAGCAGCCACGCAGATTCAAATGCACGTTTACACACATCCACACAGCAGCAACTATTCAACTATGGAAGGCACATGTGGCACACGATGAGCTGCACACTCACTCACACCTTCTTGTGCTTCTTACTACAGGTGAAACTAGCTCACAACAGGAGAGAGCAGCAGTGCACCGGTGGAGGGGAGCCTGACATACAAGCCCTCAGTGAGGTGGAGGAGCGAGTGTCCATCCCCATGGGCACACCAGTTGGTGCGGTAGTGGACGGAGAAGCAGCACCCCCTGTGGACCGTGACGGTATGTGAATGCCCTTTGGCATTTCTGTGAGATCCTTGACCCTTGACAGTAAACGCCGTCCACTTCAACTGACGGGGAAGATGAAGAGGAAGGTGAGGAAAGTGTGGTGCCTGTGTGGGACCCTCCATCAGTTGCATCGAGTGGGGACACCACCGTGGTGGAAGGACCAACATTCCTGGGCTTTGAAGAGCCTAGGCTCCTGAATCCAGTGGCCTGCAGCAGCGCCCAGAGCGAGGGGAAGCTCGGGGACCATCTCCCCGGACAGTGAGTCGACCCATCAGTCCTGCTCAGAGAAAGTCAGACGTGGACCTGGACTTGGAGGCTATGTCCAGAGAGTGCATTGGAGAAGGTCCCGCAGAGCATGGATACACTTGCCCTGAGGTTGGGGGAGGCCGCCTCTAGCATTGTCCCTGCCTCTCAGCAGTTCAATGAACCCATCCTTGCCCACTTACAGAGGGAGATGGACTCAACCAGCGACAGTGGAGTTGCAGAGGGGAGAGCGCGTGCCATGGTTGACGTGGCAGCAGCTATCGCATCACAGGCCCAAGCCACGCAAAGCCTTTGTGATGTGATACTGTTAATGATTGTGGCAACAACTCTCAGAACGCTGCGTTTGAGACTCAGGCTGCTCTGAGTCAGTCACAGAGTGATGCCATGCAAACACTAACTGCTGCCATCCTCTCTGTTCCCCAAAATCCAACGGGGAGGTAACGGTGCCGAAGGAGGCCAGTAATCCGCGCTCCCGCATATTGCTCCGGATGCTGAGGTTCCGCCCTGGGGGAGTGGCAGTGGGCCATGGGAAATGAAACTTGTTGTCTTTGCTCAAGATGACAGCATTCTGGCTCCCACCATTGCCACTCTGCCTTTCCACCTGCCGCGGTCTACACACCAGCCAACCTAGACTGCTGCCGCCGATGCTGAGGTGGTGCAGTCCGCAGCCGGGCCTTCCAGGCCCAGAGCTGGTCCAATGTATCCTACTAGGCCATCTGTAGTGTCTGTTACACACACAGCAGCCCTCAAGCAGCCTTGCTGCAGGCACTGAGGCAACATTGAGGAGGAGCAGGAGGTGTGGGAGGGGGTTAAGGTAAGGGGTAGCAAATGCCAGAGCTAGTCTCAATAAAAACTTTGGCCACAATGGACAGAAGGCCTCATCCTGTAAATATGTTTGTCAAGATCTGGTTGCAGTTTTTGAGGCCTGCTATTGTAAGTGTATGTGCCTAATACGGCACATGGATACTGTTGAGGAATGACAAATGGCAGGGGCCTGTGTACAGCTATTGTTGAGGTTAATTGTGTGTTATGGTGTTTCAAGGGGCTGTTGTTAAATGTTTATTAGTTGCTGGTCAGGGGTTGTGTTGTGTTGTTGGAGAACCGATGTATGATGAGCCGCTGACATGTGGCCCTTGTATCGGGAGCAGTGCCACGGTGTCTCCTCCGTGGCTGCTGCACCTCCTCCTCTGGCTGGCCAGTCGGGGCCTCGCCAGGCTCCTGTTCCTCTTTCTCCTCCTCCTGAGTTGGGGCTGCACTCCCCACTGGTAAGGCCTGGGCCCTCATGATGGCCAAGTTGTGCAACTTGCAGCACACCACAATGAATAGCGACACCTGTTGAGGGAAGTATTGAAGGCTGCCTCCAGAGTGGTCCAGGCTTCTGAAACGCTGCTTGAACACCCCTATTGTCTGCTCGATGATGTTGTGAGTGGCCGCATCTTGGATCTTTGGATCAAGACCGCTCAAAATGGAGGAGAAGCATCCGAGAAGGCGACGAACACATCGAGTCTCTTTGCCGGGAGGATGCGGAAGCCAAGTACAAACAGCAGAAGGAACGTACGACAACCCAAGCACCCCACCCACCCATCCCTCTAACCACCATCTACCCCACCTGTGACAGAGACTGTGGATCCCACATTGGTCTCATCAGTCACCTGACAACTCATTTTAATGTGGAAGCAAGTCATCCTCGACTCCGGGGGACTGCCTAAGAAGAAGAGAAGAATTAAACATCACCATACAGCCCAGGGAGAGAGAGACACAACGGGCTCCTGCTGTGTGTGGCTGCATCAATGCGGGAAGGGAAGATATTTCAATATAAGGATCATGTATTACAGAAACTGCTCCTGCAACACTGGAGCATAAACGGAGCATCTTATGAATCATTGTTCCTTCCACAAATCCACTCACCCCTTGACATTTATTTCGGGCTTTAAGTGTTGCTGTCTCGGATTTACACTGTGTGGTGTGACGAAGAGCCTGTCGTTATCACCAACTAAACCACTCGCGATCAGCACGGTTCAGTCCCCTGGTTAATGATGTAAATTAGTGTATTATTGAGGACAGAAGTTAGTGGCTCCATAAAGTACAATCCCACAGATTGATGTCACTCCCCATCACCCAGTAATCAGGCCCTTTGTTGGAGTTAATGTTCGAGCAGAGTTGCTCAGTTAGCAGTATTTAGTGGGCCAGTACTGAGCTGAAAGATTACATAGGATTACTTATAGGATTACATATAGGATTACATAGAATATACGGCACAGAAACAGGCCATTCGGCCCAACTAGTCCATGTCGGTGTTTATGCTCCACTCGAGCCTCCTCCCGTCTTTCCTCATCTAAATCTATCCACAACCCTCTATTCCCGTCTCCCTCATACGCTTGTCTAGCCACCCCCACCGCACCCCCCCCCGCCCCGCCTTAACTGCATCTACACTATTTGCTTTAACCGCTCCCTGTGGTAGCAAGTTCCACATTCTCACCACTCTTTGGGGACAGACGTTTCTTCTGAATTCCCGATTGGATTTCTTGGTTCTCTCTGTATCCACTCGATCAAAACCTTTCATAATTTCAAAGACCTTTATTAGATCACCCCTCAGCATTCTCTTTTCAAGAGAAAAGTGACCCAGCCTGTTCATCCTTTCTTGATATGTATACCCTCTCATTTCTGGTATCATCCATCTCCCCACGGCCCACAGTGGGTCAGGGAGAGGGTCCTCTCCCCACGGCACACAGTGGGTCAGGAAGAGGCTTCATCTCCCCACGGCCCACATTGGGTCAGGGAGAGGGTCCTCTCCCCACGGCCCACAGTGGGTCAGGGAGAGGGTCCATCTCCCCACGGCCCACAGTGGGTCAGGGAGAGGGTCCTCTGCCCACGGCCCACAGCTCAGGGAGAGAGTCCTCTCCCCACGGCCCACAGTGGGTCAGGGAGAGGGTCCATCTCCCCACGGCCCACAGCTCAGGGAGATTGCCGTGAAGCCCAACTTGTTCAGTGATGTCCTTTAGGAAAGGAAACCTGCCTCTGTAACCTGCCCGGGCCTATATGTGACTCCAGGCCCACACCAACGTGGTTGACTAGTAATGACCCTCTGAAGTGGCCGAGCGAGACACTCAGTTTGTATCAAACCCGATCCCAGTGGATCAAGAAGGCGGCCCACCCCCACCTTCTCAGGGCACCTGGGGATGGGCAATAAATGCCGGCCGTGTCAGCGATGCCCACATCCCCAGAATTAATTTAATAAAGGAACGGCGGTTTTAAGTCCATATCTTGCCTGGGAGCTCGATGGGATTCTACACTTTGGAATTTAATTATAAAGAACGTGAGCCGGCAGAAATGAATGTTTGTTCAAGTTAATGAAACCCAGAACTCTGCACCTGGTGTTTGTGTCTAAACATTTCAGCAATGAGAAGACCAGAGGGAGGTTTCAGAGAAAGAAACCAGACTGGGGAAGGATTGAGAATCTGCAGCAAATCTTCAACCAGCTGTGGTGTAATCCCACATTATTGACCGGCCTGTGTCGATCGGTCCTTATAGACCACAGCCATCGTTCATTAAACACCCAGCTTCCAATTTTAAACCGTCCGTCCCCAATGGGTGACCTCCTTCTAATGAAAGGTCCCCAATAAAAGGCCTTCTCCCCAAACTAATGTCCCCAGTGCCCCAGCCTCACGGAGACTCAGGGCTGTGAGCAGGTGTTCAGGGAACCCACCGACAGTCTGTCAAACCAGGTTTAAACAAACACTTTAATCCCAGGCTCATTTCAGCTCCGTCAGTCAGCAGGTTCCTGGGGGTGGGAAATAAAACAGGAGCTCGCAGACATATACCGCCGTCCGCCCCGCTCCCCACGCACTTCCACCCCGCCGCAAACTGACTGCACCGCCCGCAACAAAAACAATCTACAAAGAGCTGAATTTCGCTCAACTCTCCGCTCCATGGATTGGGGCGGGGAAAATCGGCTCGCTCAGTGAGTGTGCCCCCTTTCGGTCGGAGGGCAAATTCGGCAACAGGGTGTTTCTGGTGAATGAGCCCATGTAATGTGGGAGGGGAGGAGGGAGCAAGAGGGAGAAAGAGAGAGGAGAGAAAGAGAGAGCAAAGACTGAATTCTAAAGCGCCATTGACTATCTCAGGATGAGAGTAGTGCAGCGCTCCCTCAGTACTGCCCCTCCGACAGTGCAGTGCTCCCTCAGTACTGTCCCTCCGACAGTGCAGTGCTCCCTCAGTACTGCCCCTCCGACAGTGCAGTGCTCCCTCAGTACTGCCCCTCCGACAGTGCAGCGCTCCCTCAGTATTGCCCCTCCAACAGTGCAGCGCTCCCTTAGTACTGCCCCTCCGACAATTTAGTGCTCCCTCAGTACTGACCCTCTGACAGTGCAGCACTCCCTCAGTAGTGACCCTCCGACAAGTTAGTGCTCCCTCAGTACTGACCCTCTGACAGTGCAGCACTCCCTCAGTAGTGACCCTCCGACAATGTAGTGCTCCCTCAGTACTGACCCTCTGACAGTGCAGCGCTCCCTCAGTACTGCCCCTCCAACAATTTAGTGCTCCCTCAGTACTGACCCTCTGACAGTGTAGCACTCCCTCACTACTGCCCCTCCGACAGTGCAGCGCTCCCTCAGTACTGACCCTCCGACAGGGAAGCGCTCCCTCAGTACTGACCCTCCGACAGTGGAGCATTCCCTCAGTACTGCCCCTCTGACAGGAAAGCGCTCCCTCAGTACTGACCCTCTGACAGTGTAGCACTCCCTCACTACTGCCCCTCCGACAGTGCAGCGCTCCCTCAGTACTGACCCTCCGACAGGGAAGCGCTCCCTCAGTACTGCCCCTCCGACAGTGCAGCGCTCCCTCAGTACTGCCCCTCTGACAGGGAAGCGCTCCCTCAGTACTGACCCTCCGACAGTGGAGCATTCCCTCAGTACTGCCCCTCTGACAGGGAAGCGCTCCCTCAGTACTGACCCTCCGACAGTGGAGCACTCCCTCAGTACTGCCCCTCTGACAGGGAAGCGCTCCCTCAGTACTGCCCCTCCAACAGTGCAGCACTCCCCCAGTACTGCACTGGGAGTCTTGGCCTGGGTTTTGTGCTCAAGTGTCTGGAGTGGGACTTGAACCCTCGACCTTGCCTGTCTGCCTCTATCTGTGTTTATAATGAAATTTGCGCGTGGTCAATACAGAGAATGGGTAACAGAGAATAACAGGAGATGGAACCGAGACTCCTCATCATTCAAACTGCTCGATGGAAAAATCCATCCACTGGTGACAGGTTCAGGGGTCAGTTAGTCAGTGCCACAACAACAGTAAATCATTCTTCAAGCATTCTCCTGTCTGAGCTGCTAAAGTGAGTGGAACATTGTCAGAGAGCAGCGCAGTGAGGGAGCTCTGATCCAGGAATCAAGAGACTGGGAAAGTTTAATGTGCAGCCGGTTTACTGGGGACAGTGGGCAGTGAGTGAGATATTGGGCAGGGGGCGGATTCATGGGGATAAAGTCTATGGCCTCAGGTTTAATCCACTTCCTGTCGGCCTCTCCCAAACCCTCGATTTCCCGTCTGAGTAATAAAGGTTTAGTCCCAGACCCAATAGAATGGACTGCGATATTACAAAGAGAATGTTTGGCTCGTTCAGACTGAAATCCCGTCTGCTGCTCGCATCTGCTGAAAATAAACTCCCTTAAAACAAGGGAAATATCACAGAATCTCACAGCACAGAAGGCAATTCGGCCCATCGTGCCTGTACCCATTCTTTGAGGAGCTGTTTGAACCTGCTTCAACTAAACTCCCTTAAAACAGGGAAAAATATACTTAATAAATTTGGGAAAAAGGATAAATTTGCAAGGCTATGGGGAAAGAGCAGGGAGTGGGACTAATTGGATCACTCTCTCAAAGAGCCGGCACAGGCACGATGGGCCGAATGGCCTCCTGCTGTGCTGTGAGAGTGTGTGAACAGCTGGCAGGGGAACGGATACAGATGTTAACAATCCCGAGAGGATCAGACACAATCCCCAGGCACCAGTTTACAATCAGTTCAAACTCAGCTTACAGAAATTACCCAGAAACTCCACGTTAACATTCACCAGCTGTCACCACTCGCTGGGATTTCCAGAATTGGTGATCGGATTCAGAAATAATTAGCTGTCAGAATTTTACCCGAGCAAGGCACAGACTGTGTTTCTACAGAAGTGGAGACGATTCTCCCTTTAATTTGACTGTTCGAGCTAACCTCATAACACAGTCCCTCACCCCCTCACCCCTGGTCACACTGTGTCACTGTGCCCCGTGTCATAGAAACATAGAAACATAGAAAATAGGTGCAGGAGTAGGCCATTCGGCCCTTCTAGCCTGCACCGCCATTCAATGAGTTCATGGCTGAACATGCAACTTCAGTACCCCATTCCTGCTTTCTCGCCATACCCCTTGATCCCCCTAGTAGTAAGGACTTCATCTAACTCCTTTTTGAATATATTTAGTGAATTGGCCTCAACAACTTTCTGTAGTCGAGAATTCCACAGGTTCACCACTCTCTGGGTGAAGAAGTGCCCCATCTCTCTCTCCCCTCACCCCCTCACCCCCTCACCCCCGGTCACACTGTGTCACTGTGTCCCATCTCTCCCCTACAATGAGGAGCCCACTCTGCCCGCAGTATTCCAGATGTGCCTCTCCCTCAGTTTGTGCTCAGACACTGTGAGTTTTGCTTTGCAGCACGAGAAACACTCAAATCAATGAACAAATCGGCACTGAAGTGGAATTGGAGGCGAATACTTTGAGCTGGTGCCAGAGATGAATCAAATTGGGGATTACAGACCAGCGGGAGATTCTATTTCTAACACGGAGATCGATGAGCATTAACTGGTGCCTTTTGGTCGAGAAGAACTAAAACAAACAATCATATCCACTCGATCACCAAGGCCACCTATTTCCACCTCAGTAACATCGCCCGTCTCCGCCCCTGCCTCAGCACATCTACTGCTGAAACCCTCATCCATACTTTGTTCCCTCCAGACTCGACCATTCCAATGTTCTCCTGGCCGGACTCCCATCTTCCACTCTCCGTAAATTTCAGCTCATCCAAACCTGTGCTGCCCGTGTCCTAACACACACAAGTCCTGTTCCCCCATCGCCCCTGTGCTCACTCACCGACGTTGTTTCCCAGTCCGGCAACACCGAAGTGGCAAGTAACATTTGTGGTCCACAAGTGGAAGGCAATGATCATCTCCAATAAGCGAGAGTCCAACTACCTCTCCATGACATTCAACGGCGTTACCATTGTCGGATCCCCCACTATCAGCATCCTGGGGATCGCCATTGACCAGAAACTTAACTGGACCAGCCACATAAATACTGTGGTACAAGAGCAGGTCAGAGGCAAGTATTCTCAGCGAGTGTCTCACCTCCTGACTCCCCAAAGCCTTTCCACCACCTACAAGGCACAAGTCAGGCGGGTGATGGAATACTCTCCAATTGCCTGGATGAGTGCAGCTCCAACAATACGCAAGAAGCTTCACACCATCCCGGACAAAGCAGCCCATCCACCACCTTAAACATTCACTCCCTCCACCACCGGCGTACCGTGGCTGCAGTGTTTACCATCTACAAGGTGCACTGCAGCAACTCACCAAGGCTTCTTCGATAGCACCTCACAAACCCATGGTCTCCATGGGAACACCACCACCTCCATGTTCCCCTCCAAGTTACACCGCATCCTGATTGGGAAATATATTCAATGTTCCTTCATTGTCACTGGGTCAAAATCCTGAACTCCCTTCCTAACAGCACTGTGGGAGAATCTTCAACACACAGACTACAGCGGTTCAAGAAGACAGCTCATCACCACCTTCACAAGGGCAATTAGGGATGGGCAATAAATGCTGGCCTTGCCAACGATGCCCACATCTCAGGAACAAATAAAAAACTGAAGGATGTGCCTGGGACTGAGTCTCCCAGCAGGACCGGCAGTATCTCCCTCTGCCCAGTCTCAAAGCCCATGGAGGGATTGGAAGTGCAGTTCTGTGGATTACTGGTCCAGTCACAGAAGCCCTGCACCACCATGCCCAATTCGATCACAACAGTTTATGACCAGGAATTCGTGTCTTTGCACCAAAGTTACAGCCACAGTCTGAATACATTCTCACCCTGGAGTCTTTCTGTCTCACTCACCCACTCACAGTCAACACACAATCAGGGAACACAAGTTCAGAAGTCGGGACACATCTGGAAAGAAGGAGCGAGTACACCTGTCAAAAATTGTTACATATTAAAAAAAGGCCAATAAATTCAGCCGCGTTTTTATCGGTGAAAGAAAAAATGATTGCGATTTCAAAAAGTCCTCAATTGTCTGTGAAGCGCTTTGGGACGTCCTGAGGTGTAAAACTGAGACAGTAACATCTAGTGTGGTCTCACTGGGTCCGGGCCCTGTTTCACACACAGCTCCCACAGTGCGATATGGGACAGCTGGAAGTTTACCTCAAAGACTCGTATTATTTTTATAACAGATTACTAATTGAGCTGGAGAATAATTCCCTCTTATGAACTGCATGTTCTGCAATAAATTATACATTTTCAATTATTGCTGAAACATACGGCTGATTATTAAACCAGGTGTTTCCCCTCGAACAATGATGTAGGAACCAATTATCCTGAGGAGATGATTCACTCAACAAGAGCATCATTAATATTTAGAAAGAGGCTTGAATTTACATCTCAAGGACATATTCCACACTGGGGATATTGGGCAGGGCTCAGACACAATGGGACATATTCCCCACTGGGGATATTGGGCAGGGCTCAGACACAATGGGACATATTCCTCACTGGAGATATTGGGCAGGGCTCAGACACAATGGGACATATTCCCCACTGGGGATATTGGGCAGGGGTCAGACACAGTGGGACATATTCCCCACTGGAGATATTGGGCAAGGCTCAGACACAATGGGACATATTCCCCACTGGAGATATTGGGCAGGGCTCAGACACAGGGGTCAGGAGCTCCAGGGGTTGTTTATAAACATTCGACCTCCCTCCTCACATCTATTTCCGTGTCTAATTTTACAAACACTGCCACCCCTTACGGTGCGACACTGGGAAGCAGCGAGTTTTGTGGTTTACGTGTCCTGACCTTTCCTGTTCAGCCCAGCAGTTTGACTTCTCCTCACAGTTCCAGTAAATGCAACTTATCAGACTGTTATTCCATCCCCATATCTCCTCCTTCACCAAGCCCGCCTACTTTCACCTCCGTGATATCGTCTGTCTCTGCCACTGGCTCAGAGCTGTCCAGTTAGTCCCACTCTCCTGCTCCTTCCCCATAGCCCTGTATGTTTCTCCTTTCCCAGTATTTATCCAATTCCCTTTTGAATGTTATTATTGAATCTGCTTCCACCTTCCTTTCAGGCAGCACATTCCAGATCATAAAAACTCGCTGCATTAAAACATTCTCCTCATCTCCCCCCTTGGCTTTTTTGCCAATTATCTGAAATCTGTGTCCTCTGGTTACCGGCTCTCCTGCCACTGGAAACATTGTCTCCTTATTTACTCTTTCAAAACCCTTCATGATTTTAAACACCTCATCAAATCTCCCCTTAACCTTCTCTACTCTGAGGAGAACAATCCCAGCTTCTCCAGTCTCTTCACATAACTGAAGTCCTTCATCCCTGGAAACATTCCATTAAAATTCCTCTGCACCCTCTCCAAGGCCTTGTCATCCTTCCTAAAGTGTGGTGCCCAGAATTGGATACAATACTCCAGCTGGGGCCTAACCAATGATGCATAAAGGTTCACCATGACTCCCTTGCTTTTGCACTCGATGAAGCAAATGTAGGAATTTGGATGGAATTCACTTTGATAAAGGCCGTTCAGTGAGCGTCCATTCACAGCGCGACACATAACAGAGGCTGTCTCAGAAAGGCTTCTACTCACCAGCGTGCAGTACATCTCGGGGGTCTCTCCACACGTACTGTCGGAGGGATCCAAGCTGACCTTCAGTGACCTGGTGAGCAGGGCGGCCTCGGGCTGGCAGGCCATGTAATCCCAACTCATGGCCTGGTCCCAGTGAAGCTGGGCCTTACACAGGTCGTAGTGACCCCAGGACGGGAAGTGCTGCGCAGTGAGAGACAGGGCCGCCCAAAGGGCCTGAAGGGGCAACAAACCGGACAGACGCATCGCTCCGACTGGACCGCGCTCAGAGAGGGGCCATCTCGGTACGTCTGGTGGTGATTCAGTGAGTCCCTGCTCCGACTGGACCCGCTCAGAGAGGGGTAATCTCAGTCCATCTGAGGGTGATTCAAGGGGTCCCTGCTCCGACTGAATCCGCTCAGAGAGGCGCTATCTCGGTCCGTCTGGGGGAGATTCAGGGGGTCCCTGCTCTGACTGGACCCGCTCAGAGAGGGGCGATCTCAGTCCATATGGGGGTGATTCGGGGGGCCCTGCTCCGACTGGACCCGCTCAAAGAGGGGTGATCACTATGCTTGCAGATGTTCCAGGTGTTGGAATTCCAGCTATTTTCCCAGCATTGGTACAGATGTTCTGGATGTTGGAATTCTAGCTGTTTTCCCAGTTGGTGCAGGTGTTCTCGGTGTTAACATTCCAGCTGTTTTCACACTGTTGGTGCAGATGTTCCAGGTGTTGGGATTCCAGCTGTTTTCTCACTGTTGGTGCAGATGCTCTGGGTGTTGGAATTCCAGCTGTGTTCCCAGTGGTGGTACAGATGTTACGGGTGTTGGGATTCCAGCTGTTTTCTCAATGGGTACAGATGGTCTGTGTGTTGGGATTCCAGCTGTTTTCTCGGTGTTGGTACAGATGTTCTGGGTGTTGGGATTCCAGCTGTTTTCCCAGTGTTGGTACAGATGTTCCAGGTGTTGGGATTCCAGCTGTTTCCCCCCCAGCTGGCCGCTGTGTCAGACAGATGCTTTGATTGGCTGATCAGTCAGAACTGGGGCCCAATGTGATGACTGTTTCCTGACCAGAGTCTGTTTCCCATCGATCATCTCTTCCTTCTGCCATCAGTTCCCTATGCGGAGAGAAATAAAATCAATGCATTTCGGAACAGGTGCTGCTCCTGATCTTCGAGCCCACCCTCCAATATCGCCTCCCATTAGCTGCAGCGTTACACAGAAATAATCACCAGTTGGGAATCACCGCAGCCAATAGGAGGTGGCTAAATCACTCTCGTTAATATACCAAATGAGACAAATGAACAATTATGTTATTTTAGTGATGTTGGTTGAGGGATACATATTGCTCAGGATACTGGGGAGAAATCCCCTGCTCTTCTTTGAAATAAAGCCGAGGGATCTTTGATGTGAAGCTGAGAAGGCAGACGGGGCCTCGGTTTACCGTCTTGTCCAAAAGATGGAGCATTCAACAGTGCAGCACTCCCTCAGTACTGCCCCTCCGACAGTGCAGCATTCCCTCAGAACTGCCCCTCCGACACTGCAGCACTCTCTCAGTACTGCTCCTCTGATATTGCTGCAGTCGCTCAGTACTGCCCCTCCAACAGTGCAGCACTCCCTCAGTACTGCCCCTCCGACAGTGCTGCACTCCTTCAGTACTGCCCCTCCAACATTGCAGCACCCCCTCAGTACTACCCCTCCGACAGTACTGCACTCCCGCAGTACTGCCCCTCTGACAGTGCAGCACTCCCTCAGTACTGCCCTTCCGACAGTGCTGCACTCCTTCAGTACTGCCCCTCCAACATTGCAGCACCCCCTCAGTATTACCCCTCCGACAGTACTGCACTCCCGCAGTACTGCCCCTCTGACAGTGCTGCACACCCTCAATACTGCCCCTCCGACAGTGCTGCACTCCCTCAGTACTGCCCCTCCGATAGTGCATCGCTCTCTCAGTATTGCACTGGGAGTGTCAGCCTGGATGCTGGGCTCGAGTCTCAGGAGTGGGATTGAGTCAGCTCCTTCAGCAAAATCTATTCTCCTTACTCCATCATCTCACCTCAATCTCAGAGCTCACACTGGAAAAGCAAAATTATTCTACTGCCTACTTTAAAAAGTCGCCCCTTTAAACACTGATAGACTCTGTGTTTGGTGACCCTCCCACAGCCTGTTTTATGACACAAGGTGTTACTCTGGGCTGTGAGTGATATACAGATTAGTAACAGGGATATTTATAATCTATTTTCTATCATGAATTCAATGAGCTTTTACAAACTGCTGCACTGCGAGCAGGAATAGTCTCTGAATGTCTCACTTCCTCCCCCGTAATGCTGTTCCCCTTCAGCTCGAGCATCACAATCCACAGTCACCTTCTGGGCCTGACGTCACTCCTCCTGCTCAAACCCCAACACACACTCACCGTCTCCAGTCACACCCCCAACACAAACTCACCGTCTCCAGTCACACCCCCAACACAAACTCACCGTCTCCAGTCACACCCCCAACACAAACTCACCATCTCCAGTCACACCCCAACACACACTCACCATCTCCAGTCACACCTGATTTACACTCCTGTGAAGCGCCTTGGAATATTTTACTGGGTTGAGTCGCAAATTGTTGTCCAATGTGTTCCTTCATCGTACAGATTGCTGCAGCGCTCCGATACAATGCACAGCTCTCCTATGCAATGCATGCAATCCTCAGATACAATGCACTCTTATCCAATGGAAGATTGCTACTCTAGAATGCACACAGAATCGTCCTCTCCAATTCTCCAGCCCTCCGATACAATCCACACAGGAACCAGTCTGATCCCCGCGCCAAGCCGCCAATCTCTGCTGGAAACAGCAAGGCGATCCCGGGAGATCCCGGGACAGAGTCTGACTCACTCTGGGGGAGATCAGCGAGCTCCGGGCGCGGCGAGGTCCCGGACACAGCTCCGCATTGCTCAGCAACAAGTCCAGGAGCCTCCTCAATGGACCGGAGGAGTTTAGCACAGAATCTGCCCTCAAGGGGAAGGAGGGAGGGAGAGGGAGAGGGGGAGGGAGGAGAGGGGAAGAGGGAGGGTGAGGGAGAGAGGGAGACAGCGAGAGTGAGAGTGAGGGAGAGAGGGAGAGAGAGAGTGAGGGAGAGGGAGAGAGGGAGGGGGAGGGAGGGAGAGAGAGATTGATGGAGAGGGAAAGAGGAAGAGAGAGGGAGGGAGGGAGAGTGAGAGAGAGGGGGAGAGAGGGAGGGAAAGAGAGAGGGAGAGGAAAGGAAAGCGAAAGAGAGTGAGAAAGGGAGAGAGAGGAGAGAGATTGAGGGAGAGAGAGAGAGGAAGAGAGGGAGGGGAGAGAGAGGGAAGGGAACAAAAGAGAAAGAGACAGAAGTGAGTAAAGGGAGTGAGAAACAGAAAGAGAAAATTTGATTGAGAGAGAGAGAAATAGAGAAAGAGAAAAGGGGAAAGAAAACGAGAGAGAGAGAGAAATCGCGATCCCGAGACTCACAGAGAGAGAAAACTGAAATCTCAATCCAGGGGCTCAGACTGGGAACGTCGCCCCAGCTCAGCATTCCGCGCGGTCCTAAAGCCCTCCAGATTTAAATATCCAATTCCTTCAACACTCTTCCACCCCAATCAAAACGAATCGGATATTCAGCACGGTTGTGAGCTGTGAAAAATGTTCTGCTGTTACTTATGTATAAAATTCCATATAAAATGCGGTAATGACAGATTTAATAATATGGGGGAGGGGAGCTGACAGTCAGGGTGGAGGTCAGATGTCTGCACTGCTTCAGGGATCTGTCCTGTTGCTTTTTACAATCTTCCTGGGAGAGCTGACTAATATCCCATCTATACAGGGCTCTGGGGAAAGAGCAGGGAGTGGGACTGATTGGATCACTCTTTCAAAGAGCCGGTACAGGCACGATGGGCCGAATGGCCCCCTCCTGTGCTGTCTGATTGTATGGAAGGATTAAACACATAAACCTTGGGGTGGGGGTTCATGGACCCATCGGCCTGCAGCATTTAACTCGAGAAATGAAGGCAAGTCCAGCCCATTCCCCATCCCATAATATCCCACTGTCCCTGTCCAGCCCACTCCCCATCCTACAATATCCCCCTGCCCCTGTCCGGCCCATTCCCCATCCCATAATGTCCCTGTGCCGGGCCCTTGGACCTTCTGAACCATTACCCACCCCTCCTGATCTGGGACATCCGCAGATTTCCCGCTCCGAAGCCTCAGTGACCAACACGCCCAGTGACCGGATCGCAGAGACTCGCCGAATAAACTTCTGTCCTTCAGACATCTCAATTGTTGCAGCAGCAACTCCTCAGCCCGTCAATCCGGATCAGAGCGTCGCCACACACCCAGATCGAGCTGCTTCTGATCGCTGGCTGGACCATCGACTCGATCAGACCCTCGGCCGTGCGGTTAGATACGGTGAAAGGAATTCTCTCCCAAACTCTGCTCCACACTGTTCCCCCAAGGAACAATGTACAACAATCAACGTGTCCGTTTGATAAACCCCAGAACAACACAAGCAATAACTCGCGATTTATTGGTATTTAGAGAGACTTCTGTAAACTGATCCTGAGGTTAGATTTAAAAGATATCTGAGGACAAAGAAATCGATCCAAATATAAACAGAGCTTCAAAATTCCACACTCTGCTGTCACTGAAATAAAACTGGGATCTCTGCAACGCCTAGATTTTCAAATTCTCATCTTTGTGTTCAAATCCTTCCAGGGCCACGCCCCTCCCTCTCTCTTGAAACCCCTCAAGCCCTGCACCCCTCCCTATCTCTGTAACCTCTTCCAGCCTTACACGCCTCCCTATCTCTGTAACCTCCTCCAGCCCTACACCCCTCCGTATCTCTATAACCCCCTCCAGCCCGACACCCCTCCCTACTTTTGACAAGGTCCCGCACAAGAGATTAGTGTGCAAAATCAAAGCGCATGGTATTGGGGGTAATGTACTGACATGGATAGAGAACTTGTTTGCAGACAGGAAGCAGAGAGTCGAGATAAACGGGTCCTTTTCAGAATGGCAGGCAGTGACTAGTGGAGTGCCGCAGGGCTCAGTGATGGGACCCCAGCTCTTTACAATACACATTAACGATTTAGATGAAGGAATTGAGTGTAATATCTCCAAGTTTGCAGATGACACTAAACTGGGTGACGGTGTGAGCTGTGAGGAGGACGCTAATAGGCTGCAGGGTGATTTGGACGGTTTGGTGAGTGGGCAAATGCATGGCAGATGCAGTATAATGTGGATAAATGTGAGGTTATATATTTTGGGGGCAAAAACACGAAGGCAGAATATTATCTGAATGCGGCAGATAGGAAAAGGAGAGGTGCAACGAGACCTGGGTGTCATGGTTCAACAGTCACTGAAAGTGGGCATGCAGGTACAGCAGGCGATGAAGAAGGCAAACGGTGTGTTGGCCTTCATAGATACTGGATTTGAGTATAGGCGCAGGGAAATCTAACTACAGGGCCTTAGTGAGGCCTCAGCTGGAATATTGTGTTCAGTTTTGGTCTCCTAATCTGAGGAAGGACCTTCTTGCTATTGAGGGAGTGCAGCGAAGGTTCACCAGACTGATTCCAGGGATGGCTGGACTGTAATATGAGGAGAGACTGGATCAACTGGGCCTTTATTCACTGGAGTTTGGAAGGATGAGAGGGGAAACGTATAAGATTCTGACGGGACTGGACAGGTTAGATGTGGAAAGAATGTTCCCAATGATGGGGAAGTCCAGAACCAGGGGACATAGTCTTAGGATAAGGGGTAGACCATTTAGGACTGAGATGAGGAGAATCTTCTTCACTCAGGGAGTTTTTAACCTGTGGAATTCCCTGCCGCAGAGAGTTGTTGATGCCAGTTCATTGGATATATTCAAGAGGGAGTTAGATGTGGCCTTACACTAAGGGGATCAAGGGGTATGGAGAGAAAGCAGGAAAGGGATACTGAGGGAATGATCAGCCATGATATTATTGAAAGGTGGTGCAGGCTCGAAGGGCTGAATGGCCTACTCCTGCATCTATTTTCGATATTTGTATGTTTCTACCTCTGTAACCCCTTCTAGCCCTGCACCTCTCCCTATGTCTGTAACCTCCTCCAGCCCAACATCACTTCCTATCTCTCTAACTTCCTCCAGCCCTGCACCCCTCCATATCTCGTAACCTCCTCCAACCCTACACCCTTCCCAACCTCTATAACCTCCAGCCCTATACCACTCGCTATCTTTGTAACTGCCTCCCCGCCAGCCCAATACCCCTCCCTATCTGTGTAACCTCCTCCAGCCCCAGACCCCTCCCTATCTGTAACCTGTTCCAGCCCTACACCCCTCCCTATCTGTAACCCCCTCCAGCCCAGCACCCCTCCCTATCTCTGTAACCCCCTCCAGCCCTACACCCCTCCCTATCTGTAACCCCCTCCAGCCCAGCACCGCTCCCTATCTCTGTAACCTCCTCCAGCCCTACAACCCTCCCTATGCCTGTAACCTCCTCCAGCCATTCAACCCTCCCTATCTCTGTAACCTCCTCCAGCCCTATACCCTCCCTATCTCTGTAATCCCCTCCCGCCCTACACCCCTCCCTATCTCTGTGACTTCCTCCAGCCTTACAACCCTCCCTATCTCTGTAACCCCCTCCTGCCCTACACCTCTCCCTATCTCTGTAACCTCCTCCAGCCCTACATCCTCCCTATCTCTGTAACCTCCTCCAGCCCTCCACCCTCACTATCTCTGTAACCACCTCCTGCCCTACACCCCTCCCTATCTCTGTAACTTCCTCCAGCCCTACACCCCTTCCTATCTCTGTAATCCCCTCCAACCTACACCGTCCCTATCTCTGTAACCTCCTTCCACCCTAAAACTATTGTTGCCCATAAAAAAAATTCCGGGCCGTGCACCTTCTAGGGGAATAGGGGACTGTGCTGGGATACTGGGCTGTGTCCCACAGGGAAATGGAGGACTTTGCTGGGATATTGGGCTGTGTCCCACAGCGGAATGGGGGACTGTGCTGGGATACTGTGTCCCACAGGCGAATAGAAACATAGAAAATAGGTGCAGGAGTATGCCATTTGGCCCTTTGAGCCTGCACCACCATTCATTAAGATCATCACTGATCATTCACCTCAGTACCCCTTTCCTGCTTTCTCTCCATACCCCTTGATCCCTTTAGCCGTAAGAGCCATATCTAACTCCCACTTGAATATACCTAAGGTACTCGCATCAACAACACTCTGCGGTAGAGAATTGCACAGGTTAACAACTCTCTGAATGAAGAAGTTTCTCCTCATCTCGGTCCTAAATGGCTTACCCCTTATCCTCAGACTGTGTCCCCTGGTTCTGGACTTCCCCAACATCAGGAACACTCTTCCTGCATCTAACCTGTCCAATCCCGTCAGAATTTTATATGTTTCTATGAGATCCCCTCTCATTCTTCTAAATTCCAGTGAATATAAGCCTAATTGATCCAATCTTTCTTCACATGTCAGTCCAGCCATACCTGGAATCAGTCTGGTGAACCTTCGCTGTACTCCCTCAATAGCAAGAATGCCCTTCCTCAGATTCGGAGATCAAAACTGTACATAATATTCAATGTGTGGCCTCACCAAGGTCCTCTACAACTGCAGTAAGACCTCCATGCTCCTATACTCAAATCCCCTCGCTATGAAGGCCAACATGCCATTTGCCTTCTTCATCGCCTGCTGTACCTGCATGCCAACTTTCAATGACTGATGTACCATGACACCCAAGTCTCATTGCATCTCCCCTTTTCCTAATCTGCTGCCATTCAGATAATATTCTGCCTTCATGTTTTTGCCACCCAAGTGGATAATCTCACATTTATCCACATTAGACTGCATCTGCCATGCATTTGCCCACTCACCTAACCTGTCCAAATCACCCTGCAGCTTCTTAGCATCCTCCTCACAGCTCACACCGCCACTAAGCTTAGTGTCATCTGCAAACTTGGAGATATTACTCTCAATTCCTTCATCTAAATCATTGATGTATATTGTAAATCGCTGGGGTCCCAGCACTGAGCCCTGCGGCACCCCACTAGTCACTGCCTGCCATTCTGAAAAGGACCCGTTTATCCCGACTCTCTGCTTCCTGTCTGCCAACCAGTTCTCTATCCACATCAATACATTACCCTTAATACCATGTGCTTTAATTTTGCATCCCAATCCCTTGTGTGGGATCATGTCAAAAGCCTTTTGAAAGTCCAAATACACACATTCACTGGTTCTCCCTTGTCCACTCTGCTAGTTACATCCTCAAAAAATTCTAGAAGATTTGTCAAGCATGATTTCCCTTTCATAAATCCATGCTGACTTGGACCGATCCTGTCACTGCTTTCAAAATGCACTGCTATTTCATCTTTAATAATTGATTCCAACATTTTCCCCACTACTGATGTCAGGCTAACCGGTCTATAATTCCCCATTTTCTCTCTCCCTCCTTTTTGAAAAAGTAGTGTTACGTTAGCTACCTTCCAGTCCATAGGAACTAATCCAGAGTCGATAGACTGTTGGAAAATGGTCACCAATGCATCCACAATTTCTAGGGCCACTTCCTTAAGTACTCTGGGATGCAGACTATCAGGCCCCAGGGATTTATCGGCCTTCAATCCCATGAAGTGCAGTGAGAGGGCATTAAACACTCACAGTGACAATTCCATTCTCATGCAAAGTGTGGGATTAATTCAATCTGCAGTCAGTGATCGAGAGTAACCAGGTTACCATCAATCTGCAGTCAGCGATCGAGAGTAACCAGGTTACCATCAATCTACAGTCAGCGATCGAGAGTAACCAGGTTACCATCAATCTACAGTCAGCGATCGAGAGTAACCAGGTTACCATCAATCTGCAGTCAGTGATCGAGAGTAATCAGGTTACCATCAATCTGCAGTCAGTGATCGAGAGTAACCAGGTTACCATCAATCTGCAGTCAGTGATCGAGAGTAACCAGGTTACCATCAATCTGCAGTCAGTGATCGAGAGTAACCACCATCAATCTGCAGTCAGTGATCGAGAGTAACCAGGTTATCAGCAATCTGCAGTCAATGATCGAGAGTAACCAGGTTACCATCAATCTGCAGTCAGTGATCGAGAGTAACCAGGTTACCATCAATCTGCAGTCAGCGATCGAGAGTAACCAGGTTACCATCAATCTACAGTCAGTGATCGAGAGTAACCAGGTTACCATCAATCTACAGTCAGCGATCGAGAGTAACCAGGTTACCATCAATCTGCAGTCAGTGATCGAGAGTAATCAGGTTACCATCAATCTGCAGTCAGTGATCGAGAGTAACCAGGTTACCATCAATCTGCAGTCAGTGATCGAGAGTAACCAGGTTACCATCAATCTGCAGTCAGTGATCGAGAGTAACCACCATCAATCTGCAGTCAGTGATCGAGAGTAACCAGGTTATCAGCAATCTGCAGTCAATGATCGAGAGTAACCAGGTTACCATCAATCTGCAGTCAGTGATCGAGAGTAACCAGGTTACCATCAATCTGCAGTCAGTGATCGAGAGTAACCAGGTTACCATCAATATGCAGAGCTCCAGTCACAAGCCGAGCTCTCAAGCAATGAATATTTGCTGTTAAGGAATGAATTATTTATGGTCTGGGACTCTGAATAAAGTCACATTGTATTTTTATCACATGAGAATCTGGAGCTTTATTCATTCCTCTTGTGCTCCTGAAGGTGAAGGATGTTGGTGCTGGGACAGAAACACATTCCCATTTCATCACCCAGTGACGGCATCAAACATTCCCAGGGCAGGCACAGCAGTAAAGATCCCGCTATACTGTCCCATTAAACACTCGCAGGGCAGGTACAGCATGCGTTAGAGACAGAGTAAAGGACTGCTACATTGTCCCATTAAACACTCCCAGGGCAGGTACAGCATGGGTTAGATACAGAGTAAAGCTCTCTCCAAACTGTCCTATCAAACACTCCCAGAGCAGGTACAGCACGGGTTAGGGACAGAGTAAAGATCCTGCTACATTGTCCCATTAAACACTCCCAGGGCAGGTACAGCACAGGTTAGATACAGAGTAAAGCTCCCTCCAAACTGTCCCATCAAACACTCCCAGAGCAGGTACAGCACGGGTTAGGGACAGAGTAAAGATCCTGCTACATTGTCCCATTAAACACTCCCAGGGCAGGTACAGCATGGGTTAGATAGAGTAAAGCTCCCTCTACACTGTCCCATCAGACACTCCCAGGGCAGGAACAGAATGGTTTACATATAGAGTAAAACACCCTCTACACTGCCTCATCAAACACTACCAGGACAGGTACATAATGGGGCTAGATATAGAGTAAATCTCCCTCTCCACTCTCCCATCAAACACACCCAGGGAGGGTACAGCACGGGTTAGGTACAGAGTAAAACTCCCTCTACACTGTCCCATCAAACACTCCCAGGGCAGGTATAGCAAGGGTTACATGGAGAGTAAAGTGAAACAGGCTCGAGGGGCACAATAGCCTCCTCCTGTTGCTATGTAGCCAGGGATGGGCAATAAATGCCAGCCTTGCTAGCGACGCCCACATCCTGAGAATGAATTAACGATGATTGCCTGTTAATTTCCCGCTGCACACACCGTGATTTCCCTAAATCACTCCGTGTGATATTAGTCCCAATCCCCCAACTCCCAGCTTTGCTCATTTCACAGGATTTACAGCGACAATAAGAACATAAGAAATAGGAGCAGGAGTAGGCCATTTGGCCCCTCGAGCCTGCTCCTCCATTTAATAAGATCAGGGCTGATCTGATCATGGACTCAGCTCACTTACCTGCCCGCTTCCCATGACCCTTTATTCCTTTATCGCTGAAAATTCTGTCTATCTCCACCTTAAATATATTCAATGATTCAGCCTCCACTACTCTCTGGGGCAGAGAATTCCACAGATTTACAACCCTCTGAGAGAAGAAATTTCTCCTCATCTCAGTTTTAAATGGGCGGCCCCTTATTCTGAGAATATGCCCCCTAGTTTTAGTTTCCCCTATGAGTGGAAACATCCTCTCTGCATCCACCTTGTCGAGCCCCCTCATTATCTTATATGTTTCGCTAAGATCACCTCTCATTCTTCTGAACTCCAATGAGCATAGTCCTGACCTACTCAACCTATCTTCATAAATGAACCCCCTCATCTCTGGAATCAACCTAGTGAACCTTAAGGGAACATTAAGGTGGATTGCAAAAGTTTCTATCGGTATGTAAAGAGAAAAAGGTTAGTAAAGACAAACGTAGGTCCCCTGCAGTCAGAATCAGGGGAAGTCATAACGGGGAACAAAGAAATGGCAGACCAATTGAACAAGTACTTTGGTTCGGTATTCACTAAGGAGGATACAAACAACCTTCCGGATATAAAAGGGGTCAGAGGGTCTAGTAAGGAGGGGGAACTGAGGGAAATCTTTATTAGTCAGGAAATTGTGTTGGGGAAATTGATGGGATTGAAGGCCGATAAATCCCCAGGGCCTGATGGACTGCATCCCAGAGTACTTAAGGAGGTGGCCTTGGAAATAGCGGATGCATTGACAGTCATTTTCTAACATTCCATTGATTCTGGATCAGTTCCTATGGAGTGGAGGGTAGCCAATGTAACCCCACTTTTTAAAAAAGGAGGGAGAGAGAAAACAGGGAATTATAGACCGGTCAGCCTGACCTCAGTAGTGGGTAAAATGATGGAATCAATTATTAAGGATGTCATAGCAGTGCATCTGGAAAATGGTGACATGATAGGTCCAAGTCAGCATGGATTTGTGAAAGGGAAATCATGCTTGACAAATCTTCTGGAATTTTTTGAGGATGTTTCCAGTAAAGTGGACAAAGGAGAACCAGTTGATGTGATATATTTGGACTTTCAGAAGGCTTTCGACAAGGTCCCACACAAGAGATTAATGTGCAAAGTTAAAGCACATGGGATTGGGGGTAGAGTGCTGATGTGGATTGAGAACTGGTTGTCAGACAGGAAGCAAAGAGTAGGAGTAAACGGGTACTTTTCAGAATGGCAGGCAGTGACTAGTGGGGTGCCGCAAGGTTCTGTGCTGGGGCCCCAGCTGTTTACATTGTACATTAATGATTTAGACGAGGGGATTAAATGCAGTATCTCCAAATTTGCGGATGACACTAAGTTGGGTGGCAGTGTTAGCTGCGAGGAGGATGCTATTAGGCTGCAGAGTGACTTGGATAGGTTAGGTGAGTGGGCAAATGCATGGCAGATAAAGTATAATGTGGATAAATGTGAGGTTATCCACTTTGGTGGTAAAAACAGAGAGACAGACTATTATCTGAATGGTGACAGATTAGGAAAAGGGAAGGTGCAACGAGACCTGGGTGTCATGGTACATCAGTCATTGAAGGTTAGCATGCAGGTACAGCAGGCGGTTAAGAAAGCAAATGGCATGTTGGCCTTCATAGCAAGGGGATTTGAATACAGGGACAGGAGGTGTTGCTACAGTTGTACAGGGCATTGGTGAGGCCACACCTGGAGTATTGTGTACAGTTTTGGTCTCCTAACTTGAGGAAGGACATTCTTGCTATTGAGGGAGTGCAGCGAAGATTCACCAGACTGATTCCCGGGATGGCGGGACTGACCTATCAAGAAAGACTGGATCAACTGGGCTTGTATTCACTGGAGTTCAGAAGAATGAGAGGGGACCTCATAGAAACGTTTAAAATTCTGACGGGTTTAGACAGGTTAGATGCAGGAAGAATGTTCCCAATGTTGGGGAAGTCCAGAACCAGGGGTCACAGTCTGAGGATAAGGGGTAAGCCATTTAGGATCGAGATGAGGAGAAACTTCTTCAACCAGAGAGTGGTGAACCTGTGGAATTCTCTACCACAGAAAGTAGTTGAGGCCAATTCACTAAATATATTCAAAAGGGAGTTAGATGAAGTCCTTACTACTCGGGGGATCAAGGGTTATGGCGAGAAAGTAGGAAGGGGGTACTGAAGTTTCATGTTCAGCCATGAACTCATTGAATGGCGGTGCAGGCTAGAAGGGCTGAAAGACCTGCTCCTGCACCTATTTTCTATGTTTCTATGTTTCTATGTTTCTCTGAACTGCCTCCAATGCAAGTATATCCTTCCTTAAATACGGAGACCAAAACTGTACGCAGTACTCCAGGTGTGACCTCACCAATACCCTGTATAGTTGTAGCAGGATATCTCTGCTTTTATTCTCCATCTCCCTTGCAATAAAGGCCAATCTGTAAACAGGGCGAGATAAATGAGTAAAGCTCGATGGAATTCGATCCTCAATGGACAGCCCGATCTAGCAAAATAAAACTGGGAGAATTGAGAAACGCGACGGGAAACATCAGCTGAGGCCGAGACCCGGGGGCAGAGCGTAATCTGAAATCTGCCGTCATTTATTGTCTGTCCCCAGGGAACAAAGGCAGTCGTTTCTCTCTGAGCGAGAACCAGGTCTGAAACCCCCCAGCTCTGGGCCGCAGACAGTAAAGAAAGAAAGGACTTGCATTTCTATAGCGCCTTTCACCACCTCAGGACGTCACAAAGTGCCTCACAGACAATGAAGTATTTTTGAAGTGTAGTCACTGTTTAATGTGGGAAACATGGCAGCCAATCTGCGCACAGTAAGATCTTCATCAAGAATGCAGTGGGATCTTATACATTGAACTGAAAAGACAGATGGGACCTCGGTTTAACATCTCATCTCAATAATGGCACCTCTCAGCACTCCCTCAGTACTGCCCCTCCAACAGTGCAGCACTCCCTCAGTACTAAGCCTATGACAGTGCAGCACTCCTTCAGTTCTGAGCCTCCGACAGTGCAGCTCTCCCTCAGTACTGCCTCTCTGACAGTGCAGCACTCTCTCAGTACTGCCCCTCCTACAGTGCAGCGCACTCTGAATACTGCCCCTCTGAAACCAACATTCCCTCAGTACTGCCCCTCTGACAGTGCAGCACTCTCTCAGTATTGCCCCTCCTACAGTGCAGCTGGGAGTATTGCACTGGGAATGTCAGCATTAATTATGGGATCAAGTGTCTGGAGTGGCACTTGAACCCACGACCTTCTGACTCAGAGGCAGGAGTGCTGCCCACTGAGCCATAGCTGACATCTAATTAGTGCCAAACTCACTCTTTCCACCACCGGCGCACCGTGGCTGCAGAGTGTACCATCTACAAACGCATTGCAGCAACTCGCCAAGACTTCTTCCCTTCAAACGCTCACTCCCTCACAGCCCTGTGGGAGAACCTTCACCACACGGACCACAGCGGTTCAAGAAGGCGGCTCACCTCCACCTTCTCAAGAGCGGCTAGAGATGGGTAATAAATGCCGGCCTTGCCAGCAATGCCAACATGCGGAGAATGAATGAAGTGATTCTCCCTCCTGCCTGCCCTGTGTCTGTCCTGCTGTGTGTGTCAGGAACAAACCATCGATTTTCTCCACATTCACAGAGAATGTCAATGAATGAAATGACTGCCCTGATCTCGGCACCCCAGCAACATCAGCCACTGCTCCTACAGCGCAGTTTACATGGAATTAAAAGGCTGGTGTTTAATTATAAATATGTCAGTAACACATGAGTAGAGAAATAGCAGGATAGCGCAGATGAATACATGGCTTGGTGCAGGAGGGAGGGCTTCAGACCCCTGGGACATTGGGATCGGTTATGGGGGAGGGGGGACCTGTACAGGCCAGACAGGTTACACCTCAACAGAACTGGGACTAATTTCCTCATGGGTGGCCTGGGGGGGGCGGGGGATGGTGGATGGGGGGGCGAAGTGGGGGGGTTTGCTTGCGCTGTTGGGGAGGGTTTAAACTAATTTAGCTGTGATGGCCACCAGGATGTATAATTCGTCATGGAGGCCGGGTCATTGAATATATTGAAAGTGGAGAGACACAGATTTTGAACGATAAGGGAGTGAAGGGTTATGGGGAGTGGGCAGGGAAGTGGAGCTAAGCCCAAGATCAGATCAGCCATGATCTTATTAAATGGCGGAGCAGGCAAGAGAGGCCAGTGGCCTACGCCTGCTCCTTTTTCTTATATTAGAAAGGAGAAACAAGGTGCGCAAAGGATTGGGGAGACAGATAGCACTGGAGTAAGAAATATTACGGTATTAGGTAGGGTCAGACTAAGAGAGAACACAAGAAGGTGTAAGAGCGGTTTACAGTGCATGTGTGTGAATGCATGAAGTGTGGTAAATGAGGTTGGTGAGCTGCAGGCACAAATAGACAGATGGGAATATGATGTTGTGGTGATAACGGAGACCTGGATCAATAAAGGGCTGGATTGGGTATTAAATATTCCTGGATATAAGGTGTTCAGGAAAGATAGGGAAGGAAAGAAAGGAGGTGGGGTGGCAGTATTGATTAAGGAGATTATTACAGTGCTGGAGAGAGAGGATGTCCTGAAGGGGTCAAGGACAGAATCTATTTGGTTCGAGTTGAGAAACACTAGAGGTGCCATTACACTACTTGGTGTATTCTATAAGTCACCAACTAGTGGGAAGGATATAGAGGAGCAAATTTGCAGGGAAATTTCAGAGAGGGGCAAGAATTATAGAGTAGTGATAATGGGGGACTTCAACTATCCTAATGTAGACTGGGATAGTAATAGTGTAAAGGGCAGAGAGGGCAAAGATTTTCTGAAGTGCGTCATGAGAACTTTCTTGAACAGTATGTTTCTGGCCCAATGAGGAAGGAGGCATTGCTGGATCTGGTTCTGGGAATGAGGTGGGTCAAGTAGAGCAAGTGGCAGTAGGGGAGCCTTTAGGGAACAGTGAGCATAGTATTATAAGGTTTAGACAGGGAGCAATCTGGAGTAAAAATACTTAATTGGAAGAAAGCCAATTTCAGTGGGTTGAGACTGGATCTTGTTATGTCCAGAATAGAGTAATGTGATTGAGTACTGTAGACATGAGTAAGTGTGAACTTAGTCTCTTTATTCTAACTCCAGAGTGTTGGAACAGCATGGGAGGCCTGCTTATATACAGTCCTCCCAAGGGATGCTGGGATTCATTGGGACTCCAACAGACATGCCCTCTGGTGGCGGTAGAATGCTGGTTACATAGGGTTGCATATATAACATCACTCCCTCCCAAAGTCAATCGTACACTTATTTACAGGGTGAGACGATCTGGGGCTTTTCGTTCCCTCGTTAATCACCTCAGTACAAATGCAGGTGCAGGTGAGTTGGTTGGTTCTTCACTGGGTTGCTGCGCAGCTGGTCTTGCTGGGCTGCAGAGGGTGATGAGTTCAGCTTCATGGTCAACCGTTATGTCGGTTGCCACTTGTGTGTGCGTCGGAGGGTCGAAATTGGTGGTGTCCTCTTCAGGTTGCTTATGGCTTTCTGTGAATCGCAGTTTGTTTTAGTCCAAGTGCTTTCTGCAAGTTTGTCCATTTGCAAGTTTGACCTAAAACACCCTACTCCCTTCTTTGGCTACGAGAGTGCCAGAAAGCCATTTTGGACCATGTCCATAGTTGAGCACAAATACAAGGTCATTGACCTCAATATGGCGTGACAAACTTGCGCGATCATGGTACATGCTTTGTTGAAGCCGCCTGCCCTCAACGTGATCATGGAGATCAGGGTGGACTAGAGAGAGCCTTGTGTTCAGTGCCCTTTTCATGAGCTGTTCGGCAGGGGGAACCCCGGTGAGAGAGTGGCGTCTGGTAGCTGAGCAGGACTCGGGACAGGCAGGTCTGCAGGAAGCCTTCCGACACATGTTTCAAGCTTTGCTTGATGATTTGGACTGCCTGTTCTGGCTGGTGATTGGATGTGGGCTTGAACGGGGCAGATGTGACATGCTTGATCCCATTGCAGGTCATGAATTCCTTGAATTCAGCGCTGGTGAAGCACGGCCCATTGTCGCTGACAAGGACATCAGGCAGACTGTGTGTGGCAAACATGGCTCGTAGGTTTTCGATGGTGGCAGTGAATGTGCTTACAGACATTATTACACACTCAATCCACTTTGAATAAGCATCCACAACAACCAAGAACATTTTGCCTAGAAACGGGCCAGCAAAGTCAACGTGGATTCTAGACCACGGTTTGGAGGGCCGTGACCACAAACTTAGCGGTGCCTCCCCGGGCGCATTGTTCAGTTGAGAGCAAGTGTTGCATTGGCGCATGCAACACTCCAAATCTGAGTTGATGCCGGGCCACCACACATGGGATCTGGCTATTGTTTTCATCATTACTATGCCTGGGCGAGTACTGTGTAGGTTGCATATGAATGTTTCCCTGCCTTTCTTGGGCAAAACCACGTGATTACCCCACAAAAGACAGTCCGCCTGTATGGACATTTCGTCTTTACTCCGCTGGAACGGCTTGATCTCTTCATGCATCTCCACTGGGACGCCGGACCAGCTCCCATGGACAAGGGACAGTAAAGGATCCTGGCTGGTCCAGGTCCTGATCTGGTGGGCCGTAACGGGTGACTATTCATTTTCAAATGCATCGATCACCAAGAACGAGTCTGCAGGCTGTGCCATTTCCACACCGGTGATGGGCAATGGTAGCTGACTGAGGGCGTCAGCGCAGTTCTCTGTGCCTGGCCTGTGACGAATTATATAGCTACATGCAGACAGCTTGAGTGCCCATCTTTGGATGCTAGCAGAGGCATTGGTATTGATACCTTTGCTCTCTGAGCATAGCGATATGAGCGGCTTATGGTCAGTTTTTAACTCGAACTTAAGCCCAAACAGATAGTGATGCATTTTTTTCACCCCGTAAACACATGCCAGAGCTTCTTTTTCAATCATGCTGTCAGCCCTTTCGGCCTTCGCATAAGCGACCGATTGCAATGTTCCCAATTCGTTTGCTTGTAACACACACCCGACCCTGTACGAAGACGCATCTCAAGCTCGCATTAACGTTTACAAGGATCATACAGGACAAGCAGTTTGTTTGAACATAACAGATTTCGGGCTTACTCAAAGGCAGTCTCTTGTGATTTCCCCCATAAACAGCCATGTCCCTTGCGTAACAACATGTGTCGAGGTTCGAGCAAGATGCTTAACCTGGTTAGGAAATTAACAAAATAATTGAGGAGTCCCAGGAACGACTGCAACTCCGTCACATTCTGTGGTCTCGGCGTGTTCTTGATGGCCTCCATCTTGGCGTCAGTGGGTATGATGCCACATGCCACGATTCTTCTCCCTAAGAACTCAACCTCTGTCGCCAGGAAAACATACTTCGAGCGTTTAAACGATCTAGCCAAATTAGAACCTCTTCCAGTTTCTGCAAGTGCTCGATGGTGTCCCAACCTGTGACCAGTATGTCATCCTGGAAAACCACAGTGCGCGGAACCGACTTTAGCAGGTTCTCCATGTTCCTTTAAAAATTGCCGCGGCCAATCGAATTCCAAACGGGCGTCTATTGTAGATGAACAGACCGTCGTGCGTGTTGATGCAGATGAGGCCTTTCGAAGATTCCGCCAGTTCCTGCATCATGTAGGCCGAGGTCAGGTCCAACTTGGTGAACACCTTTCCTCCTGCCAGCGCCGCAAATAGGTCATCTGCCTTGGGTAGCGGGTACTGGTCCTGCGGCAAAAAACAGTTAATCGTTTCTTTATAGTCCCCGCAAATTCTGACCGTGCCATCGCCCTTGAGAACCGGAACAATCGGACTGACCCACTCGCTGAACTCCACCGGCGCGATGATGCTCTCTCGTTCCAGCCTGTCTAGCTCGATCTCCACTTTCTCTCACATCACATACGGCACTGTCCGTGCCTTGTGGTGGATGGGTCGTGTACCGGGAATCAAGTGGATCTGCACCTTCGCCCCGAGAAACTTCCGATTCCTGGCTCAAACAACGACGAAAACTTGCTCAGAACCTGGGCACATGAGGCGTTGTCGATGGACGGAAGCATTCGGATGTCATTCCAGTTCCAGCGGATTTTTCCCAGCCAGCTTCTGCCAAATAGTGTGGGGCCAGCTCCTGGTACTATCCAGAGTGGTAGTTCATGCACTGCTCCATCATAGGAGACTTTTACTGCTGCACTGCCAATTACAGGGATCAGCTCTTTAGTGTAAGTTCTCAGCTTGGTGTGAATGGGACTCAGCTTGGGCCTGTGTGCCTTGTTGCACCACACCTGTCGAAGGCCTTTTTGCTCATGGTGGACTGACGAGCACCCATGTCCATTTCCATGGAAACTGGAATTCCATTTCGTTCAACTTTTAACATGATCGGTGGACATTTCGTGGTGAAGGTATGTACACCATACACTTCTGCCTCCTCGCTTTGAGTTTCTAGTTCAGTTTGATCCGCCATGGATCGGTCTTCCTCTGCAACGTGATGGCTTGCAGAGTTTGCAGCTCGTCTGCACATTCGCTGGAGGTGTCCCATTGTTCCACAGCCTTTGCACGCATAGTGTTTGAAGCAGCATTGATGGGTTCGATGATCACCTCCGCAGCGCCAACAAGGTGTTAACTGCCTCGCATTAACGCTTGATGGTGGTCTATGAGTCATCTGAGGTCGTGCAGCTGCAGGCATGTACGTTCTGCCATATGCATTCCTGCCCGAAAACGACATTACTTTGTGTGCCGTACTTGCCGAAACATCTTTATGCTGCGAAATTTGTTTGATGTTATCGCTGGTGGACATAAATGCCTGGGCTATTGTTATGGCTTTGCTCAGGTTCGGTGTTTCAACAGTCAATAGTTTGCGAAGGATAACCTCATGGCCAATGCCAAGCACAAAAAAGTCTCTTAGCATTTGCTCCAGGAATCCATCAAATTCACAATGTCCCGCAAGGCACCTTCGTTCGGCAACGTAGCTCACCACTTCCTGGCCTTCAGACCGTTGACATGCGTAAAATCGATACCTTGCCATCAGAATGCTCACCTTCGGATTTACTTGCTCCCGGACCAGTGTACACAGTTCTTCATACAATTTGGTTGTTGGTTTCACCGGAGCAAGATGATTCTTCATGAGGCCATAGATTGTTGCCCCGCAGACAGTGAGGAGTATCGCCCTTCGTTTGGCAGCATTCTCATTCTCTTCCAGCTCATTGGCCATGAAGTATTGGTCGAGTCGCTCCAGGAAGGCCTCCCAATTGTCATTTTCTGAGAATTTCTCCAGGATACCAAAAGTTCTCCGCATTTTCGCATGACGGTTCGTTATCTCGTCTCCAGTTGTTATGTTCAGAATAGAGTAATGTGATTGAATACTGTAGACATGAGTAAGTGTGACCTTAGTCTCTTTATTCTAATCCCAGAATGTTGGTACAGCATGGGAGGCCTGCTTATATACAGTGCTCCCAAGGGATGATGGAATCCCTTAGGACTCCAACAGATACGCCCTTTGGTGGCGGTAGAATGCTGGTTACATAGGGTTGCATACATAACAGATACAGTCCGTGTAAATTGCAATGTGCGGACACATGGCAGATGACATTTAATGCATAAAAGTGCGGAGTGATACATTTTGGCAGGAAGAACGAGGAGAGGCAATATAAACTATAGAGTACAATTCTAAATGGGAGAGACCTGGGGGTATATGTCGACAAACCATTGAAGGTGGCAGGGCAGGTTGAGAAAGCCGTTGAAAAAGCATAAGAGATCCTGGGCTTCATCAATAGATGCATAGAATACAAAACCAAGGAAGTGATGATGGATATTCCAGGATACTTAAATTGGGAACTAAATATTCCAGGATACTTAATTTTTAGAAGGGATAGGAAAAATGGAAAAGAAGGAGGGCTAGACTTATAATACATAGAAACATACATTGAAACATACAGAGAAAATAGGCACAGGAGTAGGCCATTCAGCCCTTCGAGCCTGCACCACCACTCAATAAGAACTCAGCTGATCATTCCCTCAGTACCCCTTTCCTGTTTCTCTCCATACCCCTTGATCCCTTCAGCCGTAAGTGCCATATCTAACTCCCTCTTGAATATATCCAATGAACTGGCATCAACAACTCTCTGCGGCAGGGAATTCCACAGGTTACAACTCTCTGAGTGAAGAGGTTTCTCCTCATCTCAGTCCTAAATGGCCTACCCCTTATCCTTAGACTATGTCCCCTGGTTCTGGACTTCCCCAACATCAGGAACATTCTTCCTGCACCTAAGCTGTCCAGTCCCATTAGAACGTTATATGTTTCTATGAGATCCCCTCTCACCCTTCTAACCCCCAGTGAATAAAGGTCCAGTCGATCCAGTCTCTCCTCATATGTCAGCCCTGCCATCCCGGGAATCAGTCTTGTGAACCTTCGCTGCACTTCCTCAATAGCAAGAAGGTCTTTCCTCAGATTAGGAGACCAAAACTGAACACAATATTCGAGGTGAGGCCTCACTAAGGTCCTGTACAACTGCAGTAAGACATCCCTGCTCCTATACTCAAATCCCCTAGCTATGAAGGCCAACATACCATTTGCCTTCTTCACCGCCTGCTGTACCTGCATGCCAACTTTCAATGACTGATTTACTATGACACCCAGGTCTCATTGCACTCCCCTTTTCCTAATCGGCCGCCATTCAGAAAATATTCTGTCTTCATGTTTTTGCCACCAAAGTGGATAACCTCACATTTTGCACATTATACTGCATTTGCCATGTGTTTGCCCACTCACCTAACCTGTCCAAGTCACCCTGCTGCCTCTTAGCTTCCTCCTCAGAGCTCATACCACCACCCAGCTTAGTGTCATCTGCAAACTTGGAGATATAACACTCAATTACGTCATCTAAATCATTAATGTATATTGTAAATAGCTGGGGTTCCAGCAGTGAGCCCTGCGGCACCCCATTCGTCACTGCCTGACATTCTGAAAAGAACCCGTTTATCCTGACTCTCTGCTTCCTGTCTGCCAACCAGTTCTGTATCCACGTCAGAACATTACCCCCAATACCATGTGCTTTAATTTTGCACGCCAATCTTTTGTGTGGGATCTTGTCAAAAGCCTTTTGAAAGTCCAAATACACCACATCCACTGGTTCTCCCTTGTCCACTCTATCAGTTGCATCCTTAAAAAATTCTCGAAGATAATAAAGGATGGGATAAAGACAGTCGAGTGAAAGAATCTTAGCTTGGAAAATCAAGAAGTAGAATCAGTTTGGGTGGAGCTAAGAAACAGCAAGGGGCAGAAAATATTGGTGGGAGTTGTTTATAGGCCCGCACACTAGTTGTAATGTAGGGCAGAGTATAAATCAAGAAATTAGAGGGGCATGTAACAAGGGTAATACAGTAATCAAGGGGACTTCAATCTACATATAAACTGAGCAAACCACATTTGTGGTCATAATGTGGAGGACAAATACGTGGAATGTGTACAAGATAGTTTTCTAGATCAGTATCTTGAGGAACCAATTAGGGAACAGGCTATTGTGCACTGAGAAATTGTTCATTAATAACCTTGTATTAATGGGGCTCTTCGGGAAGAGTGACCATAATATGATAGAATTTTATATAAGTTTGAAAGTGATGTTGTTAAATCCAAAACTAGGCTCTTCAATCGAAACAAAGCAAACACAAAAACCCCACAGGAAAAGTTCCAACCGTGCCTAACGAGAGAAATTAAATATAGTATTAGCTCAAAGGAGGAGGCTTATAATGTTGCCAAAAAGAGTAGTCAGCCTGATGATTGGGAGAATTTTAGGATTCAGCAAAGGATGACAAAGGAATTGATAAAGAAAGGGAAAATAGAATATGAGAGTAAACTGGCAAGAGACATAAAAACAGACTGTAAAAGCTTCTATAGGTATGTAAAAAGTAAAAGATTCGCAAAGGTTAATGTGGGTTCCTTGCAGGCTGAGACAGGAGAAATTATAATGGGGAATAAGGAAATGGCAGAGAAATTAAACAAATACTTTGTTTCTGTCTTCACGGAAGAAGACGCAAGAAAGCTCCCGGAAACGGTGAAGAGTTGGTAACCATTAGACACAGATTGAAGGTGAATGGCCTCCTCCTGAGCTGTATCATTCTATGATTCTATTACATTACAATTATATTACATTACAATTATATTAAATTACAATTATATTATATTACAATTATATTACATTAAAATTCTATTACATCACAATTTTATTACGAGACTTCTCACCAACTAGCGAATCTAACGGCCACAAAGGAGATAAGAGTCGATGTTGACTATACGGAGAATCTTAAATGACAGATTCTCCTTTCCGCAAGTGACTGAATCCAACCATTAGAAGGAAATCCGAGATCTTACTCGCTCTCAGAAAATGCGACTGGCCGAGTAATTTCATATTTCTCAATGTTGTTGACATTTCAGTGAATGAAATCTCAGTGTGGCTGCCTTTATCTGTGGGCCTGGTCTCCAGCTCGCTCCAACCAGCTCCTATTGAGGGTCAGTTGTTGTTTTGCACAGGCCCAAAGCCTGTGATTGAGGCCCATCGATTTAACACAAAGGGCACGAAATTGCCCCTTTCCTTAAAGCCTGTTACCACCGCAAATCAGCGGCCAGGCTGCGGAGTGGAATGTCCGCTGACTTTTGGTGGAATGGCCGCTGATAGCCCAATTGCCCTCCCGAGTTTTCCCGGCGGTGCCACGATCCCCCCCCACCCCCCTTACCACTCCGCTGCTGCCGAACAGTCTTAAGCGGTCATCACGGTGTGCATCGCCGATCTAACCCCCTGATAGTGACATTCCCCTCGGAAAACGTTCGGCCCGACCGGCGGTGCCAAAACAAGCTTTTTCCCGATGGTCCAATGAGGCTGTGGCCTTCTGCAGCGGCGGTGCGGCTTCCGTTAAAGGGGAGGGCCCACTGCTGCTGCCAACATGTTTGTTTTCGGCCGACTAACATGTCGGCCTGACAATGATGCCCCCGGGTTCGGCCAGGACACCAACAGGCAGCCTGGCTCCGTCTCTTGGCTGTCAGGCTGTGGCCCGGCTGAAACCCTCCCTGCTGGCCCGGTGGGTCGAAGTTTTGAAATCGTGGTGGTGCAGCGCCATAATAATGTCATCGCGGTGGTGACTCCGCACCGCCCCCAACTTCCGCCCCTCAGTTGCTTCACCGCCACGTTTCTGCCCCTCAGGTGTAGTCACCACCGCCATTTACACCGACTTCTGGATCAAAACAAAAATAAACTGCCGAATGTCGCTCAACAGACGAACTGAATCGCAGCTGCGGTAAAAACCACAGAATCGGGGTTCTGGGCGGGGGGCAATTTCTACCCCTAAGATTCTGGACAGAAAACGGAGCAGGAAATGATGGGCCTCCCCCAGCCTTTGGGCCTGGGCTACGGTGAACTGAGATCAGGGACACGAGCCTCCTATTGGCCCAGTCAATGTGGCTCTGAGTCCCCTTACTGAGCGAGTCAGGGAGTGCAGTTTCAAAAGCTGTTTTTATCCATTAAAATAAACCGTGTAATAAAGTAATAACACTGACAGGATAATGTTACCGCGCTGAGCACTGATTATGGGCTGTTGAGTGTGTCTGGAGTTTGTAATGAACACACTTCGTGCAATCTCTCTTTCACCAGCTGACGATTATTCCACATTCCCCAGTGAATATATTTCCATGTTCAGTCGCTGTTTGTGTGAACTGATCACATTCTCCAGTCAGCTTTGTGAATAAATCCACTTCCAATCGTCCTCCGCCGCTGGTCGGAGGCACCTTAGGGAATGAGTCATGTGATGGAATCATTCAAATATACGTAGAATGTACAGCACTGAAACAGGCCATTCGGCCCAACCGGTCCATGTCGGTGTTTATGCTCCACTCGAGCCTCCTCCCACCCCTCTTCATCTCACCCGATCAGCATATCCTTCTATTCCTTTCTCCCTCATGTGTTTATCTGGCTTCTGTGTGTTGTGTGATTGCACTGTGATAGTAAGGGTTAATATCCAGGGATAATATCCAGGGGTTAATATCCAGGGTTAATATCCAGTGGTTAATATCCAGGGTTAATATCCACAGATTAATATCCAGGTTAATATCCAGGATTAATATCCAGGGTTAATATCCACTGCCTTTTTGTTACACGCCATTAATCAGTGGTTGGGCCCGAGCTGGAGTATTGTGTCCAATTCTGGGAACCACACTTTCGGGAGGATGTCAAGGCCTTGGAGAGGGTGCAGAGGAGATTTACTGGAATGGTACCAGAGATGAGAGACTTCAGTTATGTTCTCCTGAGAGCAGAAAAGGGTGATTTAATTGAGGTTTTCAAAATCATGGGTTTTCATAAGGAGAATTATTTTTACGCAGCGAGTTGTTGTGATTAGAATGCGCTGTCTGAAAGGGCGGTGGGAGCAGATTCTATAGTCATTTTCAAAAGGGAATTTGATAAATAGTCGAAAAGGAAACATTTCCAGGCTATGGGGAAAGAGCAGGAGAGTGGGACTAATTGGATAGATCTTTCAAAGAGCCGGCACAGGCCCGATGGGCCGAAAGGCCTCCTTCTGTTCTGTGAGATTTTGTGATTCTCTGAACACTACGACACCGGAATAGAGGCATTCCACACTTCCTGCTCCTCCCGTGTTCCCAATCATCTTCCTGAGGTATTGGGGTTTACGGACCAGCTGAGGGACACGGGAACATCTAAAGGGGGCGATCTTTACCCCGGGACATCTCAAACTCACCACAACCCAACATCAGTAAAATCAAAGCAGCAGCAATATTGAGACAAACAGATTGATGGGAGTGACATTTCAATCTGCACATCACAGAAGGAAAGTTGTTCACAGAGGATATTGGAAGTGAGAATCAATCCCGCCTGATGTGGACTTTCTGGAACCCAACCTGATCCTCATGAATATTTCCTGGGATGGATGAGCTGCTTCGGGGAGTTTACAGAAAGTTCAGAGAGCGACAAATCATCTTTATTCATGAAATACTAAGCCTGATTCTCTGGTAGTTTATTGTGTCTGCGAGCGTATCTGTGTCGATTTGTGGATAGCTGTGTGTGTGTGTGTGTGTTTGTGTCTTTGTGCGTTTGTATAAGTGTGTCATTCGTTGTGAGTGGACGTGAGTGTGTGTGTATGTGTGTATGAGTGTGTGTGTCTGAGTGTGAGTGTGTGTGAATTTGTGTGTCAGAATGTGAGTGTGTGAGTGTGGGTGTGTGTGAATGTATGAGTGTGTCAGACGGGGCAGCGTCTTTGTGTGTTTGTAGAAGTGTGAGTCTTGTGCATGTGAGTCTGAGTGTGAGTGTGCAGTCCCTCAGTACTGCCCCTCCGACAGTACAGCACTCCCTCAGTACTGCCCCTCTGAAAGTGCAGCACTCCCTCAGTACTGCCTCAACGACAGTGCAGCACTCCCTCAGTCATCATCATCGTAGGCAGTCCCTCGAACGAGGATGACTTGCTTCCACGAATTCACAGGTGTTTCGATGAAGGATCCGATATTCCAGTCTTGAACTCCAATTGAGGGTGTGGAAGATGCCTGCGTGTGAATTTTTTTTAACGTGTTGTGACCTTTGCACTCCAGCCACCACACGGGCTTGACAGAGCTATATCTTGGTCCAGTGGCAAGGGTTAACCAAGACGACTGGAGACCTGCTCTCCTGCACGGACCTAGTGCGCACATATCACAGTGTGGGCTGGCCCGTGCTGCCCCTGAGCCCTCGGCTCTTCTGGGCCCCGTACCATCATCTGTCGCACCTCCGCCACAATCTCTCGCTGGTCCTCCGCCATAAACATAAGCACTCGCCGCACATGTGCCCCGGCCTTCCCACCCCTCTGTACCTGCCGAGGTTCCTGCCCACGCTCCAAAACGGAGACCAGGGTTTTGATGACGTCACCAAGTCGCCCATCTCAAAATCCTTGGAGCAACTCGCGCTGGAGGTTGAATTGGTATGTCGCTCCAGCTCTTTTGTATCCCGACCTGTGGAGCTTTTCTCTCGCAGGTCTTCCCTTAGTACTGCTCCACCAACAATGCAACACTCCCTCAGTTCTGCCGCTCTGACAGTGCAGCATTCCCTCAGTACTGCCGCTCTGACAGTGCAGCATTCCCTCAGTACTGCCCCTCTGACAGTGCAGCACTCTCTCAGTTACATACTCAGAATGTCAGCCTGTGGGAAAGGATTTGTTGAGCAACTATTAGAGTATAGAGTGTCTCTGTAGTGAGCAGAGAGATCTGTCCAGGGACGTGAATACCTGGGATCCTAGAATGATGTAATGCCCTGGGATGGGAGATGATTGTCGAAACAACCTTGTCTTCTCACAAGGTTCATTTTTATGTCAGAAAGATTTTAACTAGAATAAGCTGTGAGTGATCAGCAGCACTTTCCCAAAGCCCGGAGCCTCTGGGAATGGGCCTTCTCAGCCGTTTGGTTCCCGTGAGGAGAATTATAGCAGAGAATGCGAGGTTCGGAAGGAGCATTAAACAATCAGAGGCATTCAGCACAATCCTGCACCAAGAAAGCTATTTCTAGTCAACAAATATCTCCTTTGAGCAGAGAAGGTCCAGGGGAGATTTAATAGAGGTGTTCACAATTATCAGTGGTTTTGATCGAGTAAATAAGGAGGAACTGTTTCCGTTGGCAGGAGGCTCGGTAACCAGAGGACACAGATCTAAGGTCTTTAGCTAAAGACCCAGAGGGGAGATGAGGAGAAATGTTTTTACGCTGCGGGTTGTTATGATCTGGAATGCGCTGCCTGAAAGGGCGGTGGGAGCAGATTCAATCGTAACTTTCAAAGGGAATTGGATAAATACTTGAAGGGGAGAGATTTGCAGGGCTCTGGGGAAAGAGCGGGGAGTGGGACTAATATGAAGCTCTTTCAAAGAGCCGGCACAGGCCCGATGGGCCGAATGGCACCCCCTGTGCTGTCTGATTCTGTGATTCTATGAAACTGTGACAGGCTCTGACAGCAGCTCTGCGCAGATTGTTAGGCGACTCACAGATGATTCATTTCCTCCTGCGATCTGCCTTTTACATTTCTCACTGAGTGAGCTCACGATCTTTTATTTTATTGCTTCGATTGTCCGTTTAATCATTGGGGGAAATTATTGCTGCTTTTTCCTGATTTCCCAGTTTGTGATGAACCTTTACATTATTTAACAACCAGTGTCAGGCGAAGGTTTATTTAGGAGAGGCTGTGCTCACAGACTGGTATTATGGTCTGTGTGACCATTACCTGCTCAGAGACTGTGTCAGCACAGGTTTAATAGCTTCACACAATCCAGTCAGTCCCTTAGGTTTCTCAACACAAGAGTCGCTGCACACAAATACTGCAATAAATGTGGCAATGAGCAAGATGGCATTTTCACCACAGATACATTTCAATTCACAGAAGTGTTATAAAGTGAAGGGTTTGATGTGAGAATGGCAGACTGGGGAATTTGCTGAGGTTTGTGGATTTAAGGCAATCTTCTCTAATTAAACACTTACCTTTCACAACCTCAGGACATCCCAGTCAATGCAGAATATTTTGAAGTGTAGTCACTGTTGTAATGTAGGAAACACGGCAATCAATTTGGGCACAGCAAGCCCCCACAAACATAGGAACAGGAGGAGGGAATTCAGCTTTTAATCATCTAAAGCACCTCAATTAGTTCACCCATTAATCTTCTACATTTCAGGGAATACAAACCTAGACTATGCAACTGGTCTTCATAATTGAAACTTTTAGCCCCGGTATAATTCTGGTGAATCTGCGCTGCTCCCCGTCCAAGGCCAATATATCCTTCCTGAGGGGCCGTGCCCAGAACTGATCGCAGGATCCAGGTACTGTCTATCCAGAGCTCTGTACAGCTGTAACTTCCATCCCTTTGTATTCCAGCCCTCGAGATAAAGACCAACATTCCATCAGCCTTGTTAAATATTTCTGTACCTGTCCACTTGCTTTGAGCGATATCTGGACCTGGATCCCAAATCTCTCTGCTCCTTCACAGTTCCGAGCTTCTCACCATTTAGGAAATATTCTGATCGATCTTTCTTCGGCCCAAAGTGGATGAGCTCACACTTCTCCACATTGAACTCCCCCTGCCACAGTTTCCCCCTCACTCAATCCATCAATGTCCCTGTCAACCTGCTGCTCACTTGAGGCCAGGTGGACAACCATTGGATCCTCATGAACTGGCCGAACCAATCAAAACCCTTGGATTGTAGGAACAGAATGCGACCAACACCAGGCTACGTTCTAATTGGAGCATTTAGATGACCAATCACTGAGCTTTACTCTCAAGATCCATGATGCCATCTGAAGCCTGTGATCCAGTTGCAAACCTTGAAGCGATCAACTGATCAGCGATTGTAAGAAGCTAAATATCAAATAATCAAATCTCGCTGTGTCGGTGAGGCAATGTTCACCTGTTCGAGAGAACGGCATCTTATCATCGCCCTCGGCAACATAACCACCACCAGAACAACAACTGGCATTGATAACAACAACAACTGGTACTGATAACAACAACAAATGGTACTGATAACAACAACAACTGGCACTGATAACAACAACTGGCACTGATAACAACAACAACTGGCATTGATAACAACAACAACTGGTACTGATAACAACAACAAATGGTACTGATAACAACAACTGGCATTGATAACAACAACTGGCATTGATAACAACAACAACTGGTACTGATAACAACAACAAATGGTACTGATAACAACAACTGGCATTGATAACAACAACTGGCACTGATAACAACAACAAATGGTACTGATAACAACAACAACTGGCACTGATAACAACAACTGGCACTGATAACAACAATAACTGGTACTGATAACAAATGGTACTGATAACAACAACAACTGGCACTGATAACAACAATTGGTACTGATAACAACAGCAACTGGTACTGATAACAACAACAACTGGCATTGATAACAACAACAACTGGCATTGATCACAACAACAACCTGCATTTATACAGCGCCTTTAACGCAGTAAAATGTTCCGAGATGCTTCACAGGAGCGTAAATCAGACAACGACGTGACACCAATACACATCAGGAGATCTTAGGGCAGGTGAAGGAGGTAGGTTTTAAGGAGCATCTTAAAGGAGGAGAGAGAGATGGAGATGTGGAGAGGTTTAAGGAGGAAATTCCAGAGCTTACGGCCCGGGCAGCTGAAGACACGACCGCCAATGGTGGAGCAAAGGGAGTGGGGGTGGACAAGAGGCCAGAATTGGAGGCACACAGAGATCTTGGGGGGGGGGGGGCGGTGTTAAAGCTGGAGGAGATTACAGAGATAGGGAGGGGTGAAGAGCTGGAGGAGGTTACAGGGATAGGGAGGGATTTAAGGTGGGAGGAGCTTAGAGGGATAGGGAGGGGTGTAAGGCTGGGGGAGGTTACAGGGATAGGGAGGGGTGTAGGGTGGGAGGAGTTTACAGGGATAGGGAGGGGTGCAGGGTGGGAGGAGTTTACAGGGATAGGGAGGGGTGCAGGGTGGGAGGGGGTTACAGGGATAGGGAGGGGTTTAGGGTGGGAGGAGGTTACAGGGATAGGGAGGGGTGTAGGGTGGGAGGTGGTTACAGGGATAGGGAGGGTTATAGGGTGGGTGGAGGTTACAGGGATAGGGATTACACTACTGTACCTGCGTTAATAACAGACAGTGTCCCTCAGTTTCATACCTCGGGCAGTGACTGGGGAACGAGAGTGCTGAGGGTCATGGGGACGTCTCTCTACTTAATCCCATCACCTTGTCTGTTATTCCATTAATCACTGGCAGCAATTAACCGGACATTCAATTGCTGACTAGTTGCCCCAACTTGTCATGTAGCAGTCCCGCTGAATCTATGAGATTCAGCATAACGGGTGTTAAACGGTTGATTCCTTCATCTTCCAGCCCTCACCAGCTACTTTATTCCCTCTTCAGGTGACTGATTTAATTTGCGATTATAATAGCCTTGGGTTGAGATGTTTTGACTGCAATGATTTTCTGTCCTTGTCGCTCAGTGTCTGAAGCCCAGGACTGGGGATGAGCTTGTTGGTCTGCTTGGTGTTAGAGTGTGGAGTGAGGTGAAGGGTTAAGGCTGAGTTTGAGCTGACAGTAATGGGACGGAGAGCAGGACTTTGCTCAGCTCAGTGCAGGAGTCAGTGGGCTGGAGGTCAGGTCAATAAATGGCTTCTCTTAAACAGTTCATCAAAAGGAAGAAAGGTTCCTTATACAAACTCCGAACTCTCGCAGGCACTCACCTTCATGGGGCAAGAACACACCAGCCAATGGGAATCCACCTGTTGCCCTATTGGAAGAGGAGCAGAGCGATCTCCCAGTGTCCTGGTCAACATTCCTCCCTCAACCAACGAAGAGTTTACATCGACGGAGGGCAATAATATGGAGGGTGAATAAACATAGAAACATAGAAACATAGAAAATAGGTGCAGGAGTAGGCCATTTGGCCCTTCTAGCCTGCACCGCCATTCAATGAGTTCATGGCTGAACATGCAACTTCAGTACCCCATTCCTGCTTTCTCACCATACCCCTTGATCCCCCTAGTAGTAAGGACTAGGACTAGTAAAGGCAGCCTCAGAGTGTTACTGGCCCCTTTCGGGAACGTGAGAGGTATCAGATCTCCCTGTGGGCCGGCAACCCTCCGAGATCAGTGATCCTCCAACTCTGGGAACGTGAGGGGTATCAGATCTCCCTGTGGGCCCGACAACCCTCCGAGATCAGTGATCCTCCAACACTGGGAACATGAGGGGTAACAGATCTCCCTTTGGACCTGACAACCCTCTGAGATCACTGCATCCCTTCAACACTGGGAACGTGATGGGTATCAGAGCTCGCTGTGGCGCCGACAACCCTCCGAGATCACCGTGCTCCTCCAACACTGGGAATGTGAGGGGTAACAGATGCAGTATAATGTTGGAAAGTGTGAGATCATGCACTTTGTCAGAAAAAAAATCAAAGAGCAAGTTATTATTTAAATGGAGAAAGATTGCAAAATGCCGCAGTACAGCGGGACCTGGGGTACTTGTGCGTGAAACACAAAAGGATATTATGCAGCTGCAGCAAGTGATCAGGAAAGCCAATGGATTATTGGCCTTTATTGCAAAGGAGATGGAGTATAAAGCAGGGAAGTCTTGCTACAGCTATGTAAGGTATTGGTAAGGCCACACCTGGAATACTGCGTGCAGTTTTGGTTTCCATATATACGAAAGGATGTACTTGCTTTGGAGGCAGTTCAGAGAAGGTTCTCTAGGTTGATTCGGGGGATGAGGGGGTTGACTTATGAGGAAAGGTTGAGTAGGTTGGGCCTCTACTCATTGGAATTCAGAAGAACAAAAGGTGATTTTATCAAAACGGATAAGATTATGAGGGGGCTTGACAAGGTGGATGCAGAGAGGATGTTTCCACTGATGGGGGAGACTAGAACCAGGGGGCATAATCTTAGAATAAGGGACCACCCATTTAAAACTGAGATGAGGAGAAATTTCTTGTCTCAGAGGGTTGTAAATCTGTGGAATTCGCTGCCTCAGAGAACTGTGGAAACTGGGACAATAAATAAATTTAAGACAGAAATAGACAGTTTATTAAATGATAAGGGGATAAGGGGTTATGGGGAGCGGGCGGGGAAGTGGAGCAGAGTCTATGATCAGATCAGCCATGATCTTATTGAATGGCGGAGCAGGCTCGAGGGGCCGTATGGCCGACTCCTGTTACTATTTCTTATGTTCTTATGTTCTTATGTTCCCTGTGGGCCCGACAACCCTCCGAGATCACTGTGCTCCTCCAACACTGGGAACATGAGAGATTACAGTTCTCCCTGTGGGGCCAACAACCCTCCGAGATCAGTGATCCTCCAAATCTGGGAATGTGAGGTGTAACAGAACTCCCTGTGGGCCCGACAACCCTCCGAGATCACTGCACCCCTCCAACACCAGGAACATGAGAGGTAACAGATCTCCCTGTGGGGCCTACAACCCTCTGAAATCTCTGTACCCCTCCAACACCAGGAACAACCCTCCGAGATCACTGCTCCCCGACAACTCTGGCCTCTTGTCCATCCCTCACTCCCTTTGCCCCACCATTGGTGGCCGTGCCTTCAGCTGCCTGGGCCCTAAGCTCTAGAATTCCCTCCCTGAACCTTACCGCCTCTCTACCTCTCTCTCCTCCTTTAAGACGCTCCTTAAAACATACCTCTTTGAACAAGCTTTTGGTCACCTGACCTAATGTCTCCTTATGCGGCTTGGTGCCAATTTTTGCCTGATTTATGTGAAGTGCCTTGGGCAGTTTTCCTGTGTTAAAGGTGCTATATAAATGCAGGTTGTTGTCTGATCCTGCCCTATAATCAAATTGCACACAGGAACCATCCAATCCACGGGAGATGGGAATAAACAGACCAATCAGTATCTGAGCCCGAGATTCCTGAGTCGGGGTTTCATACCATTCATCCTCTTTATCCCCTTCAATCTTTCACACAGATATTCATTCCATTCTCTCTTTATTTTAATCTCCCTGAGGCTCAGATTATGTTAGTGTAACGCTGCCTTCCATTTCACTCCCTTCAACCACGTCACCCCGCCCTCATTGGTGAAATATTGAATATTAATAAACCCGGCTCACAATCAATCTCGCTCTTTGCTGTCAGTACATCAGATAATAGGAACAGGAGGAGGCCATTCAGCCCCTCGAGCCTCTTCTACCATTCAATGTGATCATGGCTGGTCTGTATCCTAAGTTCATTTACCCACCCTGGCTACATATCGCTTAATACCCTTGACTAGCAAAAATCTACCGGTCTCAGATTTAACACTGTAATTGAGCCAGCATCTGCTGCTTTTTGTTGGGGAGAGTTCCACACTTACAGCATCCTTTGTGTGAAGACCTAAGAACATAAGAACATAGAAATAGAAGCCGGAGTTGGACATACGGCCCCTCGAACCAGCTCCACCATTCAATATGATCATGGCTGATCTTGAACTCAACTCCACTTTCCCGCCCAAACCTCATGGGCTAGATTTTCCACCTTTATGCATGCATAACACCCACTTAACATCCATGTTACCGCGAAAATAACGTAAAATGTCCAGATATTGCCCATTTAGCCACAAAATGGAAACTGACGCCCATTTTAAGCACACTTATCGCGAGCGGTACTTTCTCCATAAGCGTAATGGCAGTAAAAAATATTACCACCTGCCCACATTTTTTGCACGGAATCATCAGAATGGGCGAAATCAACGGCCATAATATTGCCCAGCGTTACTTTCCGCACGTAATTAACGCCAAGATTCAATAATACCAATTGCCCATTTTTTTTTGAAAAAATCACATTTGCCGAAACTAACGCCCAGGAGATCGCCCAGCGTCACTTTCACCACCTCGCACACATATCGGCCACAATATCGCTCGCCCAAAACACCACTCGGAAAAAGTAGAACGGTTCTGAACAAATCACAGCGGTGTGGGCGCCATTTTTAAAATCGCAGGTCGCTTCATTCAAAAGGCTGCTTCAAATTCAGGGGAGTTTGGATTGACTCTGGAGTTCTTCTCAGGTGAAGTGATCATCTCAATAGACATATTTTTAGACTCTGGATGATTGGGGGTTTACTGCAGGTGTATTTTAGTGAGGAAATTATTGCTTCTGATCAATTGCTATTATACTTTCATTGCAATGGAGCCAGACATTTCTCAGCCTGCATCGATTAATACGCAGATGCTGCCGAGTGCAAATGGCTCAATGTCTGATGCACACCATTATGTGCCCAATTTAAGACATGCCAGAATGGGGAGGAGGTCCAGACCATACACACCCCGCACTTACAGGGAAAAGAGGTCTTACCTCGACGTGCCCGAGCACACCTGCCTTTGGAGACTGAGCTTCCACAAGGTGGTGATCAATGAAATGTGTGAGCTCATCAGGCCACGTATGCAGCCTGCCATCAGGACATCAGTGTCAGTCAAGGTCAAGGTCACCGCGGCACTGTCTTTCTACGTGTCTGGTTCCTTTCGGGCCTCCACGGTCGAGATTTCCCCTCTGTCTCACCATGCCACCCATCGCTGCATTAGACAGGTCGCAGAGGCCCTGTACACGCAAAGGATGGTCTTTATCAGCTTCCCCATGACCACGGAGGCTTAGACTGACAGGGCTGGAGCATTCCACCGCATTGCTAAGTTCCCCAGGGTGCAGGGAGCAATACAGTGCACTCACATCGCCATGCGGGTACCTTCTCAGGACCCAGAGCTTTCTCGTAACAGAAAAGGATTTCACTCCCTGAAGGTCCAACTAGTTGGCGACCACAACCAGATCGTCATGGCAGTGAATGCCAAATGTCCGGGCAGCTTCGATGAGGCTCACATCCGACATGAGAGCGCTATCTCTGACATGTTTAAGAGTCAGCCACAAGGACAATGCTGGATGCTTGGTGACAACCGATATGGCCTAGCCACCTGGCTGATGACCCCCACTGCGTGACACCCACACCGAGGCCGAGAAGCGATACAACCAGAGCCACAGAGACACAGGCAATGTAGTTCAGAAAACAATAACTGTGCTTAAGCAGCACTTTAGATGCCTGGACCACTTAGGAGGGAAGCTACAATACAACCCTGAGCAAGTAGCTAAATTCGTGGTCGTGTGCTCCATGCTGCACAAACTGGCTCTCAGGAGACGCCAAGAATTGCCAGAAGGGACTGATGCTCCACCTCAGGAGAGAGAAGAAGAGGATGATGAGGGGCTGGACGCTGACCTAGGGCCAGACAATCAGGCTGACTATGCAACCATGCCCACACCCCACGACAGACTGGAGGAAAGGGCCTGTGGTGGCTACATAGCTGCAAGACTCTTACGTCAGGTGGATGAATTAACTGTGCAAATAGATGTTAACAAATATGATGTGATTGGGATTACAGAGACGTGGCTCCAGGATGATCAGGGCTGGGAACTCAACATCCAGGGGTATTCAACATTCAGGATGGATAGAATAAAAGGAAAAGGAGGTGGGGTAGCATTGCTGGTTAAAGAGGAGATTAATGCAATAGTTAGGAAGGACATTAGCTTGGATGATGTGGAATCTATATGGGTAGAGCTGCAGAACAACAAAGGGCAAAAAACGTTAGTGGGAGTTGTGTACAGACCTCCAAACAGTAGTAGTGATGTTGGGGAGGGCATCAAACAGGAAGTTAGGGGTGCATGCAATAAAGGTGCAGCAGTTATCATGGGTGACTTTAATATGCATATAGATTGGGCTAACCAAACTGGAAGCAATATGGTGGCGGAGGATTTCCTGGAGTGCATAAGGGATGGTTTTCGAGACCAATATGTCGAGGAACCAACGAGGGGGGAGGCCATCTTAGACTGGGTGTTGTGAATTGAGAGAGGATTAATTAGCAATCTCGTTGTGCGAGGACCCTTGGGGAAGAGTGACCATAATATGGTGGAATTCTGCATTAGGATGGAGAATGAAACAGTTAATTCAGAGACCATGGTCCAGAACTTAAAGAAGGGCAACTTTGAAGGTATGAGGCGTGAATTGGCTAGGATAGATTGGCGAATGATACTTAAGGGGTTGACTGTGGATGGGCAATGGCAGACATTTAGAGACCGCATGGATGAACTACAACAATTGTACATTCCTGTCTGGCGTAATAATAAAAAAGGGAATGTGGCTCAACCGTGGCTATCAAGGGAAATCAGGGATAGTATTAAAGCCAAGGAAGTGGCATACAAATTGGCCAGAAATAGCAGCGAACCCGGGGACTGGGAGAAATTTAGAACTCAGCAGAGGAGGACAAAGGGTTTGATTAGGGCAGGGAAAATGGAGTACGAGAAGAAGCTTGCAGGGAACATTAAGACGGATTGCAAAAGTTTCTATAGATATGTAAAGAGAAAAAGGTTAGTAAAGACAAACGTAGGTCCCCTGCAGTTAGAATCAAGGGAAGTCATAATGGGGAACAAAGAAATGGCGGACCAATTGAACAAGTACTTTGGTTCGGTATTCACTAAGAAGGACACAAACAACCTTCCGGATATAAAAGGGGTCAGAGGGTCCAGTAAGGAGGAGGAACTGAGGGAAATCCTTATTAGTCGGGAAATTGTGTTGGGGAAATTGATGAGATTGAAGGCCGATAAATCTCCAGGGCCTGATGGTCTGCATCCCAGAGTACTTAAGGAGGTAGCCTTGCAAATAGCGGATGCATTGACAGTCATTTTCCAACATTCCATAGACTCTGGCTACCCTCCACTCCATAGGAACTGATCCAATGTAACCCCACTTTTTAAAAAAGGAGGGAGAGAGAAAACAGTGAATTATAGGCCGGTCAGCCTGACATCAGTAGTGGGTAAAATGATGGAATCAATTATTAAGGATGTCATAGCAGCGCATTTGGAAAGCGGTGACATGATAGGTCCAAATCAGCATGGATTTGTGAAAGGGAAATCATGCTTGACAAATCTTCTGGAATTTTTTGAGGATGTTTCCAGTAGAGTGGACAAGGGAGAACCAGTTGATGTGGTGTATTTGGACTTTCAGAAGGCTTTCGACAAGGTCCCACACAAGAGATCAATGTGCAAAGTTAAAGCACATAGGATTGGGGGTAGTGTGCTGACATGGATTGAGAACTGGCTGTCAGACAGGAAGCAAAGAGTAGGCGTAAATGAGTACTTTTCAGAATGGCAGGCAGTGACGAGTGGAGTACCGCAAGGTTCTGTGCTGGGGTCCCAGCTGTTTACACTGTACATAAATGATTTAGACGCGGGGATTAAATGTTCCCAATGTTGGGGAAGTCCAGAACCAGGGGTCACAGTATAATGATAAGGGGTAAGCCATTTAGGACCGAGATGAGGAGAAACTTTTTCACCCAGAGAGTGGTGAACCTGTGGAATTCTCTACCACAGAAAGTTGTTGCGGCCAATTCACTAAATATATTCAAAAAGGAGTTAGATGAAGTCCTTACAACTCGGGGGATCAAGGGGTATGGCGAGAAAGCAGGAATGGGGTACTGAAGTTGCATGTTCAGCCATGAACTCATTGAATGGCGGTGCAGGCTAGAAGGGCCGAATGGCCTACTCCTGCACCTATTTTCTATGTTTCTAAGTTTCTATGTCAGGAGCTGATATCTGAACAATTTGCCTGAAAGAACGTTGCTGTGAGTGACAACACTGACACACTGCTGTGTGTGTGCAGCTCAGACATCAATGGTGGCCTTCACCTTGGTTCCAATTAAAGTTTATGTTGATTGAAGTTAAGTTTTATTTAACCCTTTCATGTTGAGGAATCACCAGTGTGTAACGGTCCAGCTATTTGAGATAATGCGCAACAAGGTTATGTTCAAGAAAATTTTTTCGACCAACATTGGTCTGAAATCATAAGTATCATGGGCAAAAACACCCCAAACCCGTCCACTCCCCACTTTTCCGACCATTGACATCAATCAAATGGTCAACATGTCCAGCAACACAGAATACAAAGTCAAAGCAGGAGGGTGGCCCCCTCCTCCCATACATTACAACAAATTGCATACACCCAGATGGAGATATAACACAGCCATCACCTACAGACATGCACCTCACTTTCCTTCCCCCCTCCCCTTCTTCTCCCTACCTCTAGCCCTTCCCCTCCTCGCTTCATGCCGCCTGGCCAAAGAGCTCCTCAAGCAGTGCCTCATGGCGGGGGATGAAGGCAGAGGCGGTGGTTGCATGGATACAGCAGTGGGGGGGTGTCTAGGTGAGAACATTCTCGGACCCAGAAGCACGATCTTGGCCTGCCTCTCATCTGTCATTCGCAGTGGTGGTGCGGAAACCAGGGGTGGAGTGCCGCGCACCGGGACCACTGGGAGGCCTGTGCCAGCAGTGTTCCTGGCTATCGCCTCCAGGGCCTCCGCTATCCACAGAACATATTCAGTCATGGTGATCAGCTGTCAGGATATGCCCCCAATGCATCGAGGATCTGGTCACCAATGTCTACAGTCCTCCTGGACAAATGTACCATCTCTCGGCTCTCATGTCGCCCACGTAGACCAGACCTGCCGTGTCCACGAAACCTCCTGGGGTCGGCACCATCCTGGGGACAAATGGGGTGCCCTGTTGCAAGGTGCTTGGGCCAGTACCTCCAGAGTGGAGGCGGGAATGACCGGAGGAGCACTAGATGGCCTTGGGGTGGAATGGCTGCTGGAGCGTGGCGATGCAGGTTCCTCGAAATCCGTGCTCTCATCCACAGAGAACAGACCCAGTGGATTGACGGGCGAGAATCGGAGCTTCTCAGCACCAGATGTAGGATCGTCTGGCCAGTCCGGCCCCACGCCCCCACCTTCTGGCCTCTCTGGCTCTCTGGTCTTGCCTGGGCCGCGCTGCTGGCTGAGCTGCAAAACACAAATGAAGTTATTAGAGCAGAAGGGGGTTCTCGGTTCACAAGATGATTCCAGCGCAACACACAGCACATGCATGACAAAAGCACCACTGCTATCAAGGTCATCACAGACAGCACATTTCATGACCATCAATACATTTGCATTGCAATGATTTTGATTATTAAGAGGACAATTTTAAAAATCATTCATAAAAGATAGAAAGAAGAAAAGTAAAAGTTGAGGGCAGAGAAACCAAGGCAAAAATCAAAAAGGGCCACATTACATCAAATTCTAAAGGGGCAAATTGTGTTAAAAAGACAAGCCTGAAGGCTCTGTGCCTCGATGTGAGGAGTATTCAGAATAAGGTGGACGAATTAACTGCGCAGGCAGCAATGAATGAATATGATATAATTGGCATCACGGAGACATGGCTCCAGGGTGACCAATGCTGGGAACTCAACATCCAGGGGTATTCAACATTCAGGAAGATTAGACAGAAAGGAAAAGGAGGTGGCGGAGCGTTGCTGGTTAAAGAGGAAATTACCTCAATAGTGAGGAAGGACATTAGCTTGGATGATGTGCAATCTGTTTGGGTGGAACTGCGGAATACCAAAGGGCAGAAAACGTGAGGGGGAGTTGTGTACAGACCACCAAACAGTAGTAGTGAGGTTGGGGACAGCATCAAACAAGAAATTAGGAATGTGTGCAATAAAGGTTATCTTGGGCGACTTTAATCTGCATATAGATTGGGCTAACCAAACTGGTAGCAATATGGTGGAGGAGGATTTCTTGGAGTGTATTAGGAATGGTTTTCTGGACCAATATATCGGGAACCAACGAGAGGGCTAGCCATCCTAGACTGGGTAATGTGTAATGAGAAAGGACTAATGAGCAACTTTGTTGTGCAAGGCCCCTTGGGGAAGAGTGACCATAATATGGTAGAATTCTTTATTAAGATGGAGAGTGACACAGTTAATTCAGTGACGAGGGTCCTGAAGTTAAGGAAAGGTAACTTCGATGGTATGAGACATGAAGTGGCTCGAATAGACTGGCGAATGATACTTAAAGGGTTGACGCTGGATAGGCAATGGCAAACATTTAAAGATCACATGGATGAACTTCAACAATTGTACATCCCTGTCTGGAGTAAAAATAAAATGGGGAAGGTGGCTCAACCGTGGCTAACAAGAGAAATTAAGGATGGTGTTAAATCCAAGGAAGAGGTGTATAAATTGGCCAGAAAAAACAGAAAACCTGAGGACTGGGAGAAATTTAGAATTCAGCAGAGGAGGACAAAGGGTTTAATTAGGAGGGCCAAATAGAGTATGAGAGGAAGCTTGCTGGAAACATAAAAACTGACTGCAAAAGCTTCTATAGATATGTGAAGAGAAAAAGATTAGTGAAGACAAACGTAGGTCCCTTGCAGTCAGATTCAGGTGAATTTATAATGATGAGCAAAGAAATGGCAGATCAGTTGAATAAAAATATTTTGGTTCTGTCTTCACAAAGGAAGACACAAATAACCTTCCGGAAATACTAGGGGATGGAGGGTCTAGTGAGAATGAGGAACTGAAGGGTACCCTTATTAGGCAGCAAATTGTGTTAGGGAAATTGATAGATTTGAAGGCCGATAAATCCCCGGGGCCTGATAGTCTGCATCCTAGAGTATTAACGAAGTGGCCCTAGAAATAGTAGATGCACTGGTGATCATTTTCTAACAGTCTATCGAATCTGGATACCACTTGTTAAAATAGGAGAGAGAAAACGGGTAATTATAGACCGGTTAGTCTGACATCAGCATGGGGAAAATGTTGGAATCAATTATTAAGGATGAAATAGCAGCGCATTTGGAAAGCAGTGACAGGATCGGTCCAAGTCAGCATGGATTTATGAAAGGGAAATCATGCTTGACAAATCGTCAAGAATTTTTTGAGGATGTAACAAGTAGAGTGGACAAGGGAGAACCAGTGGATGTGGTGTATTTGGACTTTCAAAATGCTTTTGACAAGGTCCCACACAAGAGATTAGTATGCAAAATTAAAGCACATGGTATTGGGGGTAATGTACTGACGTGGATAGAGAACTGGTTGGCAGACAGGAATCAGAGAGTCGGGATAAATGGGTCCTTTTCAGAATGGCACGTAGTGACTAGTGGGGTGCCACAGGGCTCAGTGCTGGGATCCCAGCTATTTACAATATATATCAATGATTTAGATGTAGGAATTGAGTGTAATATCTCGAAGTTTGCAGACGACACTAAGCTGGGTGGCAGTGTGAGCTGTGAGGAGAATGCTAAGAGACTGCTGAGTGACTTGGACATGTTAGGTGAGTGGCCAAATGTATGGTAGATACATTATAATGTGGATAAATGTGAGGCTATCCACTTTGGTGGCAAAAACACGATGGCAGAATATTATCTGAATGGCGGCAGATTAGGAAAAAGGCGAGGTGCAATGAGACCTGGGTGTCATGGTTCATCAGTCATTGAAAGTTGGCATGCAGGTACAGCAGGTGGTGAAGAAGGCAAATGGTATGTTGGCCTTCATAGCTAGGGGATTTGAGTTTAGGAGAAGGGAGGTCTTACTGAAATTGTACAGGGCCTTGGTGAGGCCTCACCTGGAATATTGTGTTCAGTTTTGGTCTCCTAATCTGAGGAAGGACTTTCTTGCTATTGAGGGAGTGCAGCGAAGGTTCACCAGACTGATTCCCGGGATGGCAGGACTAACATATGAGGAGAGACTGGATCGACTGGGCCTGGAGTTCAGAAGAATGAGAGGGGATCTCATCGAAACATATAAAATTCTGACGGGACTGGACAGGTTAGATGCAGGAACAATGTTCCCGATGTTGGGGAAGTCCAAAACCAGGGCACATAGTCTAAGGATAAGGGGAAAGCCATTTAGGACTGAGATGAGGAGAAACATCTTCACTCAGAGAGTTGTTAACCTGTGGAATTCTCTACCGCAGAGAGTTGTTGATGCCAGTTCATTGGATATATTCAAAAGGGAGTTAGATATGGCCCTTATGGCTAAAGGGATCAAGGGGTATGGAGAGAAATCAGGAAACGGGCACTGAGGGAATGATCAGTCATGATACTATTGAATGGAGGTGCATGCTCGAAGGGCCGAATGGTCTACTTCTGCACCTATTTTCTATGTTTCTATGTTTCTATCATATATGAATGTTCAGATATGAGTGGGTGTGGCATCGATTGACTTTACATCATGCAATGGTGGAAACTTTACTCACGTTGCTTCACTTCAGGGTCTGCAGATGCTTGCGTGGCCATCCGGGGGAGCTTCACCACGAGTGTGAGCACCCGCTCCTCCATGTCAGTGATTTCACTGATGACGGTGGCCCCCCACCCATTGGCCTCTGCACAGACCTCATCGTCGATAGCTTCTTCTATAAAAGGTGACATGACGACATGGCATGAGATCATTGCGAGATATCATTGCTACGTACTGTCACAGAGACTGTTACAACACATAACTGACAGATTTAATCATGATTATTATGATAATTATCATTCTTTACCTAAAGACGTGCACCGTGACCGCAGGCTTTGACGACAACATTCCCGGTAAAATGCAAGACCTCACATCTGCTGATAGACACTCATGGCTCTTGCAAATCAAATTATATAAATATATAAGTACATGTAAATAAATGTAATACTTACTCTTGCGGATCTCACAGGTCGTTCCATCGTTTGCGGCACTGGTTGCCCTCAGGCACCTCGTTGGTCGCCGACAAGACCGCCTCTGCTATCTCTGCCCATATCTTGCTGTAGGCTTTTGGAGTGGGCTTCCCACACCCTCCCTGGTTCAAATCACCCCAGTGTAACCCGACCTCCTGCAGGAGGGAGGCATTTGCCTCATCGAGAACTTCCTCGCTCTTTTGTACCCTCCAATGTGCTCCTCTCCCACCTCACTGCTCTCGCCAGCATCAGTCTCCACAGCGTGCTGTGACGTCTCCTCCTCTCCCTCCATCATTGGCCAAATTCGGGCAACTATCTGGCTGGTAACAGCTCAATTTTGTTTGTCTATTTACTCTAAAGCTCGAAACTCTCCCTCCTTCCTCCCAAAGCAGCCACACCACACCCACACACGCCTTCAGTCCCTCTCAACGAACTCTCTATCTGTCTCCTCTTCTGCGCATGTCATGATGTACCTTGACCTCCTGAAGCACAGGAATTGAGCGTTGCCATACCGTTGCTAACGAACGCGACACTTTATGGCAGAAGTTCAGAGAGAGTTAACGCTACCGGCCATTTCATATCGCTCATGGGAACGCCCAATTTCAAAAATGGAGACTAGGTGCTTGAAGAATGGATGACAAGCCAGCGATCTGAAAACCCATTTTTACCGCCCATGCCAGAAATACCACCCATTTTTGGGTGATCTGCACAAAAGTGTCAAATCTAGCCCCATATTCCTTGATTTCCCTCGAGTCCAAAAATCTATCTATTTCAGCATTGAGTTTAAACAACAACGCAGCATCCATGGCCCTTTGGGGTAGAGAATTCCAAAGATTCACAACCCTCTGAGTGAAGAAATCCCTCCTCATCTCAGTGTTAAATTACTAACCCCTTATCCTGAGACTATGCCCCCTAGTTCCAGACTCTCCAGCCAACCTCTCAGCATCTATCCTGTCAATCCCCCTCAGAATCTTACATGTTTGCATGAGATCAGCTTTCATTCTTCTAAACTCCAGCGAGTATAGACCCATTCTGCACAATCTCTCATCATAGGACAGCCCTCTCATCCCAGGAATCAATCTAGGGAACCTTCATGCACCGCCTCCAAGGCAAGTATATCCTTCCTTAGATAAGGAGATCAAATCTGTGCACACACCAAGGCCCTGTACAATTGTAGCAAGACTTCATTACTCTTGTACTGAAACCCCCTTGCAATAAAGGCCAACAAGCCATTTGCCTTCCTTATCGCTGTACCTGCATGCTGGCTTTCTCTGTTTCTTACATGAGGAAAAGAAAGACTTGGATTCATATCGAGCCTTTCACAAACACCAGATGTCTCACAGCGGTTTACAGCCAGTGAAGTACTTTGTAAGTGTAGTCACTGTTGTAATGTGGGAAATGCAGCAGCCAATTTGCGCACAGCAAGCTCCCACAAACAGCAATGTGATAATGACCAAATCATCTGATTTTTGTTATGTTGATTGAGGGATAAATGTTGGCCAGGACACCGGGGAGAATTCCCCTGCTCTTCTTCGAAATAGTGCCATGGGATCTTTTACATCCACTTGAGAGAGCAGTCGGGGCCCTGGTTTAACATTTCATCTGAAAGATGGCACCTCCGACAGTGCAGCACTCACTCAGTACTGCACTGGACTGTCAGCTTAGATTTTTTGTGCTCACCCAACTCTTTCTGAACAACAACATTTAAAAGTTTTTCACCATTTAAAAAATATTGTGTTTCTATTCTTCCTACCAAAGTGAATAATCTCATATTTCCCTACATTAAACTCCATCTGCCACCTTGCTGCTTACTCACTTAATCTATCTATATCGCTTTGTGTTCTCACAGCTTGCTGTCCCACCTAGCTTTGTATTGTCACCAAACTTGGATACATTACACTCGGCCCCATCATCTCGGTCATTAATATAGATTGTACAAACAGTGGAAGGAGTGTACGACAAATCAAGCACCCCACCCACCCGTCCCTCCAACCACCATCTGCCCCTCCTGTGACAGGGACTGTGGATCCTGCATTGGTCTCATCAGTCACCTTAGAACTCATTTTAGTGTGGGAGCCAGTCATCCTCGACTCTGGAGGACTGCCTAAGAAGAAGATATAGCTGAGGCCCCAGCACTGATCCTTGCGGCACCCCAGTACTTACATCCTGCCAACCTGAAAAAGACACGTTTATCCTTACTCTCTGCTTTCAGTTTGTTAACCAATCCTCTATCTATACTAATACATTACCTCCAATCCCATTATCCCTTATCTTGTGTAATAACCTTTTGTGTGGCACCTTATCAAATGCATTTTGGAAATCTAAATATACTCCATCAACAGGTTCCCCTTTATCTGCCCCACTAGTTACATTCTCAAAAACTCTGATAAATTTGTCAAACACAATTTCCCTTTCATAAACCGTGTTGACTCTGCCTAATAATTTTATGATTTTCTGAGTGCCCGGATATCACTTCCTTAACAATGGATTCCAGCATTTTCCCGACGACTAACTGGCCTGTAGTTCCCTGTTTTCTCTCTCCCTCCTTTCTTGAATAGCAGTGTTATATTTGCTCCCTTACAATCCACTGGGACTGTCTAGAATCTAGGAAATGTTTGAAGGCCAAAACCATTGCATCCACTATCATTGCAGCCATCTCTTAGAACCCTAATATGTAGGCCGTCGGGTCCAGGGGATTTGTCGGCTTTTAGACTCATTCGATTCTCTAGTTCCTTTTCTCGATTTATATTATATGTTAAGTTCCTCACTCTCATTAGACCCTTGGTTCCCCACCATTTTTGTTATGCTTTTTGTGTCTTCTGCTGTGAAGACAGATATAAAATATTTGTTTAACATTTATGCCATTTGCTTGTTCCCCATTATAATTTCTCCTCTCTCCGCTTCTAAGGGACCAGCGCTTACTTTTGCTACTCTCTTCTTTTTTACATACTTGTAGAACCTCTTACAATCTGTTTTTATATTTTGTGCGAGTTTTCTCTCATATTCCATTTTTCCATCTTATCAATTATTTGATCATCCTTTGCTGGTTTTTGACACTCCCAATCCTCAGGCTTACTACTATTCTTTGCAACATTATAAGCTTCTTCTTTCAATCTAATGCTTTCCTTAACATGTTTAGTTAACCACAGATGGATCACTTTTGCCGTGGAGTTTTTGTTTCTCCATGGAATGTATTTTTGTTGAGAATTATGTAATATTTCTACCCTATCGGTTCAGATTGCTACAAATGTACAGGATATTGGTGAGGCCACACCTCGAGTACTGCTTACAGTTTTGGTCTCCGTATTTAAAGAAGGATGTACTTGTATTGGAGGCTGTTCAGAGAAGGTTCATTAGGTTGATTCCAGAGATGAGGGGTTTGAATTATGAGGAAATATTGAGTAGGTTGGACCTATACATATTGGAGTTCAGAAGAATGAGAGGTGATCTTATTGAAACGTATATGATAATCAGAGGGCTCGACAAGGCAGATGCAGAGAGGATAGTTCCACTCATAGGGGAAACTAAAACTAGGGGATATAGTCTTAGAATAAGGGACCGCTCATTTAAAACTGAGATGAGGAGAAATTTCTTCTCTCAGAGGGTTGTAAATCTGTGGAATTATCTGCCCCAGAGTATTGTGGAGGCTAGATCATTGAATATAATTAAGGCGGAGATAGACAGATTTTTGTGCAATAAGGGAATAAAGGGTGATGAGGAGCGAACAGGGAAGTGGAGCTGAGTCCATAATCAGATCAGCCATGATCTTATTGAATGGTGGAGCAGGCTCCAGGGGCCGAATGGCCTACTCCAGCTCCTATTTCTTATGTTCTTATGTTCTTAAATTGCTGGCAGAGAGTGATGTTAGCTCCCAATCTCCTCTCGGACAAGGTGTCCTGGTTAGTAAGGAGCTGTCAAATCACTTGGTTTCAATCCTTAGCTTCAGATCTGCCATGAGTAGATTCAGTGGAGGTTGGATTCTCTCCCAGGTAGGGCACAGACTGAATATACATTTGTATCTCAGTCACTGAGATTGGTTTCATTTATTAGCCCCGTTTGCAACACACTGACCCCTGACCCCAGCCATCGGGTAATTAGGCTGCGAGGATAAAATAGCAGCTTGGAGTGAATAGAAACGTTAAACTCTGTGCCTGGGACATTTACAGGAGCAATCTTTCTATCCCTGCATCCTCCGTCACCAAGGTATTAAACCGTCATCATTTCTGAATGTATGATCTGTCATCTGGGCATGTCAGGGCACTAGAGAGAGGAGAGAGCTTTGTTTCTGTGTCTACAAAGAACTTTATCATCCTCGGTGTACAAATCCTGACATCTGAAAACTTTCACTGAGAAATTTTGCATCGACTGCTGGGAAGGGAGAGGTTTTGGTCTCCGAGAGTCTGTTGAAAGGACATCCTGCAGAATCACCAAATCACATACAAGAAAGGAGAAAAAGAGAATAAGAGAACAAGAGAAAGAGAGAAGGAGAGAAAGAGAAAGAAAGAAACAAACAAACAAAAAAAGAAAGAAAAAAGAGAGAAAGGCCTCCTACTGTGCTGTGAGACTCTCTGAACATCGACTGCAGCCCTGATTAATTCCGTGTCTCCCAGAATTGCTGCTTTTAACAAGACCCTTCCTACAGCAATCCCACCCTCAAGGCTGCTGGGAATTACTGAATGGTCCCAATAACAGGATCCCAACTCAATGCCTATTTTGGAAGTCCAGGGTTTCAGCCAATCATCTGCAACTGGACAACTGACCAATCGGGTTCAATTCCCCAACACGGGTTTATTGTAAATAAATCATTGCCCAAACATCAGAAGTGGGGAATGTAATGGGTGAAGATAATGTTCCCGGAAGGAAAACAGTGTGTCTGTCGATCAATCAGAGCCTTTTTTCCATTTACAAGCTCACTCTGCCCATCTCTGGCCCTCGTTCTGTCCTCCTATTGAATTGTGTTTAAGTGGGAATTGGTTTTCAGCTTTTAATCTACAAATGAACATTCCCTCTCACACACGCTGAGGAGGCAATAATGTGCTGCGAGCTGATTGAGAAATGGATTGCCTTCTTTCTCGTTCCACATTACCCAGGATTTATATTGTGGAACAGTTCCCAATGGTTGTGGTGTTAATGAGCCTGGCTGAGGTGTGGATCTGCTTATCGGGCAGTGTTCTCTGAGACTTCAATAGTCTTTTGTGTGTCAGCCGTGGCTCAGTGCTTGCACACGAGCCCCTTTCACCACCTCACGATGTCCCAAAGCGCTTTTCAGCCAATGAAGTTACTGAAGTAACCAGGAACAATTTACAGGGCTATGGGGAAAGAGCAGGGAATGGGACTAATTGGATCGCTCTTTCAAAGAGCCAGTTCAGGCACGATGGGCCGAATGGCCTCCTTCTGGGCTGTAAGATTCTATAATGCTTATCGAGACCTTTAAAAACGTGTATCAGATCATCTCTCAGAGAAACATAGAAAATAGGTGCAGGAGTAGGCCATTCAGCCCTTCGAGCCTGCACCATCATTCAATAAGATCATGGCTGATCATTTACCTCAGTACCCCTTTCCTGCTTTCTCTCGATACCCCTTGATCCCTTTAGGCGTATGGGCCATATCTAACTCCCTCTTGAATATATCCAATGAACTGGCATCAACAACTCTCTGCGGTAGAGAATTCCACAGGTGAACAACTCTCTGAGTGAAGAAGTTTCTCCTCATCTCGGCCCTAAATGGCTTACCCCTTATCCTTAGACTGTGACTCCTCGTTCTGGACTTCCCCAACATCGGGAACATTCTTCCTGCATCTAACCTGTCCAATCCTGTCAGAATTTTAAATGTTTCTATGAGATCCCTGCTCATTCTTCTAAACTCCAGTGAATACAGGCCCAGTCATCCAGTCACTCCTCATATGTCAGTCCTGCCATCCCGGGAATCAGTCTGGTGAACCTTCCCTGCACTCCCTCAAAAGCAAGAACATCCTTCCTCAGATTAGGAAACCAAAACTGAACACAAAATTCCAGGTGAGGCCTCAACAAGGCCCTGTCCAACTGCATTAAGTCCTCCCTGCTCCTATACTCAAATCCCCTAGCCTCCTGTATCTGCATGCCAAATTTCAATGACTGATGTACCATGACACCCAAGTCTCATTGCACCTCCCCTTTTCCTAATCTGCTGCCATTCAGATAATATTCTGTCTTCATGTTTTTGCCACCAAAGTGGATAACCTCACATTTATCCACATTATATTGCATCTGTTATGCAATTGCTCACTCAGCTAACCTGTTCAAGTCATCCTGCAGCCTCCTCACAGCTCACACTGCCACCCAGCTTAGTGTCATCGGCAAACGTCAAGATATTACACTCAATTCCTTCATGTAAATCATTGAAGTATATTGTAAATAACTGAGATCTCAGCACTGAGTCCAGCAGCATCCTACTAGTCACTGCCTGCCATTCTGAGAAGAATCCATTTATCCCAACTCTCTGCTTCCTGTCTGCCAACCAGTTCTCTATCCATGTCAATACATTACCCCCAATACCATGTGCTTTAATTTTGCACACCAATCTCTTGTGTGGGACCTTGTCAAAAGCCTTTTGAAAGTCCAAATACACCACATTCACTGGTTCTCCCTTGTCCACTCTACTTGTTACATCCTCAAAAAATTCTAGAAGATTTGTCAAGTATGATTTCCCTTTCATAAATTCATGGTGACTTGGACCGATCCTGTCACTAATTTCCAAATGCACTGCTATTACATCTTTAATAATTGATTCCAACATTTTCCCCACGACCGATGTCAGGCTAACTGGTCTATAATTCCCTGTTTTCTCTCTCCCTCCTTTTTTAAAAAGTGGTGCTACATTAGCTACCCTCCAGTCCATAGGAACTGATCCAGAGTCTATAGACTGTTGGAAAATGATCACCAATGCATCCACTATTTCAGTCTGATTCTCTCCAGTGAAAGTAAATTCTTCCAAATTTAAAATATCACCTTCAGTATTTTTCATTCATCAATCAATTTTATGATATACATAAGAATAAAATGTGGGTAAATCTCACCGGGTGTCACCTTTCACGAGCAGGAATGGAGATGAATGATATCGGGATGAGGAACTGCTCATTGTGTGTCTCTGTCTCTCACTGGGAGAATGAGCAGCTCATTTTGTGTCTCTGAGTCTCACTGGGAGAATGAGCAGCTCATTGTGTGTCTCTGTCTCTCACTGGGAGAACGAGCTGCTCATTGTGTGTCTCTGTCTCTCACTGGGAGAACGAGCTGCTCATTGTGTGTCTCTGTCTCTCACTGGGAGAATGAGCAGTTCATTGTGTGTCTCTGTCTCTCACTGGGAGAACGAGCTGCTCATTGTGTGTCTCTGTCTCTCACTGGGAGAACGAGCTGCTCATTGTGTGTCTCTGTCTCTCACTGGGAGAATGAGCAGCTCATTGTGTGTCTCTGTCTCTCACTGGGAGAATGAGCAGCTCATTGTGTGCCTCTGTCTCTCACTGGGAGAACGAGCTGCTCATTGTGTGTCTCTGTCTCTCACTGGGAGAACGAGCTGCTCATTGTGTGTCGCTGTCTCTCACTGGGAGAATGAGCTACTCATTGTGTGTCTCTGTCTCTCACTGGGAGAATGAGCTACTCATTGTGTGTCTCCGTCTCTCACTGGGAGAACGAGCTGCTCATTGTGTGTCTCCGTCTCTCACTGGGAGAACGAGCTACTCATTGTGTGTCTCCGTCTCTCACTGGGAGAACGAGCTGCTCATTGTCTGTCTCTGTCTCTCACTGGGAGAACGAGCTGCTCATTGTGTGTCTCTGACTCTCACTGGGAGAACGAGCTGCTCATTGTCTGTCTCTGACTCTCACTGGGTGAAGGACCTACATTATTTATCGGATGCCTGGCTCTTGCTGAGAGTCACATTGAACTTGATTCAGATATTTTACAAAGCATTGATAATACTACAGCAATAGAATGCTTCATTCAATATCATTTAAATACTGAATAATCGGCCTGAAATTGTGCCCCAGAACTAAACAAAGAGGAAAGAATTCATTAGAACAGAAAAGTAATGAGGTTCGAATCATAGAATAATACAGCCCAGAAGGAGGCCATTCAGCCCATCGTGCCTGTGCCGGCTCTTTGAAACTGCGATCCAAAAAGTCTCACCTGCTTGTTCTCCGTAACCCTATAAATTCTCTCCTCTTCAAGTATTTATCCAATTCCCTTTCGAAAATTACTTTTGAATCTGCTTCCACCGCCCTTTCACGCAGATCATAAAAACTCACTACGTACAAAATGTTTCTTCATCTCCCCTCTGGCTCTTTTGCCAATTACCTTCAATCTGTGTCCACTGGTTACCGACCCTCCTGCCACTGGAGTGCTGCACTGTCAGAGGGGCAGTACGAAGGGAGTGCTGCACTGTCGGAGGGGCAGTACTGAGGGAGCACTGCACTGTCGGAGGGGCAGTACTGAGGGAGCACTGTACTGTCAGAGGGGCAGTACTGAGGGAATGCTGCACTGTCGGACAGGCAGTACTGAGGGAGTGCTGCACTGTAGGAGGGGCAGTACTGAGGGAGTGCTGCACTGTAGGAGGGGAAGTACTGAGGGAGTGCTGCACTGTAGGAGGGGCAGTACTGAGGGAGTGCTGCACTGTCAGAGGGGCAGTACTGAGGGAGTGCTGCACTGTCAGAGGGGCAGTACTGAGTGAGTGCTGCAATGTCGGAGGTACTGTGTTTTGGATAGGAGGCAGTGGATCTGGTCGAGATCTGAGTGGGAGCAGAGCGAGAGCGGCAGTGGCGATAAAATGAGCGCGGAGTGCAGGCTGAGCTGGGAACAATTCAACAGATGCAGGATTCGAAAGTGAAGTCAGAGTAAAAAATGTGATGTCGGCACAAGGGAAGGAGCTGATTGGTGGGTAGCTGGTGAGAGTTTTTTTTAAGTTTTAAGTTTATTTCTGTTAAGTTAGTTCTTAGTCTATTAAATATAGGCAGGCAGGGCAACTCAGTCCGGTGGGGTGCACATCCTGGGCCATGTGGGAAGTTCTGGAAGCTTCTCATGGCCTGGACGACCACATGTGCAGGAAGTGTCACCAACTACGGCAGCTCGAGATCCGGGTTTTGGAGCTGGAGCGGCAGCTGGAGTCACTGCGATGCATCCACGAGGCTGAGAACTTCGTGGACAGAACGTTTCGAGAGGTGGCCTCCCCGCAGCTTAAGAGTGTGCAGGCAGAGAGGAAGTGGGTGACTGCCAGTCAGAAGAGGAGGACCAGGCAGGTAGGGCAGGAGTCCCCTGAGTGCATCTCGCTCTCCAACCAGTATTCTGTTCTGGGTATTGGTGGGGACGATAGTTCCTCTGGGATGTGCAGCCAGAGCCAAGTCCACGGCACCACGGGTGGCTCAGCTGCACAGAGGGAAGGAAGAAGAGTAGAAGAGCAACAGTGATAGGGGCTTCGATAGTTAGGGGAGCAGACAGGCGTTTCTGCAGCCACAGACGTGACTCCAGGATGGTATGTTGCCTCCCTGTTGCCAAGGTCAAGGATGTCACCGAGCGGCTGCAAGGCATTATGGGGGAGATGGTGAACAGCCAGAGGTCGTGGTTCATATCAATATCAATGATATAGGTAGAAAGCAGGATGAGGTCCTGCAGGCAGAGCTTAGGGAACTAGGAAAGAGATGAAAGAGCAGGACCTCAAAAGTAGTAATCTCCAGCTTACTCCTGGTACCATGTGCAAGTGAGTACAGAAATCAGAACATAGAGAAGATGTATACATGGCTGGAGAGATGGTGCAGGTGGAAGGGCTTTAGATTCCTGAGGCATTGGGACCGTTTCTGAGGAGGTGGAAACTGTACAAGCCGGCCGGGTTGAACCTTAAAAACCGGGACCAATATCCTAGCGGGGAGGTTTCCAAGTGCTGTTTGTGAGGGTTACATTAGCTTGGCAGGGGAATGGGAACCTGAGAATAGATCCAGAAGGCAAAGAAGCAAAGCTGAAATTGGAAAGCAAAAAAGTAGAAAGTGAATTTGGAAGACAGACGAAACAAGGGCTAGAAAATAGACAACAAGGGAGCTTGGCAGTGCTAAATGGTGTATACTTCAAAGCAAGGCGTCTAGGGAATAAGGCAGGTGAGCAGAGAGCACAGTTAGACAGTTGGGAGTACGTTATTAGAGCTATTACTGAGACCTGGCTGAAAGAAGGGCAGGTGTGGCAGCTCAACATTCCTGGTTACAGGGTTATCTATTGGATAGAGAGGAGGGTAAAAAAAAAATGGGATCGCAGTATTGAATAAAGAAACAATTACAGCTGTGAGGAGGATTGATATGTTGGAAGGATTAACAAATGAGGCCATATGGTTTGAATTGAAGAACAAAAAATGGGTGATCAGACTGCTGGGAGTCTGAATGATGTGTTTATGAAGGGTCGGGTTTGGAGTTTTCATTAAGCCGGGTGATTAGGGATGAATCGATGAGCTGTGGTTCAGTTTGTGACACTTGCTCCAAGACTGGGAATGAGGACGTGCAGAATAACTGGAATGTCACTAATATTACGTGTCTGCACTTTCTCCCAGTGAGGATCAGGAATCAGCTCCGGGACATTTGCTCTCATTTATGGGGAGACAAACTCGGGGACTGGGCTGGATTTTTGCTTCAATTCCATCGACACAATCCTCTTCCCAATGTGTTGGGAGCAGCTGTTTCCAGATGTGTTCCTGCGCTGTCCTGGGATGGTGTGTGTGTTGACTGTGACAGAAGATGTCCCTCCTTGTCTGCTGTGTGACCAGGATGAAAAGGTTCAGGAGCTTCCCCGGGGGCAGTCGGGGGATTTCAGGAGCCTTTTACTGAAATATTAAAGGGGAAGTAGACTTGGAACCTGCCCCGTGAGTGGATGGAGTGAGGGAGCGAGAGAAAGAGATGGGGAAGAGCTGAGGAGGGGACGAGGGGAGAGTGGGCAAATGAAGATGTGAAGCAGAGTTTGTGAATTGCTCGCTGATCGAGGCAGGCGGGCGAGAGGTGTGGAAGAAAATCTTCTTGACATCTGTGTGTTGTTGGGAGTAAAGTGCAAGCCCATCAGTAACGGGGTGTGAGTCACCAGGGAACTGGTGTTAGAGTGAGGTTGGAACACTGATGACCTGATATTGATGTTTCTGTCTGCTGGGCAGGTAATGAAGGAAGGGAAATATTCTTCCTGCTCTTTTCACTCTTCGATAGTACGCGGCCCACTACGCCAACCCAATGTGACGGGATTTGCATTTTGGAAATGTGAAGCCTGTCATCCTGCCCGTGCCCTTTGAACTACGAACACTTGGGACAGTTTCCGACCTGCCCTGATTGCAGCTGGATCGAAAAAATATCAACCCATTTCCTGCCTCCATCCTGATCACTGGGCCCTCCCTATATCTCATAGAGTCATAGAATCAGTCAGCAGAGAAGGAGGCCATTCGGCCCATCGTGCCTGTGCCGGCTCTTTGAAAGAGCGATCCAATTAGTCCCACTCCCGCCCTTTCCCCACAGACCTGCAAACTTCTCCTTTTCAGGTATTTATCCAGATCACTTTTGAAAGTTACTGTTGAATCTGCTCCCACCGCCCTTTCCGGCAGCGCATTCCAGATCACAACAACTCACTGCGTAAAAAATAAATCTCCCCTTCACCTTCTCTGCTCTAAGGAGATCAATCCCAGCTTCTCCAGTCTCTCCACATAACTGAATCCCGCATCTCTTCACACTTTATCTTCACGTTTTCCAATCGGGTTAGGAAGCAGTAACCAGAACGATATAAAGTACCCGACTCGGGCTGTGTTATTGATACATTCTCGGAATATGTGCGTCACTGACAGGGTCTTCATTGGCTGTCAAGCACTTTGGGACATCCTGAGGTCGTGAAAGGTGCTATAGAAATACAAGTTCTTTCATTTCTTTAGAATCGGTGGGAATAAAACAGGACTTATTTTACCATTCAGAGCGCGAGTTGATTTGTGAAATATTATCAGTGTTTGACACTCTGTGTAATGTTTCTGTCAGTCTTGTCTTTAACATCACTGAACCGTTATTACTCTGCACAGATCCCAGCTTGATCTGGAATCTCCATCAGCTGTAGTGACAGCACAGTCCCAGACTGTCTGAGGGTGTCACTGATCTCCATGTCTGTCCCTTGCCCAACACCAGGGCACCCTGAGATCACCCAGCTCCCTGCCCCTCTCCCTCCATCACCCAGCTCCCTACCCCCCCCCCCATGACCCAGCTCCCCACCCCTCTCCCTCCATCACCCAGCTCCCCACCCCCCCCATCATCCAGCTCCCCACCCCCCCCATCACCCAGCTCCCCGCCCCTCTCCCCCATCACCCAGCTCCCCACCCCTCTCCCTCCATCACCCAGCTCCCCACCCCCCCACCATCACCCAGCTCCCGACACCCCCCCCCATCACCCAGCTCCCTGCCCCTCTCCCCCCATCCCAGCTCCCTGCCCCTCTCCCCCCATCAACCAGCTCCCCACCCCTCTCCCCCCATCACCCAGCTCCCCGGCTCTCTCACCCCATCACCCAGTCCTCCATCCCTCTCCCCCCATCACCCAGCTCCCCAGCCCTCTCCCTCCATCACCTAGCTCCCCGGCCCTCTCACCCTATCACCCAGCCCCCCGCCCCTCTCCCCCCATCACCCAGCTCCCCGGCCCTCTCACCCCATCACCCAGCCCCCCGCCCCTCTCCCCCCACCACCCAGCTCCCTGCCCCTCTCCCGCATCACCCAGCTCCCTGCCCCTCTCCCCCATCACCCAGCCCCTCTCCCCATTCACCCAGCTCCCCGCCCCTCTCCCCCATCACCCAGCTCCCCGCCCCTCTCCCCCCATCACCCAGCTCCCCGCCCCTCTCCCCCCATCACCCAGCTCCCTGCCCTTCTCCCCCCATCACCCAGCTCCCCGCCCCTCTCCCCCCATCACCCAGCTCCCCACCCCTCTCCCCCATCACCCAGCTCCCCACCCCTCTCCCCCCATCACCCAGCTCCCCACCCCTCTCCCCCCATCACCCAGCTCCCCACCCCTCTCCCCCCATCACCCCGCCCCTCTCCCCCAATCACCCAGCTCCCCGCCCCTCTCCCCCAATCACCCAGCTCCCCGCCCCTCTCCCCCCATCACCCAGCTCCCCGGCCCTCTCCCCCAATCACCCAGCTCCCCACCCGTCTCCCCCCATCACCCAGCTCCCTGCCCCTCTCCCCCATCACCCAGCTCCCTCCCCCTCTCCCGCCATCACCCAGCTCCCCACCCCTCTCCCCCATCACCCAGCTCCCCACCCCTCTCCCCCAAGCACCCAGCTCCCCACCCCCCTCTCCCCCCCATCACCATCTCTGTGTCTACCCCTCTCCCCACCACCCACATCACCAGCTCCCTCCTCACTTTTTCCCCACAGACGTCGGCCACTCTTTAGTGAACCAGAGCTGGGCTTTCAACAATAAAACTGTGATCAATAACAACGACAACTTGCAATTATATAGCGCCTTTCACAGAGTAAAATGGTGCTCCACAGGAGCTTAAATCAGACACAATCTGACATCGAGCTACATAAGGCGGTATTAGGACAGGTGACCAAAAGCTTGGCCCAGGAATTAGGTTTGAAGGAGCCTCTTAAAGAAGGAGAGAGAGGTGGAGAGTCAGAGCGGTTTCGGGGGGGGAATTCCAGAGCTTAGAGCCCAGGCAGCTGAAGGCACGGCCGCCAATGGGGGGTGATGAAAGTAGTGGGATGAGCAGGAGGCCAGACAGGTGCCACTGATCACAGGTAGCGTCGAACTGAGCCATTCACAACAGAACCCCCGGGAGAAATGGGTCTCTCGCTAAAAATTTACATTGTCGGGGGACCAATTTCAGGCCCAGATTCAGGAACATAGGATTTGTTAAACAGACCCAGGTCCATCGAGTTCACCTTCTACCATCCTGGTAGTCACATGATCCAATGATAATGGAGTTATTGACCAATCACAGCGATCGATCTCAATCAATGAGTCTGCAACTGATCCAGACATGAGGTGAAGGAAAACCCCGGGGTGGAGAGCTTTGGGAACCATAGGCCCAAAGTCACCTGTTACCCCCGAGCTCGCTACACTCACCACAAGGCACGTCCCAAATTACTCAGACACTGGAGCACACAATGTGATTTTCTGGGGGAAGTCTATCTCATTTGCCTTTGAATGAATCAATACTAACTGCTCCCACTGTCTCCCTAGGGAGCCTGTTCCATAGACTGACCACACTCACTGAAATATTATTTCCCCAGATTAATTTTGAATTTGCCCTTCAAGCGCAGGCCGTGTCCTCTGGGTCTACTGTTCTGGACAAGGTGAGACAGCTGGTCACGGTTGACATTATCCAGTCCCTTTAGAATGCTAAAAACAGCGAGTGTGAAAGTCACAACAGCCCAGACCCTGGAACACACACAAGACCCAGGATGTTCAGTGTGAGCAATACTGCGATCAGATCCAACCAAATCAAAGCTCCAGGATGAAACAAGCAAAGTGCCGTGGGAACAGGAGGGAAATTAGCGGAGTGAGAATCTGTGGAGCAGCGAGAGAGATATTTGCAAATGTTGGGTCCGTCCCGAGTACTGGGGTAGTAGGAAATGTCCCACTCTGCAAATTACTAAACAATCAGTCCAAGGATGAGTAAAGTGAAACGATTGGGGAGTCAAGTGGAAACAATTTCACTTTATTAACATTTAAACAGGCGACGTCAGGCCCAGATATAAATAATGAATAAAGTGTGTGCAGAATGACGGGTGTGTTTGACCTTCAGATCAGCGCTGCACTCTTTGAGGATTTCTCTCAAACCTTTCACTAGAGCTTCCAATCGCCAATTTCTTGCCCTGCTCAGGACGCAGAGCCTGAAATCACAACAGGGAGAGTTTGGGAGAAATGACCAACATGTTCAGCTGAGAAACAAATACCTTGCATTTCTATAGCGCCTTTCACCACCTCAGGACGTCCCAAAGTGCTTCACAGCCAATGACGTTTTTCTGGAATGTAGTCACTGTTGTAATGTAGGAAATGCAGTTGCAAATTTGTGCACAGTAAGCTCCCAGAAACAGCAATGTGATATTGACCAGATAATCTGTTTTACTGATATTGGTTTGGGGAAAAATATTGGCCCAGGACATAAGGGAGAACTTCCCTGCTCTTCTCCCAAATAGTCCCATGCGATCTTTTACATTTACCTGGGAGGGCAGACGGGGTCTCGGTTTCACATCTCATCTGAAAGATGGTATCTCCGACAGTGCAGTGCTCTGTCATAGGAACATAGGAACAGTCGGAGGCCATTCAGCCCCTCGAACCTGCTCTGGTTTTCAATGAGATCATAGCTGATCTGTATCCTAACCCCATTTACCTGCCTTGGCTCCATATCCCTTAATACTCTGGTATTGCAAAAATCTATTGACTCAGGTTTAACATTATTAATTGAGCGAGCAACTACTGCTTTCTGTGGGAGAGTTCCACACTTCTACCACCCTTTGCATGAAGCAGTGTTTCCTAACTTCTCTCCCGAATGGCATGGCTCTGACTCAGTATTGCACTGGGAGTGTCAGCCTGGAATATGGGCTTAATAAAAATCTGGGATCAGAAAAGTTGACCATGAAGCTGTTGGGTTGTGGAAAAACCCATTAATCTTCTCCCAATAACCCGTCAATCTTCTCTCAATGACCATCAATCTTCTCTCAATGACCACCAATCTTCTCCCAATGATCAGCAATCTTCTCTCAATGACCATCAATCTTCTCTCAATGACCATCAATCTTCTCCCAATGACAATCAATCTTCCCTCAATGACTATCAATCTTCTCTCAATGGCCCATCAATATTCTCTCAATGACCCATCAATCTTCTCTCAATGACCTATCAATCTTCTCTCAATGACCATCAATCTTCTCTCAATTACCATCAATCTTCCCTCAATGACCCATCAATCTTCTCTCAATGAACATCAATCTTCCCTCAATGACCATCAATCTTCTCTCAATGACCATCAATCTTCCCTCAATGACCATCAACATTCTCTCAATGACTATCAATCTTCTCCCAATGATGATCAAAGTGTAATAAAAAGGCAAGCATGAAAGCACGGTGCCTCAATGCAAGGAGTATTCGTAACCCAGGAGAGGGCTCTGAGCTAGTTAGATTGGGTGAGAACTCAGATGAACAGGACCCCAAGAAAGAATGCAAAAGGCAGGATGCAACAGAGCAGAGTAGCACTGGGGTAAGTGTAAACCAGAAGGTGACAGGAAGGGACAACATGTGTGAATATAAAGGGGCTGCAGGAGGGGTCAAAACTAAAAATCATGGTTTAAAAACTAGTATTAAAACACTCTACCGAAACGAACGCAGCATTCAAAATAAAGTAAATGAGTTGACGGCACAAATCATTACAAATAGGTATGATTTGGTGGCCATTACAGAAACGTGGTTGCAGGGGGGCCAAGACTGGGAATTAAACATACAGGGGTATCTGACAATTCGGACAGATAGACATGAAGGGAAAGGAGGTGGGGTAGCTCTGTTAATAAAGGATGATATCAGGGCAGTTGTGAGAGATGATATTGGCTCTAATGAACAAAATGTTGAATCATTGTGGGTGGAGATTAGAGATAGTAAGGGGAAAAAGTCACTGGTGGGCATAGTTTATAGGCCCACAAATAATAACTTCATGGTGGGGCGGACAATAATCAAGGGAATAATGGAATTATGTGAAAAAGGAACGGAAGTAATCATGGGTGATTTTAAGCTACATATCGATTGATCAAATTGCATGGGTGGCCTTGAGGAGGAATTCATAGAATGCATACGGGATTGTTTCTTAGAACAGTATGTTACAGAGCCTACAAGGGAGCAAGCTATCTTAGATCTGGTCCTGTGTAATGAGACAGGAATAATAAACGATCTCCGAGTAAAAGATCCGCTCGGAATGAGTGATCACAGTATGATTGAATTTGTAATACAGATTGAGGGTGAGGAAGTAGTGTCTCAAACGAGTGTACTCTGCTTAAACAAAGGGGACTACAGTGGGATGAGGGCAGAGTTGGCTAAAGTAGACTGGAAACACAGACTAAACAGTGGCACAATTGAGGAACAGTGGAGGACTTTTAAGGAGCTCTTTCATGCAAAAATATATTCCAGTGAAAAAGAAGGGCGGTAAGAGAAGGTTACCTGACCAGCCGTGGATAACCAAGGAAATAAGGGAGAGTATCAAATTAAAAACCAATGCGTATAAGGTGGCCAAGGTTAGTGGGAAAATAGAAGATTGGGAAAATTATAAATGACAGCAAAGAATGAATAAGAAAGCAATAAAGAAAGGAAAGATAGATTACGAAAGTAAACTGGCGCAAAACATAAAAACAAATAGTAAAAGCTTTTACCGATATATAAAACGGAAAACAGTGACTAAAGTAAATGTTGGTTCCTTAGAAGATGAGAAGGGGGATTTAATAATGGGAAATGGGGAAATGGCAGAGACTTTAAACAATTATTTTGCTTCGGTCTTCACAGTGCAAGACACAAAAACCATGCCAAAATTGCTGGTCACGGGAATGTGAGAAGGGAGGACCTTGAGATAACACTATCACTAGGCGGGTAGTGCTGGATAGGCTAATGGGACTCAAGGTAGACAAGTCCCCTGGTCCAGATGAAATGCATCCCAGGGTATTAAAAGAGATGGCGGAAGTTATAGCAGATGCATTCGTTATAATCTACCAAAATTCTCTGGACTCTGGGGAGGTACCAGCGGATTGGAAAGTAGCTAATATAATGCCTCTGTTTAAAAAAGGGGGCAGACAAAAGGCAGGTAACAATAGGCCGGTTAGTTTAACATCTGTAGTGGGGAAAATGCTTGAAGCTTTCATTAAGGAAGAAATAGCGGGACATCTAGATAGGAATAGTGCAATCAAGCCTACGCAACATGGATTCATGAAAGGGAAATCATGTTTAACTAATTTACTGGAATTCTTTGAGGATATAACGAGCATGGTGGATCGAGATGTACTGATAGATGTGGTGCATTTAGATTTCCAAAAGGCATTCGATAAGATGCCACACAAAAAGTTACTGCAGAAGATAAAGGTACGTGGAGTCAGAGAAAATGTATTAGCATGGATCGAGAATTGGCTGGCTAACAGAAAGTAGAGAGTTGGGATAAATGGGTCCTTTTTGGGTTAGAAATCGGTGGGTTAGTGGTGTGCCACAGGGATCAGTGCTGGGACCACAACTGTTTACAATATACATAGATGACCTGGAAGAGGGGACAGAGTGTAGTGTAACAAAATTTGCAGATGACACAAAGTTTCGTGGGAAAGTGAGTTGTGTAGAGGACACAGAGAGGCTGCAAAGAGATTTAGATAGGTTAAGCGAATGGGCTAAGGTTTGGCAGATGGAATATAATGTCGGAAAATGTGAGGTCATCCACTATGGAAAAAAAAAACAGTAAAAGGGAATATTATTTGAATGGGGAGAAATTACAACATGCTGCGGTGCAGAGGGACCTGGGGGTCCTTGTGCATGAAACTCTTTTAGGAGTAAACAAAAACATTAAACCGTGCCCCCCGATCTGGGGAAAACACCAACATTTACAATGCCCTTTTTTTTTTGGCACAGAATCCAAGTGCCCCCGATAAAAGGGGAGGGGGACACTAAAAGCACCGGCAATTAAAACAAATTAACTTAAAAAACATAAAATCAAATTAAAATTTGGTTGCCGGGCGTGACGATGCACTCCAGTCCCTCTGGTGCCCACCTCTCGCAGAAGGCCGCGAGCGTACCGGTGGACACCACGTGCTCCATCTCCAAGGACATCCTGGCGCAGATGTACGCGCGGAAGAGAGACAGGCAGTCAGGTTGAACGACCCCCTCGACCGCCCGCTGCCTGGACCGGCTGATGGCACCCTTGCCCGTGCCCAGGAGCAGTCCTACGAGGAGGCCCTCGGACCTACCCGCTCCCCTCCGCACAGGGTGTCCAATGATCATGAGTGTGGGACTGAAGTGCAGCCAGAATTTCAGGAGCAGCCGCCTTTAAATAATAAAACAGGGGCTGCAACCTCGTGCATTCCATAAAAACATGGAACATGGACTCTTCCAGACCACAGAAATTGCAGGCGGCCTGGGAGCCCGTGAACCGGCTTAAAAATTTATTGCACGGGACTGCTCCGTGCACCACCCTCCAGGCCAAGTCCCCGATAAATACTGGGAGGACTCCCGCATAGAGTGCCCTCCATCGGGGACCCCCGCCTCCTCCGGACGGCAATATGGTACGCCATGGCGTGTCCGGACAGCAGGCGAGGATGGCAAAGTTGAGAGTGTGCAGGAGCAGCCCGTACAGGAAACTCCTCCGCGCGGAACTGAAAGGCACGAAGGGGATTTCCCCGAGGCGGCTCAAGTTGTGAGGCGCCGGCCCCCGAGGGAGGTTCCGGGGTTTGGCGCCGATGAGGAATTCCGTCCGGACGGGGGTCAGTTCGGACGGGATCTCCCCACGTGCTTGAGCCTCCTCGATGCACCTAACAGAGTTGGGGCCCAGAGCTCTTTTTAGCGACTCGATGGCATCGGCCGCGTGGCGGACGTTGGCAGAATTTAGGCGCCGCGCCAGTGTGTCTGGCGCCATCCAGCCCGCTCCTCCGCCATCGAGCAGGTCCCTGACCCTGGTCACCTCACCAGCCACAGCCCTCTCGTCTGACCGCCACCTAAAACCTCGGTCGTGGAGGTACAGATTCCCGAGCAGCGGCTCCTACAGGACGGCCGCCACTCCAGCCGGTGGAGAGCTGCGCGAGGTGGAGACTTTGTTCCAGACCCTGATGAGTTCCCTGTAAAAGACAGGCAGCTCCCGGAGGGCGGTCCTGACGCCCCCCGCACTCACAAACAGGAGCTGCGTGGCGTAGTTGAGGCCGTGCTGCTAGCAGAAGAAATACATCGCCACAGCACACCACCTAGGAGGGGGCTCGACGTAAAGGTATCTCTGCAGGATCTGAAGACGGAAAGTCGCGAGCTGGGCGCTGACGCACACCAATGACTGACCGCCCTCCCCAAGCGGGAGTCTCAAGACCGCCGCAGAGACCCAGTGATTCCTGTTGTTCCAGAAGAAGTCCACCAGCTTCTTCTGTATCTTGGCGACAAACGCAGGGGGAGGGGTCAAAGTGACCAGCCGGTACCACAACATGGCGGCCACCAGCTGGTTTATGACTAGCGCTCGACCCCTGTAGGACAGCACTCGGGGCAGTCCTGTCCAGCGCCCTAGGCGAGCGGCGACTTTGGCCTCCAGCTCCTGCCAGTTCGCCGGCCAGGCTTCCTCGTCGGGGCTAAGGTAGACTCCCAGATAGAGGAGATGGGTCGTGCTCCAGGCAAAAGGCCTGAGCTCCTCCGGCAGGGAGTCCACCCGCCACTGACCCAACAGGAGTCCGGAACATTTTTCCCAGTTGATTCTGGCGGAGGATGCGGCCGAGTAAATCTCCTAGCACTCACGCATCCTCCGCAGGTCAGCGGGAACCTCTACCGCGAGGAGCACGTCATCGGCGTAAGCCGAGAGGACAACCTCCACGCCCGGCCCTTGCAGAGCCAGTCCCATCAACCTCGTCCGAAGGAGGTGCAGGAAAGGCTCCACGCAGACGGCGTATAACTGGCCGGACATGGGGCATCCCTGGCGCACCCGTCTCCCAAAGCGAAGGGGCGCCATCAAGGACCCGTTAACCTTTATCAGACACTCCGCGGCGGCGTACAAAAGTCGGATCCAGGCGACGAAATGCGAAACCCGAAAGCGCGCAGAGTTCCGAGCAGATAGTCGTGATCCATCCTGTCGAACGCCTTCTCTTGGTCGAGGGATAGGAAGGCGACTGACAGACCAGCCTCCTGGGAATAATGGATGAGGTCCCGGACCAGATGGATGTTATCGTGGATTGTCCGGCCCGGGACCGTGTAGGACTGGTCGGGGTGGATTATGTGGTCCATCACGGCGCCAAGGCGAGCAGACATCGCCCTGGTGAAGATTTTATAGTCCGTGCTGAGGAGGGAGACTGGGCGCCAGTTCTTAAGGAGGCGGAGATCGCCCTTCTTAGGCAGCAGGACGATGACTGCCCTGCGCCAAGAGAGGGGCATCTCCCCGGTTGCCAGACTTTCCCCCAGGACCCGCGCGTAGTCGCCCCCCAGGACGTCCCAGAACGCCCTGTGGAACTCCACGGTCAGCCCGTCCAGCCCCGGGGATTTTCCCCTCGAGAGCCGGTCGAGGGCACCGGTCAGCTCCGCCAGGCTTAGCGGAGCTTCCAGATTTAAGGCGCCCTCCGGGCTGACCTTCGGCAGGTCCTCCCACAAAACTCTACGCGCTTCTTCGCTGGACGGATCCGGAGAGAACAGGGCCCCGTAATATTCATGGGCCCTGTTGTTGACGCCCTCTGGATCCGAGACGAGAGAGCCGTCGTCGGCCAGCAGCGTCAAGAGCTGCTTACAGACACTCTGTCTTTTTTCCAGCGAGTAGAAGAAGGGGGAGCCGCGGTCCAGATCCTGCAGGAACCGGATCCGCGACCTCACGAATGCGCCTCGGGACCCGACGAGCTGCAGGTCCTTCAGCGCGGCCTTCTTCGCTTCGTATACCGTCCGCAGGACCAGGTCCCCGACGACTTGACTGAGATGGGACTCCAGGTCGAGCACCTCTTTTTCAAGGCGCCCGACCCTGGCCGCCCGCCTCTTGGTCGACCCCCTCGCGTACTCTTGACATAAGACGCGGACGTGAGCCTTGCCCACGTCCCACCATAGCCTCAAGGAGGGGAAGCCCCCCTGCTTCCTTCTCCAGTCGGCCAAGAAACGACGGAACGAGTCCTGGAACCGCACGTCCTCCAGCAGCTGGTTGTTAAAATGCCAGTACGCGGACCCCGTCCTCGCGCGGAGCGAAGCGAGCTCCGCCCACACCAGATGGTGGTCCGAACACGGCACCGGCCGCATGGAGGCCGCCGGGACGCAGGAAAGGTACGCCCGAGACACGTAAAGGCAGTCGAGTCTGGACCATCCAACTCCAGGCCTCACCCAAGTAAAGGCGCTGGAGTCGGGGTGGAGATTTCACCAGACGTCCACCAAGTCGAAGGACCCGACCAGGTCCCTCAACTTCCCCATCGCCGTCATGCACTGCGGGGCACCGGAGCGGTCCCTTGCCTCAAGGGTGCAGTTAAAATCCCCCCCGAGGACAATGCAGTCGCCGACGTCGACGGAGCCACGAAGAGCGGACACCTCTTCGAAGAAGCGCGTTTGCTGCGGGCCGGGCTGAGGGGCGTACACGTTCACGAGATGGAGCGGCACGTCCCCCAGGCGAACCGTTACATGCAGCAAGCGGCCTGGCACGGGCTCCTCGACCCCCAAGATCTCCGGCTGAAAAGGCGGGGCCAGCAAGATGGCCACCCCACTAGAAATGGCGGTGAGGTGGCTCATGCGGACCTCTCCTTGCCATTCCAGGAGCCACGTGGCTTCGTCTCCCGGAACGGTGTGGGTTTCTTGCAGGAAGCACACTGCATATTTCCCCTCCCACAGGAGTGAAAAATTGTTAAATCTACGGCGTGCCTCTCTGCCGCCGTTGATGTTGAGGCTGGCTATGGTTATCTTCATGGCAAAAGCATAGTGCAACCTCTACCTTAACCTATTGTGGGGGGGGGGGGAGTGGAGTCGTTTGTCGCCCAGCGAGGAACTTTTTGAGCCGGCGCAGCTCAAGGCCTTGCGCCTTTGATAAGGGCCCGCCCGCGGCCATGGTTTTAGCGGTGACGCGGACGGAAGCGATGAGCAGCCTCGACTCGGACCATCTTTCCCGGGCCAGATGGGTTCGGTTGCGGCGACCCTGGTTCTGGACCAAAAAGTCCCAGAGTTCCTCTACGGGAATGAGGGGGGACTCAGCGGCGGGCACAAGGAGATCCACCGCCTCACTGGCGATGGACTCGAGATCTATACCCGCGTCCTCCACCGAGTCCCCGTCCTCCGCCAGCAGCCGGCCCGTCGACCGCACGAGGTACGGCAAATGGCCCGGCCGCTCCATCTGGCCCTGGCTCTGCCCCGATCCCACCCCCAGGATCGTCGGCAGAGGAGTCCCCACTGGGCTCTTTTAAAATTGGTGCTGGGTCGGGAAGCGACAGCGGAAGGGGTTCCTCCTCCGCCCCAGGAACCGGGGAACACGGAGAGACCTGGTCAAAGAAATGTTCCAGGTCCACCAAGTACCCCAGCTCCAAAGTAGGGGGCGAGGGTTGTTGTTCTTCCCCCTCCCCGCCGCCACCCCCCGGCCCAGCGTGTACAGATTCATTAAAATTGCTAATACTGTGTATTTCTGCTGGGTCGAGCAAGTCCCGGTGGAAGTTGGATATTGGCTGGGCAGGCTCAGGTTCGGCCTTTTCGGCCCCGCCTGGCGGCAACGCATTCCTCCGCTGGCCCCACGCAACCCACGACAGGCAGATCTTTCATGCCATCCCCGGGAGGCAGTGGCTGGGCAGCCTCGACTGCCTCACCCTCCCCGGGGACAGATTCCTTGCGCCTACGGCGCAGTTTGGGGGCGCCGATGGGGGACGCAGGACACGCGGCGGGCACCGACTCCTCCGTGGAAGGATGTTGTTCCCCCTCCGCCTCATTGGAGCGGCGCCTCCTTTTGTTCCTGGGGGGGTGCGGAGGCAGGGAGACCTCCATGTCTGCCGAGGCCTCCCGCTCCACCCCCCCTTTTTCTTGTCTTGCCCGCGCCGAGCCCCTCTGTGATACTGGTCAAGGACTCGGGCACGGGCTCAGGACACCCCGCGCTCGCCGGTGATGGGGTTGGGCCGAGCGCGGTAAACAGATTATCTGGCGCACCGAGGGGACCCGCCTCTAGATGTTTCGTTTTCTTCCGCGCCTTCTTTCCGGTCGGACGCTCTCCCTCCCCCTCGCCGGAGGCCGTGAAAACAAAGGCCTCCGACGATGCCCGCGCACCTACGGCTCCCGGCACGCGGACGCAACTAGGGGGAGGGGTGGCGGCGGTGCCAGCCTTGGCCGCCTTTCATGGTTTGGCGGCTTTGGAGGTGGGGCAGTTCTTGCGAACGTGCCCCACCTCCCTACATGCATGGCACCGCACGCCGTCCGATGTCCAGAAGACGCGGTAGGCATTCCCCTCGTGCACCACATTAAAATTGCCCTCTGTTGTCTCCTCCCGCGCCAGCCTGACAAAGAGCTGGCGGCGGAAGGAGAACACATGGCGCAGGCTGCTCTCCCTGAGGCCGAGCGGTATGAGGTTGATCCCCGACCTTACCTCCCCCAGTTGGTGTAGGTGAGAGAGGAGGAGCTCAGCGGGAACAAAGGGCGGGACGTTCGATAGAATGACCCTCTGCGCGGTGGCCTCGAGAGGGTCCACCGGCAGGAACGCCCCGCCCACCGTGAGCCGCTTTTCAATGGCCAGGGACACTGCTCGCTCCGACCCCAGGAAGAACACGGCCTTCCCAGACATCTTGGAGGCTGCGACAATGGCCGAGGGGCCGACTACCCCAGCCATCGCCCGCACGCACTCCTCAATGCTCATTGTGGGGTGAGTGTAGCTCTTGACCCAGTTTTTCTTTGTAATGAGTCTGAATGGTGGCAGGGCAGCAGCTGGCGCAGGAGGTGCCGTGGATGTGGACGCCACCTGCGCATATGTCCTAGCTGGCCCTGCCACCGGCGTAGATGGGGTCGCCATCACGGGGTCCCTTTAAGGGCCACACCCACCCCAAAGTCACAGGCCTTAATGGTCTCAAGTGGCCTCGTTTGAATGTATGAACAGAGGGAGCTCTGAAAGAGGCACACCTCTCCCCTAGTTGGCAATTGGGGAGGGGCCTTGCTCCCTCTGCTCAGTTGTTTTAATTGTTTTTATTAAAAAAAATTAGGAGGAAGGGCTCTCAGAGAGAGAGGGGAGAGACAGAGAGAGAGAGAGACAGAGAGACGGGATTTGGGAAAGGAGGAGGCTGCGAGGGCAGGTCTCCCCTCACAGCAATGGGTGGGTGCACTCCCCAGATGGCAAACAAAACACAGTCTTTGTGGTAGTCTTCGGGTGGGGGGAGAAGATGCCTTCACCTGGGGCAGCTGGAGCCACACAGGCACACACTCCCAACGATGTTAACCAGGGTAATCACTAGTTATCAGCCTGGTAGCTCCAGCTATCCCAGGCTAGGCAATGGGGGAGGGGTGCTTCAGTGGTGTGTGGGGCCTAGTTGTAAGCAAGACCCCCCACACACACTTCCACACACACACACCCCCCGCGATGTTCCGGCCCTCGAAAGGTCTTCCTTTCTCTCCCCACCAATAAAACAATGTCTTTCGGGGAATACACCAAAACCCACCTGTAGAATATTGCAGAATCTCCCTCCTTCCACACAGGTTGTTGCTCTTTCCACTCTCTCCAACTCTCTGTAGCAGTAATAATGTTGGTAATTTTTCTGCGCTCCACCTCTCCCTCTGGATGTTGATTGGGTAGCAAGCCAGCCCTTTTCCTCCTGTTCCTGGGCTGTTCTCAGGGCTCACTCCAGACTTTCGAGACAGGAGCTAAAGCAGGGAGTTCCTTCTCTCTCAGCAGCACAGCTCCAATTGAATAGGCCACGCCTCCACTGCTCCACCATTGGCCCTTGGGCATGAAACTCTTTTAGGAGTAAACAAAAAACATTAAACCGTGCCCCCTGATCTGGGGGAAACACCAATATTTACAAGGCCCTTTTTTTATTTTTTTGGTCTTTTTTTTGGGGGCACAGAATCAATTTTTTTCCAAGTGCCCCCTATAAAAGGGGAGGGGGACACTAAAAGCACCGGCAATTAAAACAAATTAACTTAAAAACATAAAATCAAATTAAAATTTGGTTGCCGGGCGTGATGATGCACTCCAGTCCCTCCGGTGCCCACCTCTCGCGGAAGGCCGCGAGCGTACCGGTGGAAATGGCCCTTGTGCAGAGGGACTTGGGGGTCCTTGTGCATGAAACTCTTTTGAGTTTATCTGTAAAATAAAAAGACATTAAACCGTGCCACCCACCCTGGATGACACAGCAGACATTTACAAGGCCCTTTTTTTTTTTCATTTTTTGTGTTTTTTTTTGTGTTTTTCTTTTTTTTTTGGTTTTTTTTTTGGGCGCTAAAATCACATTTTTCCAAGTGCCCCCTATAAAAGGGGAGGGGGACACTAAAAGCACCGGCAATTAAAACAAATTAAACTTTAAAACGTAAAATCAAATTAAAATTTGGTTGCCGGGCGTGATGATGCACTCCAGTCCCTCCGGTGCCCACCTCTCGCGGAAGGCCGCGAGCGTACCGGTGGACACCGCGTGCTCCATCTCCAAGGACACCCTGGACCGGATGTAAGAGCAGAAGAGAGGCAGGCAGTCAGGTTGAATGACCCCCTCGACCGCCCGCTGCCTGGACCGGCTGATGGCACCCTTGGCCGTGCCCAGGAGCAGTCCTACGAGGAGGCCTTCGGACCTAACCGCTCCCCTCCGCACAGGGTGCCCAAAGATCAGGAGAGTGGGACTGAAGTGCAGCCAGAATTTCAGGAGCAGCCCCTTCATAAAATGGAACAGGGGCTGCAACCTCGTGCATTCAATAAAAACATGGAACACGGACTCCTCCAGACCGCAGAAATTGCAGGCGGCCTGGGAGTCCGTGAACCAGCTTAAAAATTTATTGCACGGCACTGCTCCGTGCACCACCCTCCAGGCCAAGTCCCCGATGAATAGTGGGAGGACCCCTGCGTAGAGTGCCCTCCATCGGGGACCCCCGCCTCCTCCGGACGGCAGGATGGTACGCCATGGCGTGTCCGGACGGCAGGCGAGGATGGCAAAGTTGAGAGTGTGCAGGAGCAGCCCGTACAGGAAACCCCTCCGCGCGGAACTGAAGGGCACGGAGGGGATTTCCCCGAGGCGGCTCAAGTTGTGAGGCGCCGGCCCCCGAGGGAGGTTCCGGGGTTTGGCGCCAATGAGGAATTCCGTCCGGACGGGGATCAGTTCAGACGGGATCTCCCCACGTGCTTGAGCCTCCTCGATGCACCTAATGGAGTCAGGGCCCAGAGCTGTTTTTAGCGACTCGATGGCATCGGCCGCGTGGCGGACGTTGGCAGAATTTAGGCGCCACGCCAGCGTGTCTGGCGCCATCCAGCCTGCTCCTCCGCCATCGAGCAGGTCCCTGACCCTGGTCACCTCACCAGCCACAGCCCTCTCTTCCGACCGCCACGTAAAACCTCGGTCGTGGAGGTACGGATTCCCGAGAAGCGGCTCCTGCAGGACGGCCGCCACTCCAGCCGGCGGAGAGCTTGTTCCAGACCCTGATGAGTTCCTTGTAAAAGACAGGCAGCTCCCGGAGGGCGGTCCTGACACCCCCCAAGTTCACAAACAGGAACTGCGTGTCGTAGTTGAGGTCGCGCTGCTGGTGGAAGAAATACGTCGCCAGAGCACACCACCTAGGAGGGGGCTCGACGTAAAGGTATCTCTGCAGGGTCTGAAGACGGAAAGTCGCGAGCTGGGCGCTGACGCACACCAACGACTGACCGCCCTCCTCAAGCGGGAGACTCAAGACCGCAGCAGAGACCCAGTGCTTCCTGTTGTTCCAGAAGAAGTCCACCAGCTTCTTCTGTATCTTGGCGACAAACGCAGGGGGAGGGGTCAAAGTGACCAGCCGGTACCACAACATTGCGGCCACTAGCTGGTTTATGACTAGCGCTCGACCCCTGTAGGACAGCACTTGGAGCAGTCCTGTCCAGCGCCCTAGGCGAGCGGCGACCTTGGCCTCCAGCTCCTGCCAGTTCGCCGGCCAGGCTCCCTCGTCGGGGCTAAGGTAGACTCCCAGATAGAGGAGATGGGTCATGCTCCAGGCAAAAGGCCTGAGCTCCTCCGGCAGGGAGTCCACCCGCCACTGACCCACCAGGAGTCCGGAACATTTCTCCCAGTTGATCCTGGCAGAGGACGCGGCTGAGTAAATCTCCTGGCACTCACGCATCCTCCGCAGGTCAGCGGGATCCTCTACCGCGAGAAGCACCTCATCGGCGTAAGCCGAGAGGACGACCTCCACGCCCGGCCCTTGCAGAGCCAGTCCCATCAACCTCGTCCGCAAGAGGCACAGGAAAGGCTCCATGCAAACGGCATATAACTGGACGGACATGGGGCATCCCTGGCGCACCCCTCTCCTAAAGCGAAGGGACGCCATCAAGGACCCGTTAACCTTAATCAGACACTCCGCGGCGGCGTACAAAAGTCGGATCCGGGCGACGAAATGCGTCCCGAACCCGAAAGCGCGCAGAGTTCCGAGCAGATAGTCGTGATCCACCCTGTCGAACGCCTTCTCTTGGTCGAGGGATAGGAAGGCGACCGACAGACCAGCCTCCTGGGAACAATGGATGAGGTCCCGGACCAGATGGATGTTATCGTGGATTGTCCGGCCAGGGACCGTGTAGGACTGGTCGGTGGTGGATCATGTGGTCCAGCATGCCACCAAGGCGAGCAGACATCGCCCTGGCGAAGATTTTGTAGTCCGTGCTGAGGAGGGAGACCGGGCGCCAGTTCTTAAGGAGGCGGAGATCGCCCTTCTTAGGCAGCAGGACGATGACTGCCCTGCGCCAAGAGAGGGGCATCTCCCCGGTCGCCAGACTTTCCCCCAGGACCCGTGCGTAGTCGCTCCCCAGGACATCCCAGAATGCCCTGTGGAACTCCACGGTCAGCCCGTCCAGCCCCGGGGAATTTCCCCTCGAGAGCCGGTCGAGGGCACCGGTCAGCTCCGCCAGGCTTAGCGGAGCATCTAGATTTTCGGCGCCCTCCGGGCTGACCTTCGGCAGGTCCTCCCACAAAGCTCTACGCGCTTCCTCGCTGGACGGATCCGGAGTGAACAGAGCCCCGTAATATTCACGGGCCCTGTTGTTGACGCCCTCCGGATCCGAGACGAGAGAGCCGTCATCGGCCAGCAGCGTCAAGAGCTGCTTACGGACACTCTGCCGTTTTTCCAGCGAGTAGAAGAAGGGGGAGCCGCGGTCCAGATCCCGCAGGAACCGGATCCGCGACCTCATGAACGCACCTCGGGACCCGACGAGCTGCAGGTCCTTCAGCGCGGCCTTCTTCGCTTCGTACACCGTCCGCAGGGCCGGGTCCTGGACGACTTGACCGAGACGGGCTTCCAGGTCAAGCACCTCTTTTTCTAGGCACCCGACCCTGGCCGCCCGCCTCTTGGTCGAACCCCTCGCGTACTCTTGACAGAAGACGCGGACGTGAGCCTTGCCCACGTCCCACCATAGCCTCAAGGAGGGGAAGCCCCCCTGCTTCCTTCTCCAGTCGGACCAGAATCGACGGAACGAGTCCTGGAACCGCACGTCCTCCAACAGCCGGTTGTTAAAGTGCCAGTACGCGGACCCCGTCCTCGCGCGGAGTGAAGCGAGCTCCGCCCACACGAGGTGGTGGTCCGAACATGGCACCGGCCGCATGGAGGCCGCCGGGACGCAGGAAACGTACGCCCGAGACACGTAAAGGCGGTCGACTCTGGACAATCCTACTCCAGGCCTCACCCAAGTAAAGGCGCTGGAGTCGGGGTGGAGATTTCGCCAGACGTCCACCAAGTCGAAGGACCCGACCAGCTCCCTCAACTTCTCCATCGCCGTCATGCACTGCGGGACACCGGAGCGGTCCCTCGCCTCGAGGGTGCAGTTAAAATCCCCCCCGAGGACAATGCAGTCGCCGACGTCGACGGAGCCAAGAAGAGCGGACACCTCTTCAAAGAAGCGCGTTTGCTGCGGGCCGGGCTGAGGGGCGTACACGTTCACGAGATGGAGCGGCACTTCCCCCAGGCGAACTGTTACATGCAGCAAGCGGCCTGGCACGGGCTCCTCGACCCCCAAGATCTCCGGCTGAAAATGCGGGCCCAGCAAGATGGCCACCCCACTAGAAATGGCGGTGAGGTGGCTCATGCGGACCTCTCCTTGCCATTCCAGGAGCCACGTGGCTTCGTCTCCCGGAACGGTGTGGGTTTCTTGCAGGAAGCACACCGCATATTTCCCCTCCCGCAGGAGCGAAAAATTGTCAAATCTACGGCGTGCCCCTCTGCCGCCGTTGATGTTGAGGCTGGCTATGGTTATCTTCATGGCAAAAGCATAGTGCAACCTCTACCTTAACCTATTGTGGGGGAGGGAGCGGAGTCTTTTGTTGAACTCCGCTCCCTCCGCAGCCCAGCGAGGAGTCCCTCGAGCTCGCGCAGCTCAAGGTGCTGCTCCTTTGTCAAGGGCCCGCCCGCGGCCAAGGTTTTAATTGCGGCGCGGACGGACCCCTTGATCAGCTCTGGCTCAGACCATTTTTCCAGGGCCAGTCGGGCTTGGTCGCAGCGACCCCGGCTCTGGCCCAAAAAGTCCCGGAGTTCCTTTGCAGGAATGAGGAGGGCCTCAGCGGCGGCCGCGAGCAGATCCACCGCCTCCCTGGCGGTGGTCTCTAGTTCTTCTCCCGCGTCCCCCACCGAGTCCCCGTCCTCCTCCGGGAGGTGGCCGCCAGCAGCCGGCCCATTGACCGCACAAGGTACGGCAAATGAACCGGCCGCTCCAACCGGCCCTGGCACTGCCCCGATCCCACCCCCAGGATCGTCGGCAGAGGAGTCCCCACTGGGCTCTTTTAAAAATGGTGCTGGGTCGGGAAACGACAGCGGAAGGGGTTCCCCCTCCGCCCCAGGAACCGGGGAACAAGGAGAGACCCGGCCATAGGAAATCCCCAGGCTCCCCAAGTGCTCCAGCTCCAAAGTAAGGGGCGAGGGTGGGTGTTCCTCCCCCTCCCCGCTGCCACCCCCCGGCCCAGCATGTACAGTTTCATTCAGAATTTTAGTTTCGGTTTCTGCCGGGTCGAGCAAATCCCGGGGGAAGTTGGGTATTGGCTGGGCGGGCTCAGCTTCGGCCTTTTCGGCCCCGCCCGCCTCAGTCCCCGGGACGCCCGACCCGGCGGCTACGCATTCCTCTGCGATCCCCACGCCCCCCCACGACAGGCAGATCTTCCACGCCATCCCCGGGAGGCAGAGGCTGGGCAGCCTCGACTGTCTCACCCTCCCCGGGGACAGACTCCTCCCGCCTATGGCGCTGCTTGGGGGCGCTTGTGGGGGACGCGGGACAGGCGGCGGGCACCGACTCCTCCGCGGAGGGATGTTGTTTCCCCTCCGCCTCAACTGAGCGGCACCTCCTTTTGTTGCTCGGGGTGCGCTGAGGCAGGGAGACCTCCATGTCTGCCGAGGCCTCCCGCTCCGCCCCCCATTTTCCTTTTCTTGCCCGCACCCGGGCCCCTCTGTGGTGTTGTTCAAGGGCTCGGGCACGGGCTCAGGGCACCCCGCGCTCGCCGGTGACTGGGTTGGGCCGAGCGCGGTGGTCAAACTCTCTGGCGCACTGAGGGGACCCGCCTCTAGATGTTTTGCCTTGTTCCGCGCCTTCTTTCCGCTCGGACGCTCTCCCTCCCCCCTGCCGGAGGCCCTGAAAACAAAGGCCTCCGACGATGCCCGCGCACCTACGGCTCCCGGCACGCGGACGCAACTAGGGGGAGGGGTGGCGGCGGCACCAGCCTTGGCCGCCTTCGGTGGTATGGCGGCCTTGGAGGCGGGGCAGTTCTTACGAACATGCCCCACCTCCCTACAGGCATGGCACCGCACGCCGTCCGACGTCCAAAAGACACGGTAGGCAGTCCCCTCGTGCACCACATTAAAGTTCCCCTCCGTCGTCTCCTCCCGCGCCAGCCAGACAAAGAGCTGGCGGCGGAAGGAGAACACGTGGCGCAGGCTGTTCTCCCTGAGGCCGAGCGGTATGGGGTTGATCCCCGACCTTACCTCGCCCAGTTGGTGTAGGTGAGGGAGGAGGAGTTCAGCGGGAACAAAGGGCGGGACGTTTGACACGATGACCCTCTGCGCGGTGGCCTCGAGAGGGTCCACCGGCAGGAACGTCCCACCCACCGTGAGCCCCTTTTCGAGGGCCAGGGACACCGCCCGCTCCGACCGCAGGAAGAACACGGCCTTCCCAGATATCTTGGACTACCCCAGCCATCGCCCGCACGCACTCCTCGATGGTCATTGTGGGGTGAGTGTAGCTCTTGACCCCGTGTTTTTTCGTGATGAGTTGAAAAGGTGGCAGGGCAGCGGGTGGCGCAGGAGGTGCCTTGGAAGCGGTTGCCACCTGCGCATATGTCTTCGCTGGCCCTGCCACCGGCGTGGATGGGGTCGCCATCACGGGGTCCCTTTAAGGGCTACACCCACCCCAAAGTCACAGGCCTTAATGGTCTTAATTAGGCCTCGTTTGATAAGACTGAGCAGAGGAGCTCTTAACGAGGCACACCTCTCCCCTAGTTGGCAATTGGGGAGAGGCCTTGCTCCCTCTGCTCAGTTGTCTTAATTGTTTTATATTTTTTTAAATTAGGAGGAAGGAGTCTCAGAGAGAGAGGGGAGAAACAGAGAGTAACAGAGAAAGAGAGATGGGGGTGGGAAGGGGGGGTGACTGCGAGGGCAGGTCTCCCCTCGCAGCTATGGGTGGGTGCAATCCCCAGATGGCAAAACACAAAATAATCTTTGGGGTGGTCTTCGGTTGAGGGGAGAAGACGTCTTCACCTGGGGCAGCTAGAGCCACCAGGCGCACACTCCTAACGATGTTCAATCGGTGATTTAAAGAAATCTTCAGCCTGGTAGCTCCAGCTATCCCAGGCTAGGCAATGGGGGGGGTTCCAATTGTGGGGGGGGCCTAGTTGTAAGCAAGGCCCCCACACACACTTCCACACACACACACCCCCCGCGATGTTCCGGCCCTCAGTGGTCTTCTTTCCTCCCCCCACCGATACAACAAAGTCTTTTTGGGAAATGCACCCACACCCACCTGTAGAATGGTAGAGTCTCCCTCCTTCCACACTGGGTGTTGTTGTTGGTCTTTCCCCCTCTCTCCAACTCTTTGCAGAAATGGTAAAAAGTTGTTGAAAGTTCTCTGCCTTCCTCCTCTCCCTCTGGGTGAAAGTTGGTGGTGAAGCCCCTTCCTTCCTTCTCTTCCTGGGCTGTTCTCATGGCTCTCCAGGCCTTCCAGGCAGGAGCTAAGGTTGGTAGCTGCTCCTCTCTCAGCAGCTCAGCTCCAACTGAGCAGGACACACCTCCACTGTTGCACAATTGGTCCTTGTGCATGAAACTCCTTTTGGAGTTTATCTGCAAAACAAAAAACATTAAACCATGCCACCCGACCTGGGTGACACACCAGACATTTACAAGGCCCTTTTTTTTTTGTCTCCTTTTTTTGGTTTTTTTTCGTGTTTTTCTTTTTTTGTTTTTTTTTTGGGCACTAAAAATCACAATTTTTCCCCAGTGCCCCCTATAAAAGGGAAGGGGGACACTAAAAGCACCGGCAAATAAATCAAATTAAACTTTAAAACGTAAAATCAAATTAAAATTTGGTTGCCGGGCGTGATGATGCACTCCAGTCCCTCCGGTGCCCACCTCTCGCGGAAGGCCGCGAGCGTACCGGTGGACACCGCGTGCTCCCTCTCCAAGGACACCCTGGACCGGATGTAAGAGCGGAAGAGAGGCAGGCAGTCAGGTTGAACGACCCCCTCGACCGCCCGCTGCCTGGACCGGCTGATGGCACCCTTGGCCGTGCCCAAGAGCAGTCCTACAAGGAGGCCTTCGGACCTACCCGCTCCCCTCCGCACAAGGTGCCCAAAGATCAGGAGAGTGGGACTGAAGTGCAGCCAGAATTTCAGGAGCAGCCCCTTCATATAATGGAACAGGGGCTGCAACCTCGTGCACTCAATAAAAACATGGAACACGGACTCCTCCAGACCGCAGAAATTGCAGGCGGCCTGGGAGTCCGTGAACCGGCTTAAAAATTTATTGCACGGCACTGCTCCGTGCATCACCCTCCAGGCCAAGTCCCCGATGAATAGTGGGAGGACCCCTGTGTAGAGTGCCCTCCATCGGGGAACCCCGCCTCCTCCGGACGGCAGGATGGTATGCCATGGCGTGTCCGGATGGCAGGCGAGGATGGCAAAGTTGAGAGTGTGCAGGAGCAGCCCGTACAAGAAACCCCTCCGCGCGGAACTGAAAGGCACGGAGGGGATTTCCCCGAGGCGGCTCAAGTTGTGAGGCGCCGGCCCCCGAGGGAGGTTCCGGGGTTTGGCGCCGATGAGGAATTCCGGCCGGACGGGGGTCAGTTCGGACGGGATCTCCCCACGTGCTTGAGCCTCCTCGATGCACCTAATGGAGTCAGGGCCCAGAGCTGTTTTTAGCGACTCGATGGCATCGGCCGCGTGGCGGACGTTGGCAGAATTTAGGCGCCGCGCCAGCGAGTCTGGCGCCATCCAGCCCGCTCCTCCGCCATCGAGCAGGTCCCTGACCCTGGTCACCTCACCAGCCACAGCCCTCTCTTCCAACCGTCACATAAAGCCTCGGTCGTGGAGGTACGGATTCCCGAGCAGCGGCTCCTGCAGGACGGCCGCCACTCCAGCCGGCGGAGAGCTGCGCTTGGTGGAGACTTTGTTCCAGACCCTGATGAGTTCCTTGTAAAAGACAGGCAGCTCCCGGAGGGCGGTCCTGACACCTCCCAAGTTCACAAACAGGAGCTGCGTGTCGTAATTGAGGTCGCGCTGCTGGCGGAAGAAATACCTCGCCAGAGCGCACCACCTAGGAGGGGGGGGGGGGGGGGGGTCCTTGTGCATGAATCCCAAAAAGTTAGTTTGCAGGTGCAGCAGGTAATCAGGAAGCCGAATGGAATGTTGGCCTTCATTGCGAAAGGGATGGAGTACAAAAGCAGGGAGGTCCTGCTGCAACTGTACCGGGTATTGGTGAGGCCATACCTGGAGTACTGCGTGCGGTTTTGGTCACCTTATTAAGGAAGGATATACTAGCTTTGGAGGGGCTACAGAGACGATTCACAAGGCTGATTCCGGAGATGAGGGGGTTACCTTATGATGATAGATTGAGCAGACTGGGTCTTTACTCGTTGGATTTCAGAAAGATGAGGGTGATCTTATAGAAACATTTAAAATACTGAAAGGGATAGACAAGATAGAGGCAGAGAGGTTGTTTCCACTGGTCGGGGAGACGAGAGCCAGGGGGCACAGCCTCAAAATACGGGCGAGCCAATTTAAAACCGAGTTGAGAAGGAATTTCTTCTCCCAGAGGGTTGTGAATCTGTGGAATTCTCTGCCCAAGCAAGCAGTTGAGGCTAGCTCATTGAATGTATTCAAATCACAGATCGATAGATTTTTAACCAATTAGGTAATTAAGGGTTACGGGGAGCGGGTGGGTAAGTGGAGCTGAGTCCACTGCCAGATCAGCCATGATCTTGTTGAATGGCGGAGCAGGCCCGAGGGGCTAGATGGCCTACGCCTGTTCCTAATTCTTATGTTCTTATGTTCTTATGACCCATCAATCTTCTCTCAATGACCATCAATCTTCTCTCAATGACCCATCAATCTTCCCTCAATGACCCATCAATCTTCCCTCAATGACCCATCAATCTTCACTCAATGACCCATCAATCTTCTCTCAATGACCCATCAATCTTCCCTCAATGACCCATCAATCTTCCCTCAATGACCCATCAATCTTCCCTCAATGACCCATCAATCTTCCCTCAATGACCCATCAATCTTCCCTCAATGACCCATCAATCTTCCCTCAATGACCCATCAATCTTCCCTCAATGACCCATCAATCTTCCCTCAATGACCCATCAATCTTCCCTCAATGACCCATCAATCTTCCCTCAATGACCATCAATCTACTATCAATGACCATCAATCTTCTCTCAATGACCAATCTTCTCTCAATAACCCATCAATCTTCTCTCAATGACCCGTCAATCTTCTCCCAATATCCCATCAATCTTCTCTCAATGACCATCAATCTTCTCTCAATGACCATCAATCTTCTCTCAATGACCCATCAAACAGTTCAGCGAGCTGGAAATCAGCCTTGGAAGGAGCTTGGTTTCCATCTGTTGATTCAGGAGTGGGACGTCTCATGAATAGATGACCTTCATTAATAATTTAAAGCTTCTCCCGAGAATAATGACCATGATGAAATAATTACAGGAATTTGATGAGGGGATAATGTAGTTTATGGATTTCTGTGCGATCTATAAAAAGCTCAGGATAACAGATTCTGCCCCTGAAGACATTATTGTATAAATTAGTCAACTTAACCCTCAGTGAATTAAGATTGTTACTTGAATTTAATGAAGCTGTTCAGTTTCAGTGCTGGGATTTCTCTAACAAGGTTTAAATGTTATTTTATTTCATTTGTGATAATCTTTGATTCTCATTCAACATAAATATTCTTGTACTTTTGTTCATAACAGTCGCTGTTCTCCGTAATCCCAAATTCCCATGTTTCCCAATTGCAGGTGGACGGGAGGAGGTTTACTGATCAAAGGCCCCTCAGACAGAGACAAAGAGCTCATGGGAGTTGATTTCATTTCTTTCATTCATTCGGGGGATGTGGTCATCGCTGGCACGGCCGGTATTTATTGCCCATCCCCAGTTGCCCTGAGAAGGTGGGGGTGGGCCGGCTTCTTGAACCGCTGGGAGCGGGTTTGATATAAACTGAGTGTCTCGCTCGGCCACTTCAGAGGGTCATTAATAGTCAACCACATTGGTGTGGGACTGGAGTCACATATAGGTCAGAGGACAAGTGAAAAATAAAATAAGAGAGCCAAAGAGAGGGTATGAGAATAAAATGGCAGCCAACATACAAGCAAAACTTAAAAACAGATATTAACAGCTTTTACAGCAAAACATAAAAACAGATAGTAAAAGCTTTTACAGATATATAAAACGGAAAAGAGTGACTAAAGTAAATGTTGGTCCCTTAGAAGATGAAAAGGGGGATTCAATAATTGGAAATGTGGAAATGGCTGAGACCTTAAACAATTATTTTGCTTCGGTCTTCACAGTGGAAGACACAGAAACCATGCCAAAAATTGCTGGTCACAGAAATGTGGGAAGGGAGGACCTTGAGACAATCACTATCACTAGGGGGGTAGTGCTGGACAGGCTAATGGGACTCAAGGTAGACAAGTCCCCTGGTCCTGAGGAAATGCATCCCGGGGTATTAAAAGAGATGGCGGAAGTTATAGCAGATGTATTCGTTATAATCTACCAAAGTTCTCTGGACTCTGGGGAGGTACCAGCGGATTGGAAAGCAGCTAATGTAATGCCTCTGTTTAAAAAAGGGGGCAGACAAAAGGCAGGTAACTATAAGCCGGTTAGTTTAACATCTGCAGTGGGGGAAATGCTTGAAACTATCATTAAGGAAGAAATAGTGGGACATCTAGATAGGAATAGTGCAATCAAGCGTACGCAGCATGGATTCATGAAGGGGAAATCATGTTTAACTAATTTACTGGAATTCTTTGAGGATATAACGAGAATGGTGGATAGAGATGTACCGATGGATGTGGTATATTTAGATTTCCAAAAGGCATTCGATAAGGTGCCACACAAAAGGTTACTGCAGAAGATAGAGGTACGCGGAGTCAGAGGAAATGTATTGGCATGGATAGAGAATTGGCTGGCGAACAGAAAGCAGAGAGTCGGGATAAATGGGTCCTTTTTGGGTTGGAAATCGGTGGTTAGTGGTGTGCCACAGGGATCGGTGTTGGGACCACAACTGTTTAAAATATACATAGATGACCTGGAAGAGGGGACAGAGTGTAGTGTAACAAAATTTGCAGATGACACAAAGATTAGTGGGAAAGTGGGTTGTGTAGAGGACACAGAGAGGCTGCAAAGAGATTTGAATAGGTTAAGCGAATGGGCTAAGGTTTGGCAGATGGAATACAATGTCGGAAAGTGTGAGGTCATCCACCTTGGGAAAAAAACAGTAAAAGGGAATATTATTTGAATGGGGAGAAATTACAACATGCTGCGGTGCAGAGGGACCCGGGGGTCCTTGTACATGAATCCCAAAAAGTTAGTTTGCAGGTGCAGCAGGTAATCAGGAAGGTGAATGGAATGTTGGCCTTCATTGCGAGAGGGATGGAATACAAAAGCGGGGAGGTCCTGCTGCAACTGTATAGGGTATTGGTAATGCCGCACCTGGAGTACTGCGTGCAGTTTTGGTCACCTTACTTCAGGAAGGATATACTGGCTTTGGAGGGGGTACAGAGACGATTCACTAGGCTGATTCCGGAGATGAGGGGGTTACCTTATGATGATAGATTGAGTAGACTAGGTCTTTACTCGTTGGAGTTCAGAAGGATAAGGGGTGATCTTATAGAAACATTTAAAATCATGAAAGGGATAGACAAGATAGAGGCAGAGAGGTTGTTTCCACTGGTAGGGGAGACTAGAACTAGGGGGCACAGCCTCAAAATACGGGCGAGCCAATTTAAAACCGAGTTGAGAAGGAATTTCTTCTCCCAGAGGGTTGTGAATCTGTGGAATTCTCTGCTCAAGGAAGCAGTTGAGGCTAGCTCATTGAATGTATTCAAGTCACAGATAGATAGATTTTTAACCAATAATGTGATTGAGGGTTACGGGGAGAGGGCGGGTCAGTGGAGCTGTTTCCACGGCCAGATCAGCCATGATCTTATTGAATGGCGGAGCAGGCTCGAGGGGCTAGATGGCCTACTCCTGTTCCTAATTCTTATGTTCTTATGTTCTTATGTTTATTATACAAAAGTCTTCTATAGGCTTATAGATAGTAAACAGGTTGTAAGAGGAGGGGTGGGGCCAATTCGGGACCAAAAAGGTGACCTATGCATGGAGGCCGAGAGTATGTATGGCTGAGGTACTAAATGAGTACTTTGCATCTGTGTTCACCAAGGAAGAGGATGCTGCCATAGACGTAGTGAAGGAGGAGGTAGGGGAGATACTGGATGGGCTAAAAATTGATAAAGTGGAGGTACTTGAACAGCTGACTGTATTTAAAATAGATAAATCACCAGGACAGGATGGGATGCATCCTCGGATGCTGAGGGAATTGAAGGCCGAGATCGTGGAGGTAATGACCATAATATTCCAATCCTCTTTAGATGCCGGGGTGATGCCAGAGGACTGGAGAATTGTAAATGTTACATCATTGTTCAAAAAACGAGTGTAACGATAAACCCAGCAACTACAGACTGGTCAGTTTAACCTCGGTAGTGGGGAAGCTTATAGAAACAGTGATCAGGGACAAGTGTGGATTAGTAAAGGAAAGGCAGCACAGATTTGTTAAAGGCAAATCGTGTTTAACCAAATTGATCAACGATTTTGGTGAGGTAACAGAGAGGGTTGATGAGGGCAATGCGGTTGAGGTGGTGTACATGGACTTCCAAAAGGTGTTTGATAAATTGCCACATCATAGGTTTACCAGTGAAGTTAAAGCCCATGGAATAAAAGGGACAGTGGCAGCATGGATACGGAATGGGCTCAGTGACAGGAAACAGAGTCGTGGTGAAAGGTTGTTTTTCGGACTGGAGGAAGGTACACAGTGGTGTTCCCCAGGGGTCGGTACTAGGACCACTGCTTTTCTTGATATATATTAATGACTTGGACGTTGGTGTACAGGGCACAATTTCAAAATTTGCAGATGACACAAAACTTGGAAGTACAGTGAACAGTGAGGGGGAGAGTGATAGATTTGAGGAAGACATAGCCAGACTGGTGAAATGGGTGGACACGTAGCAGGTGAAATTTAACGCAGAAACTCGTGAAGTTTAGGTACAATCCGAAAGGGGGTGCAGGAACAGAGAGACCTGGGTGTATGTGTGCATAAATCATTGAAGATGGCTGGGCAGTTTGAGAAAGCAGTTAAAAAGGCTTGTGGGATCCTGGGCTGCATAAATAGAGGTATAGTGTACAAAAGTGTGGAAATTATGATGACCCTGTATAAAACACTGGTTCGGCCCCAACTGGAGACTGTGTCCAATTCTGGGCACCACACTTTAGGAAGGATGTGAAGGCCTTCGAGAAGGTGTAGAGAAGATTCCTGAGAATGATTCCAGGAATGAGGGACTTCAGTTACGTGGGTCTATGGAGAAGCTGGGGTTGTTCTCCTATGAGCAGAGAAGATTGAGAGGAGATTTGATGGAGGTGTACAAAACCATGAGGAGTCTGGACAGAGTACATAGAGAGAAACTGTTCCCATTGACTGAAGGGTCGAGAACAAGAGGACACATATTTAAGGTGATTGGCAAAAGAACCAAAGGCCATCTATGATTTTTTTAATTACACAGCGAGTGGTTGGGTTCTGGAATGCACTGTCTGAAAGGGTGGTGGAGACAGACCCAATCTTATCTTTCAAAAGGGAGTTGGGTGAGTATCTGAAGGGAACAATAATTGCAGGGCTACGGGGAAAGGACGGGGAGGGGGACTAGCTGGGAGCTGGACCGTGCTGCTTGGGCTGAATGGCCTTCCGTGCTGTAACCATTCTATGATTCTATGATAGGCCCAAACCGGGTAAGGACGGCAAGTTTCCTTCCCTAAAGATGTAAATACTGATTTCCTGTAATCTGTAAGAACTCCTGGAGACTCCTGTTTGGAATGTTTAATGTTAATCTGTGCCAAACAATGAGAAACCCCTGTAAGAAACATTTTGTGGAAATGTAAAACCACACAAACTGTAATCAGAAGAGAAACCCCAACACAATAGAACCGATACATCTACAAGAATCCTTTGTGGAAATGTAAACACCAATGCTGACTAATCCTTTGTAGAAATGTAAACACCGATACCGACTATGTAAGAACTATAATGAGACAGAGTGAGGTCCATGATAGCGTTAGACTATAGACAATAGACCAGTTTCTGAAGTGCTAAAAGAAGATAGATCATCGATGGATCAAAGGAAGGATTCAATAAGCGGCAGGTAGCCATGGAAACAACACAGGAGAAAAGGCAGGGACATGAGCTCACAGACCACGGAACAGCAGCATTTAGTAGTCAGTGAAGGGTGACCCGGTCAGTCATCAGAAGTTGTGCTCCGGGTCGATCGTGAGTGTGCAGGGAAACTGAGGCAAAGACTCAGTAAAGACGAGTGGGAACACGGCTGCAGTCAAGGAAGGGTGACCTGGTCAGTCATCAGAAGACGTGCATCACGACACGGCAGTGTACCACTGTGACGATCGTGAGCACATAGGGAACTGAGGAACTGGTAACTATAATGCAGCTTATCAGCTCAAGGGACAGACTGATAGGTGTAATGCTGATAACAGGTTGATCAGACTCAGTGGAAATAGTGGCTCAATCAGAATGAGCTCTCTTCACAAAGTGTAATTAAGGGAAGGGTGCGGACAGTAATGAATATCCCTGTGACTGGCTCCCTGCTTCCTGTCCATCTCTCACACCCTCTCCCTGCAGCACTGAAGGGCTGAGCTTCACTATAAGGAGAGGCCACTTTCACTATTACACAGTGCGATCCCATTCAGCTACACTGTCAGTCAGTGGGGCCTCTAGGAGTTCATTCCCGGGCTGATCCTTGTATTAAAATAATTTTCATTCTAATAACTAGAACTGTACAGCCCATCTGGTTAATTGCCTGGTGTGTGGAAGGCCGGGTGTAATTAAGAGGCTGACAGGTTTAATCAGGGCCGTAATACGACTTTATGAAAGGGTTTGTTACTGGAACAGATTTGAATTGAGAGGAATGTTGAGCTCTGAGCTTGCTGGGCCGCTGGTTTTGTTTGTTGAAAGGAAGTGTATTGTTGGGAACTGATTCCCTTCACACTGTCCTATTAATGAGATCGAGGGTTGGAAGTGAGCGATTGAGGATCAGACAATAATTAACAGGCGATTGTGGGGATTTACTTCTGTCACTGACACTATTCTCAACAGGACAGAAGGTCATGGGGTCAAACCCCAGTCCAGGCCTGAGCATTATGGGATGTCCTGTCCTCTGGACTGGATGGTCAGTTGATGTTCTGTCCACCTGCCCAGGTGACCGTTAACCATCCAATGGGACTGTGTGACCTGGAGCAGGGATTTCTCCCAGTGTCCTGGACAACACTCCTCCCTCAGTCTATACCCGAATCAAACAATTCACCGGCCCATTGCTGTAGGATCTTCCTGTGCACAACATTGGCTGTGTTTGAACAGGATAAATATAAAAGGATGTGGAGAAAGGGCAGGGAACGGGCAGACAGCTCCAGATGAAGGGCTGCACCAGCACGAGAGTGATGGGCCGAGTGGCTTCATTCTGTGCTGTAAATTCTGTCTCCCCACAAATCAGCCCCCGGATAGGGCAGGCATCCCACAGTTCCTGTTGGAAGTGATATGTACTTACTATACAGTATAAATGCACACGAGGCCCATGCTTGAGAGGAGATCAGTCTGTGACCAGTAACCTTTATTCCTTCGTACTCAAGTAATGAAGGTGGGTGGAGCTTCCCCTTTTATACCTGAAGGTCCAGGTTAGGAGTGTCTCCCACCTAGTGGTCATTGTTCTCACAGACTTTGTGGGTCACGACTACCGTGGCGCTGCCTCGCATCGGAATGATCTGCTTTGTGTAAGTCCGCAGCTGTGCGTCAATCGGCGATAATTTTGGCCTCTTGGCCTGGGACGCCCACAACTTTTTGAACTGTTTGATACCCATCAGGGACTGGCTGGCCCCTGTGTCTAGCTCCATTGATACTGGGATGCCATTTTGGAGCACTTTCATCATTATTGGTGGCTTCCTGGTGTATGAACTGTATACGTGCTCCATATGAACTCACTGAACTTCAGCTTCCAGTGATTTCCTCCAGCGTTCATTTCTGCAATTTCTGCAGGTATTTGGCTCATCTCTGCAAACTCCGGCTGAGTGTGTGCCTCCACGCCTCCAACATGAGCTGCTGTTGGAAACAAAAGGTCCCTTGCCAGTCGATCGTCCCTGACTGCCCCTGTGACTGTCCTTGAGTGTGCCATTAACAGGTGTTGATGGCCACATTACTGGCCGCATTGTCCCTTGCAATGGCGTGAATCGCCGTTCAACTTGCCATTGTCTCTATTGAACGCCCCCTCTGGGTTTGACTACATGTTGGGGCATGCCCGACTGCCCTTGTCTCCCTGGAAAACTGTGTGCTGCTTTAACAATGTTGAATCTCTGTCTCAACCTTAACACAGTACCTCTCGTCTGTTCTGCTAGTGGCCATGCTCGCGTGGTTTAAATCCCAATTTCTCGGCGCCATTGATACGTCCTTACTATACAGTATAAATGCACACGAGGCCCATGCTTGAGAGAAGGTCAGTCTGTGACCTGTCCTTTATTCCTTAGCACTCAAGTGATGAAGGTGGGTGAAGCTTCCCCTTTTATACCTGAAGGTCCAGGTTAGGAATGTCTCCCACCTAGTGGTCATTGTTCTCATAGTGTACAACTTAGGTCTGATTATACATGGGTTACAATGCTGGTTGAATAAATGACAGGGAGCAAGGCCTCCACTCACCCACATGTGGCCCTGGGGATGAGGGAGGAAGGGGGCTGGACCAGGAAGCGTTGGGAGTTCCTGAGCTCCAGGTACTCAGGGGTTCCCAGCAGAGGTCTGTCTATCTCGAGCCGGCATCGATTGCCCACCAGGGGGCAGGTGGGAGCACCAGGGTCCAAGTCAAGATGGCACGCTCCATCCCTGGGAACAATTTTACAGCAGCCCCTCACACAGAGAGAGAGGGGGACAGCTACAGGGGTCCGAGATAGGGGTGTCAGCCGTTGCTCAGTGGGCAGCACTCTCGCCTCGGAGTCAGAGGGTCGTGGGTTAAAGCTCCACTCCAGAGACATCAGCACATAATCCATACTGACACTCCCACAGCACTGTACTATCGGAAGGGCAGTACTGAGGGAATGCTGCATTGTTGGATGAGCAGCTCTGTCGGAGAAGTAGAACTGAATGAGCACTGCACTGTCGGAGGGGCAGTACTGAGAGAACACTGCACGGTCTGAGCGGCAGTACTGAGGGAGCACTGCACTGTTGGAGGGGCAATACTGAGGGAAAGCTGCACGGTCAGAGCGGCAGTACTGAGGGAGTGCTGCACTGTCGGAGGGGCAGTACTGAGGGACGCTGCACTGTCGGAGGGTCAGTACTGAGGGAGTGCTGCACTGTCAGAGGGTCAGTACTGAGGGTGTGCTGCACTGTCAGAGGGACAGTACTGAGGGATACTGCACTGTCAGAGGGACAGTACTGCGGGAGTTCTGCACTGTCGGAGGGTCAGTACTGAGGGAAGGCTGCACTGTTGGAGGGACAGTACTGAGGGAACGCTGCTTTAGACCAAAGCACCATCTGCTGTCTCAGGTAGACGTAAATGACGCTGTTTAAAAATAAATTAAAAATCTGGGATCTGTAAAAGTGACCATGAAACTGTCAGACTGTTGTAAAAACCCAACTGGTTCAGTAATGTACTTCAGGAAAGGAAACCTGCCGTCCTTAACCGGTTTACTGCTGTCCAGTTACAGCGAGTGAGCCATAAAACTCCTTTTATTTCTCACAGCCCACTGAGGGTGTTTGAAGCACAAGTGACCATCACCGACCCTTATCTATAACTCAGTGCCAGAGGTTCTGGTTGGAGAAGATTCACTAAATCAGCTCATTGTTTGAACTGCCACAAGCGATGTAAGATTACTCAGAACACATCTTTATCACAAAGCTCACACAACCTCAGGCACAGACTGAGGGAGAGACCCCCACACCCCTAGCCCAGGGAAAACTGTCTGGAGGGAGAGACTCCCTCACCCCGAGACCAGGGAACACTGTTTGGAGGGAGAGACTCCCTCACCCCGAGCCCAGGGAACACTGTCTGGAGCGAGAGACTCCCTCACCCCTAGCCCAGGGAACACTGTCTGGAGGGAGAGACTCCCTCACCCCTAGCCCAGGGAATACTGTCTGGAGACCCAAAGTGTGAGAGGCTTGCAATGAATCTCAGCAATTAACACCCACACAAAGTACCTTCAATGCTGTATAAGCAGATAATTGATATCTGACTTACAGCTAAAAGAGTAATGGTTCTTCAATTCAACATCTTCAAAGAGTAATGAATAATGTTTAAACATTACCGAAAGGGAGAAACTGCCGTGAGCTCAGAGGGACACAGGAAGGAATTGTAATCACAGAAAGAGGTGTATTTCTACAGCACCTTCCAATGGGCAGCAAAGGGCTGAGCAGGTGACAGGGCCGAGGCCTGGTCCTGGTCGGCTTCTGATCAGGTTTCACAGACACATCGCCCTGAGATTCACCGAATCCTCGTTTCTAGTTCTCGGCTCAGCACTTTCCCTCGCCCCAAATTATTTTGGGTCATCGTTTTCAGGCAGTTTGCGGGCGTCGGTGGATTCACCGCGCTCGGTTGGTAACCCTTTACCGCCCCATTACTGCCCCCCACAGGCGCTAACGGGAGGCACAAACCAGGCCAATTTCTCCTGCTTTATCTCCTGGGGTGAATGGGACTGTTTCCATTGGGAGGCTCGGTTGGATCAGACCTTTTGGAATTGATGAAGCTTTTCCTACCTGTCTGTGTAATATCTTCACAATCATAAAGTGGGCCTTGCCGAGCCCAGGAACTGGCCGCCCCTCAATCCATCAGTGACACTGCTATCGCCCGGGCCCCATCTCACACACAGGCTGCACACAGTCACCTCTCTCCGTCCGCTCAAGGTGACAGCGAGAAGACTCACCAGCAGAGAGTGTGTGGAGCTGGGCCTGGGACTGGGAGAGCCCCAGGAGAAGGACAGACACACACACAATCGCTGAGCAGAAGCAGCGGCACTGAAAGGACAGACAGACTGACTGAGGGCCACACAGCAGGCTCTCATTCCCTGAGCCTCGGACACTGGGCTGGGATGAAGTGTAATTGAGGACTTTCTCCTGGATCCCTGCTCCTTGTCCCCAGCCACACACAGGGAATAAGGATTGAGCATTGGATTGAGTCCCTGTTTACAGGCATCGGCTGACACTGAGCCCTCAGAGAAATATCATTATTCCCCCCCCCCCCCACTAAATCCACCTGCAACATCTGGGCAGCAGTTCAGGGTCACCACTGGGCAGCAATATCTGGAAATGGCAGTGTGCTCCTGGGCATCTGTCCCCTTCAATCCCCCAGAATGAAGAATCTTTCTCAATGATTCTTTTCACAGAGTCTTCACTGCGGGTTCAATATTGGCCGTGTGTGGTTAGTAAATACAATTCTACACAAAGCCCCCTCAGAAATCAGCAGCTCATTTTCACACAGAAATCTCACAGAACAGAAATAGGCCATTCGGCCCATCGTGCCTGTGCTGGTTCTTTTATCCGGTCATTATCGCATTGCTGTTTGTGGGAGCTTGCTGTGCACAAATTGGCTGCTGCATTTCCTACATTACAACAGTGACTACACTTCAAAAGTACTTAATTGGCTGTAAAGCGCTTTGGGACGTCCTGAGATGGTGAAAGGCGCTATAGAAATGTAGGTCTTTCTTTTTACTTTCCAACTCTCCCATCGAGTGTAACCAGGTGGTGACACGATGCTGTCTGACTGGGATAGTCCCACCATCAGATTCCCCAAATTAACATTCAGAGAGAGAGAGAGAGACAGGGGGGGAGACAGAGAGAGAGATAGAGGAAGAGACAGACAGCTAGAGCGACACACAGACAGAGGTGGGGAGACAGAGAGAGGGAGGGAGGGGGGAGACAGAGAGAGGGAGGGAGGTGGGGAGACATAGAGGAGGAGGGAGAGGGAGACAGAGAGAGGGAGGGAGGGAGGGGGAGACTTACTCTCACTGATCGGGGTCCCTGGGCTTTAGTTCTGAAGCAGTCTGATCTCCTGCTGCTGTTACCCAGTCGCTCTGTCACAGATCCCGAGCTCTCCTTGTTTCCCCACAAGGGATGTTTCAGTAACGGAGAGAGAGAGAGAAAGGGAGTGGGGATGGGCTGCAGGTCAGTCAAGGTTGCTCCCCCAGGACCCTGCACCAGACGGAAGGGCTCGGGACCAGGAGGAGCTTTGTGTTTGGGAGTTTCTCAGAGCCCAGAGTGAATGTGACACAAGTCCCTGTGTCCACCGTCACTGGCTCTCGCTCCCTCTCATTCTCAGGCTTCACCACAGCACCTGGAGCCCGGTTTTATTATCAATCTTTTCTTGGGCTGCAGTGAATAATTGAAGCTGTGTGGAGAGGCTGCCTGGGTGTGTGAGGAGTGGGAGGTTTCCTGTGTAAGGTGCTGATGGTCTCTGCTCCCCACCTCAATCTTCTTCTTTCATTCTGCTCTCTCGCAGATGCTGATTAAAGGCTCTGTGCCGATTGGTTAGTGAGCGGCCAATGATGGCATGTGGTGACAGTTTGTCTGTCTGGGATTGACATCCAACTGACTGAGTCAAAGTGACAGCAAAACTACAACTTGCATTTATATAGCGCCTTTAACTAGGAAACCTCCCAAGGTGTTTCACAGGAGCCCAGATCAGACACAAATGTGGCACCGAGACACGTAAGGTGATGTTAGGACAGGTGAAAAAAAGCTCGGTCAAAGAGGAAGGTTTACAAGAGGGTCTTAAAGGAGGTGAGAGAGGTAGAGAGGAGGATATGTTTAGGGAGGGAATTCAAGAGCTTAGGGCCCAGGCAGCTGAAGGCACAGCCGCCAAAGGTGGAGCGATAAATATCGAGGATGGACAAGGGACCAGATTTGGAGTAGCACAGCGATCTCGGAGGGGTGTAGGGTGGGAGGGGGTTACATAGATCAGGAGGGGTATAGGTGGGAGGGGGTTACATGGATAGGGAGGGGTGTAGGGTGAGAGGGGGTTACAGGGATAGGGAGGGGTGAAGGGTGGGATGAGGTTACAAGGATAGGGAGGGGTGTAGGGTAGGATGAGGTTATAAGGATAGGGAGGGGTGTAGGGTGGGAGGAGATTACAGGGATAGGGAGGGGTGTAGGGTGGGAGGGGGTTGCAGGGATAGGGAGGAGTGTAGGGTGGGAGGGGTTACAGGGATAGGGAGGGGTGTAGGGTGGGAGGGGGTTCCAGGGATAGGGAGGAGTGTAGGGTGGGAGGGGTTGCAGGGATAGGGAGGGGTATAGGTTGGGAGGGGGTTACAGGGATAGGGAGGGGTGTGGGTTGGGAGGGGGTTACAGGGATAGGGAGGGGTTATAGGGATAGGGAGGGTGAGGTTACTGAAGGGTACATTGTGTAACACGGGTTCTGGGCAATCTATCTCCCTCACTCGAGTGTTGTACTCACAGCTGACCCAACAGCGCTCACTGATCCCGACACGGAGACAGTGAACTGGAGTCACTAATGGCCGTCTAGAATCACATCACAAGACAGAGACAGAGAGATTGATGCAGGTGATAAGGCCTGAGAAACACAGGCACAAACTGTAAATGATCTCGGTGACATTTTTGTATGAAGCAAGATTTAACCCTCTCCTCTCCACTACCTTCTGGAACCTTCTATTCCTGAAGCCTGGAATCCTCTGGTTTGGGTGTTGTGTGTGGCTGAAGGTTTAGGGCCTTTTGTTAATGCCCAGTCCCACTCCCTGCTCTTTCCCCATAGCCCTGAAAATCTTTCCCCTTCCAGTATTAATCTCATTCCCTTCTCAATCTTACTGTTGAATCTGCTTCCACCGCCCTTTCAGGCAGCGCATTCCAGATCACAACAACTCGCATAAAAAATATTCTCCTCGTCTGGTTCTGTCGCCAATCACCTTAAATGTGTGTCCTCTGGTTACTGACCCTGTCAGTGGAAACAGTCTCTCCTTATTTACTCGATGAATACCCACCATGATTCTAGTACCAGTCCCGTAAATCCCCTCTGTACCCTCTCCAAGTCCTTGACATCCTTCCTAAAGTGTGGGGCCCAGAATTGGACACAATTCTCCAGTGGGGGCTTAACCGGTTCTTTAAATGAAAGTTTATCATAACCGCCTTGCTCTTGTACACTATTCCTCTATTAATAAAGCCCAGGATCCCGTGTGCTATTTAACAGCTTTATCAACTTGTCCTGTCACCTTCAGAGACTTGTGAGGGGGAGGGGCAGAGAAACAGGGGAATGAGGAAACAGCGGAGGCAGCATGCTATAGACAGGGCGAAGCGATCCCACAATCAACGGATCAGATCAAAGCTCTGCAGTCCTGTCACATCCAGTCGTGAATGGTGGTGGACCATTAAACAACGGGAGGAGGAAACTCCATGAATATCCATATCCCCAATGATGACAGAGCCCGGCACGCAAGTGCAAAAGACAAGGCTGAAACGTTTGCAACCAGGTTCCGCAAGAAGTGCCAAGTCGATTGTTATATCTTGAATAAAGAGTCAGACTAGATACTGCAAGCTCAAAGTAAGGTGTGACCGTAGTCCTTTATTACAGATCTCAGAATGCCTCTCCAACCTGTGAGGCCTCCTTATATACAGGTGCTTCCAAGGGATTGTGGGATACCTTGGGACTTCAGGAGATAAGCCCTCTGGTAGTTAGACATGGTATTTACAGGTTTACATACATAACATGGATGATCCACATTGGCCTCCCCCTGAGATCCCCACCATCACAGAAGCCAGTCTTCAACCAATTCGATTCACTCCACGTGATATCAAGTAACGGCTGAGCGCACTGGATACAGCAAAGGCTTTGGGTCCTGACAACATAGAAGACATAGACATAGAAATTTACAGCACAGAAGGAGGCCATTCCGGCCCATCGTGTCCGCGCTGGCCAACAAAGAGCCACACGGCCCTCGGTCAGCACCCCGGCTGTCGCGCTGAAGACATGTGCTCTCGGACTACCCGTAACTCTAACCAAGCTGTTCCAGTGCAGCTACAACACAAGCATCTACCCAGAATTTGGAAAACTGCTCAGGTATATCCTGTCCATGAAAAGCAGGACAAATCCAATCTGGCCAATTACCACCCCATAAGTCTACTCTCAATCATCAGCAAAGTGATGGAAGATGTAGTTAACAATGCTACAAGCAGCACATACTCATCAATAATCTGCTTAGCGAAGCTCAGTTTGGGTTCCGCCAAGACCACTCAGCTCATTACAGCCTTGGCCCAAACATGGACAAAGGAGCTGAATTCAGAGGTAAGGTGAGAGTGACTGCCCTTGACATCAAGGCAGCATTTGACCGAGTGTGGCATCAAGGAGCCCGAGTAAAATCAGGGTGGAAAATCTCTACTGGCTGGAGTCACATATCACAACGGAAGATGGTTATAGTTGTTGGAGCCCCAGGTCATCGCTGTAGGAGTTCCTCAAGGCAGTGTCCTAGGCCCAAACATCTTCAGCTGCTTCATCAATGACCTTCCCTCCATCATAAGGTCAGAACTGGGGATGTTCACTGAAGATTGCACAGTGTTCAGTGCCAATTGCAACTCCTCAGATAATGAAGCAGTCCATGCCTGAATGCAGCAAGACCTGGATGACATTCAGGCTTGGGCTGATAAGTGACAAGTAACATTCGCACCACACAAGCTCAAGGCAATGACTTTTCCAACAAACGAGAGTCTAACCACATCACTTTGATATTCAACAGCATTACCATCGCCGAATCGCCCACCTTCAATATCCTGGAGCTCACCATTGGCCAGAAAATAACTGGACCAGTCACAGAAATACAGTGGCAACAAAAGCATGTCAGAGCCTGGGTATTTTGCGGTGATTGTCTCACCTCCTGAATCCCCAAAGTTTTTCTACCATTTAGAAGGCAAAAGTCAAGAGTGTGGTGGAATACTCGGCACTTAGCTGGATGAGTGCAGCTCCAACAACATTCAAGAAGCTCGACAGCATCCAAGACAAAGCAGCCCGGTTAATTGGCATCCCATCCACCACCTTAAACATTCACTCCCTCCACCACTGGTGCACCGTTGCTGCAGTGTGTACCATCGACAAGATACACTCCAACAACGCGCCAAGGCTTCTTCGGCAGCACCTCACACACCCTGACCTCTCCCACCTAGAAGGACAAGGGCAGCAGGTGCATGGGAACATCATCATCTCCAAGTTACACACCATCCTGATTTGGTAATAAATCGCGGTATCTTCAAGGTCACTGGGTCGAAATCCTGAAACTCCCTCCCTAACAGCACTGTGGACTGCAGTGGTTCAAGAAGGCGGCTCACCACCACCTTCTCAAGTGCAATTAGGGATGGGCAATAAATGCCGGCCTTTCCAGTGACGCCCACATCCCAGGAATAAATAATAAAAGAATGAGGAAACAGTCTGAGGCGGGAGGTTTCCGAGATTCACCTCACGCCGCGTGGAGACAAATTCCATTCCAAAGCTGGAATCTGTCAGAGTGAATTATCCCGCCTCACTTCAGGACCCAGTTTCAACAAAGATTTCTCCAGCTGACTGTTCCCAGAATCTGATTATTTGCGGCAAACCACTGAAATCACAAGGAAAAAGACACATTTCTGAGCAGCAAATCAGATCATTCTGTCATTGAACTATCACAAGCTGCCCTCGAGGCAATCTTCAAACGCTGGATTCAATGTTGTGCTGCGAGCGGGAGTTAGTGTAACACAGACTCCAGCACTTTCTCCCACACATTGCTGACAATTCCCAGACCTGACTTCAGTCTCCGACAGCCCGTTACTCTTTATCGCAGCTCTCACACTCCCAGCCTTTGTCACCAGCTCCCGGTGCCAGCCGGGGCTTAGTGGGTCACACTCTCACCTCTGGGTCAGAGGTCGTGGGTCCACAACTTAATGAGGAACAGGAGGAGGCCGTTCAGCCCCTCGAGCCTGTGCCACCATTCAATGTTGTGCTGTGAGCGGGGGTTAGTGTAACACAGACTCCAGCACTTTCTCCCACACATTGCTGACAATTCCCAGACCTGACTTCAGGGGACGTGGGCCCTTTAAACACGGGCACAGGTGATATTGTAATTGGAATAAGGAAATGGCGGATTGCTAAATAATTATTTATATCGATCATCACAGTAGAGGACGAGGATACAATACCAGCAATGGACCAGGGATGGAAGATATGTTACAGTTTATATAAATTTCTGATCAGACCCCACCTGGATTCTGCGATCAGTTCTGGGCACGGCCCCTCAGGAAGGATATATTGGCCTTGGACGGGGGCAGCGCAAATTCACCAGAATGATACAGGGGCTAAAAGGGTCAATTATCAGGACAGGTTGCGGAGACTGGAAACATAGAAACATAGAAAATAGGTGCAGTAGTAGGCCATTCACCCCTTCAAGCCTGCACCGCCATTCAATGAGTTCATGGCTGAACATGCAACTTCAGTACCCCATTCCTGTTTTCTCGCCATACCCCTTGATCACCCAAGTAGTAAGGACTACATCTAACTCCTTCTTGAATATATTTAGTGAATTGGCCTCAACAACTAGACTTGTATTCCTTGACTATAGAAGATTAAAGTGTTTAAGCTGATGAAAGGATTTGATCGGGTAGATAGAGAGAAACTATTTCCTCTGGTGGGGGAGTCTGGAACAAGGAGGCACGACTTAAAATAAAGACCTGCATTTCTACAGCTTTTCACAACCTCAGGACGTCACAAACCGCTTTACAACCAAAGAACTTCATTTGAGTGGAGTCACTGTTGTGATGTAGGAAATGCAGCAGCCAAATTGTGCACAGCAAACTCCAACAAACAGCAATGTGATAAATGACTAGATAATCACCTTTAGTAAGGTTGTTTAAGGGCTAAATATTGGTACCAGGTCCCCAGGGAGAATTCCCTGTTCTTCTTCAAAATAGTGGCCATGATCTTTACATCCGCCTGAGAAAGCCGTCGGGGCCTCGGTCCGAAAGACAGCACCTCCGACTGTGCAGAGAGAGAGAGACAGCCTATTCCACGAGCCCTGTTGTATAAAATGTGGATCAGAGAGACACATCCTCTCTCACTCGGTGAATCAATGAACACTGACACTCTCCTCCTTCTCAGTCCCAGGCACAGAATCCTCAGTAATATCTCTCCCGCTGATGTCACGTATCTCCAGCTCAGATATTCCCAGCATCACCTCCATCGCTTCTTCATTCCACAGCCCAGTGGGTTTTACAAACAGAATGTTTCTCTCCCTTACATTTTCAATGAGCTGCCTTGTTTTAGTTTTGAAATTCCAGAGAGAGAGAAATCTCGGGATGAATCCTGGCTCCAGATTGAGAAGATCTTCTCATTGTCTTTAAAATTCCATCTGTTGGAGTCTCAGAAACACCGGGAATAATTCAAATGGAAACATGATTTTAGCAAAGCTCCTGTCCCCATCGATGGGGATTTATTAATGAGCTGGTGACTGGGAGCGGGACTTAACCTGCACTGAGCTGGTGGTCAATGAATGGCTGGTGCGGGGGTTGCTAGTTACTTGTGAAGGGATTGCTAGTTACTGGAGCAGGGCCTGCAAGTTACTGGTGGAGGAGCTGCTAGTTATTGGTGCAGGGGTTGCTAGTTACTGGTACACAGGCTGCTAGTTACTGAGGGAGTGCTGCACTGTCGGAGAGTCAGTACTGAAGGAGTGCTGCACTGTCGGAGAGTCAGTACTGAGGAAGTGCTGCACGCTTGAGATGTAAATGATGTGACTTGATCTCAGCTGAGACCCACTGCAGTTTTACTACATTAAAGGCGCTATATAAATGCAGGTTGTTGTTGTTGATATTAAACATTGAACGAAAAAAAATGATTGAAAAGCCGGAACATTGAGGGTGAAACAACAAGTGTTTGAGGCTGTCGATCGGAAGGTTTGTGCACAGATACAAATAGAAAGTGTTCAGTCATTAGGATGCAGAGCTGGAGGTTTGAGGAGAGACGTGGAGTTACACCGAGGCATGGAGCTCGATCGATCGATCGCACTGTCACAGGGAATAATGAGTCAAGGTTCCACTCCACACTTTCCAGATATCTCCAGCACTTTCACTTCATCCACGGCCTCGATGGCTGGACAATAAACAGTCGTTAAATCCCCATCCAATCCGTGCTGTTCCTGGGGGAGTCTCTCCCCACACACAACTCGGGGGGAGGGGGAGTGATATATCAATGTGTTTATTCTGAGATGGGGAGGGGAGTGATATATCAATGTGTTTACTCTGAGGTGGGGAGGGGGAGTGATATATCAATGTGTTTACTCTGGGGTGGGGAGGAACAGACGCTGAGCTGGTGAATTGTCGGCCACACAGTTTTCGGGAGATTGAGACATGAATCCACTGTCCCCTCGCCCCTTTAGAGAATGTCCCCACCTCGCTCGCACTCCCCTCGGATCGTGGGTCTGAATTATTTCAGGATTATTTCCCCCTCCTCACTCCTTGGGATCATTGTTCTTTGCTCGTTACCTTCAGCAGAGAAACAAACTGCCGATTGAGACACAAAGCCCAGGGGGTGAGGTTTAATCTCCGCACCGTGTGAAGAATGGGCGGAGCGGGAATTTTCCAGGAACTGTCCCACAGATAACCTGGAAAACTGCTGTGGTCGAGGAGAGAGATTTCCTGATGGAACCCCATCGTAACAGAAATAAAGGGAGAAATAAAGAGGCGGATAAAATGCAGCAAAAAGCCCAGAGTTTGGACATTGTGGTTCAGGCTGGTGAACAGGAATCTGAAATCACCAACAATTTCAACAGATAAACAGAGTTTCAGAATGGGACACACACAAGGGCAATCTTTCAATGTTTACAATCACGGGAAGTAATATTGACTCCCGAGGTGGTTCTGCTCCATGACGGTGATGTTGGGGACATTCTGTGTAAATGTAGTGGTTCTGTGACTGGACCAATAATCCAGGGAACGGGAGTTCAAATCCCACCCGGGCACTTTTGAGAATTTAGAATTCAGTTTACAAACTCTGGAAATAAAAACCTGGGATCAATAAAAGTGACCATGAAGCCGTCAGATTGTCGTAAAACCCAACTGGTTCTGTAATGTCCTTTAGGGAAGGAAACCTGCCTCCGGACCCGGTACGGGCCTACATGTGACTCCAGTCCCACACCAAGGTGGTTGACTATTAATCACCCTCTGAAATGGCCGAGCGAGACACTCAGTTTGTATCAAACCTGCTCCCAGCGGATCAAGAAGGCACCTCCCACCTTCTCAGGGCCACTGGGGATGGGCAATAAATGCCGGCCGTGTCAGCGACGCCCACATCCCCAGAATGCATTTTAAAATCGGTCTGGGGAGGTTATTTATTGTTAATTCGGTTCCACCTTTCTCAGTGTTTGTGTCTGTAAAACTGTCGGTAAATTGGAGAAAGAGAAAGATGGAAAGGCCTCAGTCAAGAAGGTTTAGATTTTGTCCCAAACTTCTGATTGGTGTTTCTGATTGAGGGAAAGGAGCGAGACAGCGAGTAAAATCACCGAGATAGAAAGCTGCCTTGGGACTTCAAACATTCGCTTTTTCCTGTGTTACACATTACACAGAATGTGCAGCACTGAAACAGGCCATTCGGCCCAACCGCTCCATGTCGGTGTTTATGGTCCACTCAGCCTCCTCCCACCCCTCTTCATCTCACCCTGTCACCATATCCTTCTATTCCTTTCTCCCTCATGTGTTTATCAAGCTTCCCCCACACCCGAGGCTGGGCGGGACGGAGGGAGCGGGGCGGTGGGACGGAGGGAGCGGGGTGAGGCCCGGGCGGTGGAGGGTGGGACGGAGGGAACGGGGTGAGGCCCGGGCGGTGGGGGGCGGGACGGAGGGAGCGGGGTGAGGCCGGGGCGGTGGGGGGTGGGATGGAGGGAGCGGGGTGAGGCCGGGGCGGTGGGGGGTGGGACGGAGGGAACGGGGTGAGGCCCGGGCGGTGGGGGGTGGGATGGAGGGAGCGGGGTGAGGCCCGGGCGGTGGGACGGAGGGAGTGGGGTGAGGCCCGGGCGGTGGGGGGTGGGACGGAGGGAGCGGGGTGAGGCCCGGGCGGTGGGGGGTGGGACGGAGGGAGCGGGGTGAGGCCCGGGCGGTGGGGGGTGGGACGGAGGGAGAGGAGTGAGGCCCGGGCGGTGGGGGGTGGGACGGAGGGAGAGGAGTGAGGCCCGGGCGGTGGGGGGTGGGACGGAGGGTGGGGGGTGAGGCCCGGGCGGTGGGGGGTGGGACGGAGGGAGCGGGGTGAGGCCCGGGCGGGGTGGGGGGAGACTCAGATTCAAAATCACCCCTAAAAAAAAACAAAGAATGACGTCACAGGAGAGCAGGCAGGTGATTGGTTGGTGAGAATTACAGGTTTTCGCTGCTTTCTAAGTTGGGAAGGGTTTACATTAAGAGCTGAGAAACTGTAACTTGCTAATACTTATTCAATTAATAACTTAAAACATAAAATAATTAAACAAAACTAAAATATCGATTGAGTCAAAGATTGAACTAATTAATAAATAAAACAAGGTTAGAGATACAGGGCAGGGCAGGTGTTGTTTTGTGGGAGTTGGTGGAGAGCATCGCGATCCCGAGCAAACACATCTGCAGTAAGTGTCTGCCGCTCGAGGAACTTTGGCTTAGAGTTATTGAGCTGGAGTACGAGCTGCAGACATTGCGCTGCATCAGGGAGGGGGAGAGTTACCTGGACACTTTGATCCAGGAGGCAGTCACACCTAAAGGTTCAATAGTACTTTAGAGTTAATCACGGAGGGTGTGACTGTGAGTGAGGGACTGTGAGTGAGGAAGGTCTGGGGGTCGAAGATGCAGTGATGGAGGAGCCTCAGCCCTTGACCCTGTCCAACAGGTACGAGGTACTTGCTCCCTGTATGGATGAGGAAAAGGACTGTAGGGAGGATGGGCAAACTGACCACAGCACCGTGGTCCAGGGGGCCATCCCAGTGTCTACAGCTCGAGGAACTTCGGCTCAGAGTTGTTGAGCTGGATGATACACTTAGGACTGTTCGGCAGCAGTGGAGCAGTGGAGGGGGAGCGGGTCACCTCCGGGATACGCAGGAGCAGAATTTTGATAATGGCGGCCATTACAGGAAAAGTCGGCGGCCATTGCGCTCCGCAGCGTGGCCGCCGCTTACGGTGTTGAAGCCGGAAGGAAAGGGGCAATTTCAGTCCCAAAGTGTCTGCACAGGGATATCGATAGACTGAGTGAGTGGGCAGTAAGGTGGCAGATGGAGTATAATGTAGGGACATGTGAGGTTATTCACTTTGGTAGGAAGAATAAAAAAACATCATAGTTTTTGAATGGTGAGAAATGTTTAAAAGTTAGTGTTCAGAGAGATTTGAGGGTCCTTGTGCAAGAAACACAGAAAGTTAGCATGCAGGTACAGCAAGCAATAAGGAAGGCAAATGGCATGTTGTCCTTTATTGCAAGGGGGTTAGAGTATAAGAACATAAAAACATAAGAAATAGGAGCAGGAGTAGGCCATTTGGCCCCTCGAGCCTGCTCCACTATTTAATAAGATCATGGCTGATCTGATCTTGTGCTCAACTCCACTTCCCTGCCCGCTCCCCATAATGCTTCACTCCCTTATCAGTCAAAACTCTGTCTATCTCCACCTTAAATATATTCAATGACCCAGCCTCCACAGCTCTCTGGGGCAGAGAATTCCACAGATTTACGATACTCTGAGAGGAGAAATTCCTCCTCATTTCAGTTCTAAATGGGCGATCCCTTATTCTGAAACTATGCCCCCTAGTTCTAGATTCCGCCACAAGTGGAAACATCCTCTCTGCATCCACCTTGTCGAGGCCCCTCAGTATCTTATATGTTTCAATAAGATCACCTCTCTCTTCTAAACTCCAGTAAGTATAGGCCCAACCTGCTCAACCTTTCTTCATAAGCTAACCCTCAGCTCAGGAATCAACCCAGTGAACCTTCTCTGAACTGCCTCTAATGAAAGTATATCCCTCCTTAAATAAGGAGACCAAAACTGTACGCAGTACTCTTGGTGTGGTCTCACCAATACCCTGTACAGTTGTAGCAGGACTTCCCTGCTTTTACACTCCATCCCCTTTGCATAATAAAGGCCAATATTCCATTTGCCTTCCTGATTACTTGCTGTACCTGCATACTAACTTTTGGTGTTTCATGCACATCAGCATCATCACAGGCAATCCCCCGAAAGTGAGGAAGCCTTGCTTCCACTCTAAAAGTGAGTTCTCAGCTAGCAATACAGTCCAATACAGGAATTACAGTCTCTGTCACAGGTGGGGCAGACAGTGGTTGAAGGAAAGGGTGGGTGGGGAGTCTGGTTTACCGCATGCTCCTTCCGCTGCGTGTGCTTGGTTTCTGCATGCTCTCGGCGATGAGACTCGAGGTGCTCAGTGCCCTCCTGGATGCTCTTTCTCCACTTAGGGTGTTCTTGGGCTAGGGATTCCGAGGTGCCGGTGGGGATGTTGCACTTCATCAAGGAGGCTTTGAGGGTGTCCTTGAAACGTTTCCTCTGTCCATCTGTGGCTCGCTTGTTGTGTAGGAGTTCCGAGTAGAGCACTTGCTGTGGGAGTCACGTGTCAGGCATGCAGAAGATGTGGCCCGCCCAATGGAGCTGGTCGAGTGTGGTCAGTGCTTCAATGCTGGGGATGTTAGCCTGAGCGAGAACACTGACATTGGTGTGTCTATCCTCCCAGTGGATTTGCAGGATCTTGCAGAGGCAGCGCTTTGACGTGCTACCGTATGTGGTCCACATCTCTGAGCCATATAGGAGGTCTTGTAGACGATAAGCTGGGTGCCAGATTTGAGGTCCTGGTCTTCAAACACTCTCTTCCTCAGCCTTCATACACAATGACCCCCACGTCCCTCTGTACTGTAGCATTTTGTAATCTCTCTCCATTTAAATAATAATTTTCTTCTTTATTTTTCCTGCCAATGTGGATAACCTCGCACTTTCCCACGTTATACTCCACCTGCTAATAGTTTGACCCTTAACCTGTCTTTATCCCTTTGCAGATTCTTTGTCTAAGAGTAAGGGGCGCCGAAATTCAGTAGCGCAAGAAAGCTGGCGCACCGGTGAGTTTTTCTCTGTACTTCCCGCGCGGATCCATGATGTGGTCGGGAGAGCGATTGTCAGGACTTTGAATTTTCAAAGTCCCAGAGGAAATGTGTCATAGTGGGGACGGGCCATAGACTCAAAGGCAGGCTGGGTGCCTGAATGTGGGTCGGACCGGGACTCCGCCGCTGTCAATCAGTGATGGAATAGTGGTGATGTCACAGCGTGTGTGCGTCACCACGCTCTCTCTCCTCCGTTAAAGGGGAGCGAATCAGTCATTCTAGATCGTTAGCCACTGGGCCACCAGGGAGGGTTTCCGCCGGGCCAGCGGCCTGGCTCCCAAGAGGCAGTGCCAGGCTGCCCGTCGGAAAATCAGCCGTCAAAAATAAATACATAGCGGCCGCGGCAGTGGGCCTCCCCTTGAAGGGCCGCCACACTGTCGGGCCGCACTCAGTGCAGAGAAGGTGCACCAACAGAAAGCTGTTGGGGGCATCATGCGGCAGGCAACCAGCTTTCGGCCTGAATTTAGCTCGGGTCATTTTTAAGCTGAGGTAAAGCGGCAGTGCACATGAGGTGCTTGCGATGGTCATCAGGATCGGGTGGAATCGGGACCAAGCCGAAAAATCCCCGACCTGAATTTGGGTCGTGTCAGCCATTTGACGACAATGCAGCAGCCACGTGATTCCGCCGAATGGCCGCCACAAACGGAGAGTAACGGGTCTCCGAGACCCTGAATTTAGGCCCCAGGAAGTCTTGCTGCAATTGTATAAGACCTTGGTGAGACCACACCAGGCGCACTGTGCACAGTTTTGGTCTCCTTATCGACGGTAGGATATACTTGCCTTGGAGACGATGCAATGGAGGTTCATTCCCGGGATGAGAGGGCTGTCTTATGATGACAGAATGTGCAGAATGGGCCAGTACTCTCTGGAGTTTAGAAGAATGTGAGGTGATCTCATTGAAACATAAAGGATTCTGATATAAAATATAAATTATATCCAATGCTGAGATAAATTTTTGGAGTAATTTGGGAATTCAAGGGATGTAGGGTTTGGGCGGGTAAGTGGAGTTGTGGTCAATGATCATCCATGATCTTATTGAATTGTGGAGCAGGCTCGAGGGGATGTATGTTCCTATTCCTTATGTTCTTATGTTCTCAGTTCTGACTCTCCGACAGTGCAGCACTCCCTCAGTTGCTTAAGGCTCAGAAATGCCCTGCGCTTGTGATCTATTAGCTCTTGGATTTCCTGATCATTCTTATCAACCAGTCCTGTTGTTTACTGGCTGAGTGACTGAGCGTCTCTTTGCAGGGACTGGTTATGGAGGCAGGCCACATTGTCCGCATGCCAGACATGAGACTCCCAAAGCAAGCGCTCTACTCGGAACTCCTTCACTGCAAACGAGCCAAAGGTGGGCAGAGGAAACGTTACAAGGACACCCTCAAAGCCACTCTGATAAAGTGCAACATCCCCACTGACACCCGGGAGTCCTTGGCCAAAGACCACCCTAAGTGGAGGAAGTGCATCCGGGAGGACGCTGAGCACCTCGAGTCTCAAAACCGAGAGCATGAAGAAATCAAGCGCAGGCAGCAGAAACAGCATGCGGCAAACCTGCCCCACCCTTCTTTACCCTCAACGACTATCTGTCCCACCTGTGACAGGGACTGTGGTTCTCGTATTGGACTGTTCAGCCACCTAAGGACTCATTTTTAAGAGTGGAAGCAAGTCTTCCTCGATTCCAAGGGACTGCCGATGATGATGATGACTCCCTCAGTACTGCCACTCCAACATGGCTGCCTCCAGAACTGGCTCCTCCCCTTCCTGTCCGGGGTCATGGGGTCAGGTAACTCAATCTCCCAGAGTGCAGTGCAGCCCGAGCTGGTGAGGCAGTGTTTCTCCGCTGCACTGCATTGTGGGAAAGAGGGGCCGCCATCGCCACCTCCGTTCAAACTGGCTTCTGGAATCCGAAAACCCGCCGCCCGAAACCGCCCCGCCCCCCCCCCCCACCGGGCACCGGAAGAGAAAGAGGCCGCGGGGGGGAGGGTCAGAGAAAGTGGCCGTGGGGGGCGGCGGTCAGACCATGGGGAGGGTCAGAGAAAGAGGTCACAGGTGAGGAAGGTTGGGGGGCGGTCAGACCACAGGGGAGGAGCAGAGAAAGAGGACCCGGGGGAGGGGGTTGTGGCAGAGAAAGAGGACACAGAGGAGTGAGGGTCGGCGCGGTTCCTGGAACCCACAGCCTGGCCGCCGGGAACCCCCACCATTACAATAATGTACACACTTTAACAGCTCTTTTTATAGTGAGCGGCGGGACATTAATTGGATCAGTTGCTGATGCAGTCAGGATAAAATAGTCTGATTAATACAAGTATTATATTCTGCAAATACAACAAGCTTTGGGAGCAGAAGGGGAGAAAATTGCTGCAATTAAATCAATTCCCAATTGCAGATAAACTGGGATGATCCTGTGCATGATCCAAACGGTTAGATTAACTCCAGCTGGTTCCGATTGACGGACGGAGTTTGAGATAATAAAGTTTCATCAGGGAACGATTCCATTCCTCAGAGTCAGCCATGGCTCAGTGGGCAGCACTCTCACCTCTGAGTCAGAAGGGCGTGCGTTCAAGTTCCACTCCAGAGTCTTGAGCACAAAATCCAGGCTGACTCTCCTTGTGCAGAACTGAGGGAGAGCTGCACTGTCAGAGTGGCGTTACTGAGGGAGTGCTGCAATTTTGGAGGGGCAGTACTGAAGGAGTGCTGCACTGTCGGAGGGGCAGTACTGAGGGATGGCTGCACTGTCAGAGGGGCAGTACTGAGGGAGTGCTGCACTGTTGGAGGGGCAGTACTGAGGGAGTGCTGAACTGTTGGAGGAACAGCACTGAGGGAGTGCTGCATTGTCGGAGGGGCAGTACTGAGGGAGTGCTGCATTAATGGAGGGGCAGTACTGAGGGAGAGTTGCACTGTCTGAGGGGCAGGGCTGAGGGAGAGGTGCATTGTCAGAGGGTCAATATGGAGGGAGCACTTCACTGTCTGTGGGGCTGTACTAAGGCAGTGATACACTGTTGGCGGGGCCATACTAAGGGAGTGCCGCACTGCTGGAGGGGCATCTGCGATGGTGGGTGTTATGTCTCAAAAAAAGCAATGTGACTGTGGACTTGAGTAAGTGTAACCTTAGTCTCTTTATTCTGACTCCAGAGTGCCGGCACAGCATGGGGGGCCTGCTTATATGCAGTGCTCCCAAGGGATGCTAGGATCCCTTGGGACTCCAACAGATGCACCCTCTGGTGGGGGCAGAATGCTGGTTACAAGCTGTTGCATACATAACATCACTCCCCCCCCGCCCCCGCCTCCCCCGCCCCCCAAAATCAATGGTACACTTATTTACAGAGTGAAACGATCTGGGGCTTTTCAATCTCTTGTCGATCGTCTCGATACAAACACAGGTGTGGGCAAGTTGGTTGGGTCTTCGCTGGGCTGCTTCGCAGCTGGCCTTGCTGGACTGCTGGGAATGATGGGTTCAGCTTCGTGGTCAACCGTGATGTCAGTTGCCATTTGTGTGTGTATGGGAGGGTCGAAGTTGGTGGTGTCCTCTTCAGGTTGCTTGTGGCTGTCTGTGAATGGCAGTTTGGTTTGGTCCAAATTCTTTCTGAAAGTTATTCCATTTGCAAGTTTGACCTGAAACACCCTACTCCCTTCTTTGGCTACGACAGTGCCAATAAGCCATTTTGGACCATGTCCATAATTGAATACAAATACAGGGTCATTGACTTCAATATCACGTGACAAAATTGCGCGATCATGGTACATGCTTTGTTGATGTTGCCTGCCCTCGGCATGATCATGGAGATCAGGGTGGACTAGAGAGAGCCTTGTTTTGAGTGTCCTTTTCATGAGCAGTTCGGCAGGGGGAACCCCGGTGAGCGAGTGGGGTCTTGTTCGGTAGCTGAGCAGGACTCGGGACAGGCGGGTCTGCAGGGAGCCTTCCAACATACGTTTCAAGCTTTGCTTGAAGATTTGTACTGCCCATTCTGCCTGGCCGGTCGATGCGGGTTTGAATGGGCCAGATGTGACGTGCTTGATCCCATTGCGGGTCATGAATTCCTTGATTCAGCGCTGGTGAAGCACGGCCCATTGTCGCTGACAAGGACATCAGGCAGGCCGTGCGTGGCAAACATGGCTCGTAGCTTTCGATGGTGGCAGTGGACGGGCTTACAGACGTTATTGCACACTCAATCCATTTTGAATAAGCATCCACAACAACCAAAAACATTTTGCTTAGAACTGGGCCAGCGAAGTCAACATGGATCCTCGACCACGGTTTGGAGGGCCATGACCACAAGCTTAGCGGTGCCTCCCTGGGTTCATTGCTCAGTTGAGAGCAAGTGTTGCATTGGCGCACGCAAGACTCCAAATATGCCGGGCCACCACACGTGGAATCTGGCTATAGCTTTCATCATCACTATGCCTGGGTGTGTACTGTGTAGGTCACGAATGAACGTTTCCCTGCCTTTCTTAGGCAAAACCACGCGATTACCCCACAAAAGACAGTCCGCCTGTATGGACATTTCGTCCTTGCGCCGCTGGAATGGCTTGATCTCTTCATGCATCTCTGCTGGGACACTGGACCAGCTTCCATGGAGGATACAGTTTTTTACAAGGGGCAGTAAAGGATCCAGACTGGTCCAGGTCCTGATCTGGTGGGCCGTAACAGGTGACTTTTCGTTTTCAAAATGCGTCCATCACCAAGAGCAAGTCTGCAGGCTGTGCCATTTCTACCCCGGTGGTGGGAAATGGTAGCCAACTGAGAGCATCAGCGCAGTTCTCTGTGCCTGGCCTGTGGCAAATTACATTGTTATATGCAGACAGCGTGAGCGCCCATCTTTGGATGCGAGCAGAGGCATTGGTATTAATAGCTTTGCTCTCTGAGAATAGCGATATGAGTGACTTATGGTCAGTTTCTAACTCGAACTTAAGCCCAAACAGATACTGTTGCATTTTCTTCACTCCGTAAACGCATGCCAGAGCTTCTTTTTCAATCATGCTGAAGGCCCTTTTGGCCTTGGACAAACTCCTGGATGCATAAGCGACCGGTTGCAATGTTCCCGATTCGTTTGCTTGTTGTAACACAAACCCGACCGCATCTGAAGACGCATCGCAAGCTAGCACTAAACGTTGACATGGGTCATACAGAACAAGCAGTTTGTTGGAACATAACAGATTTCGGGCTTTCTCAAAAGCAGTCTCTTGTGATTTCCCTCATACCCAGTCATCTCCCTTGCACAGCAACACATGTAGGGGTTCTAGCAAGGTGCTTAACCCAGGTAGGAAATTACCAAAATAATTGCGGAGTCCCAGGAACGACCACAGCTCCATCATGTTCTGTGGTCTCAGCGCGTTCTTGATGGCCTCCGTCTTGGCGTCGGTGGGTCTGATGCCATCTGCCACGATTCTTCTCCCTAAGAACTCGACCTCTGGCGCCAGGAAAACACACTTAGAGCGTTTCAACCTGAGTCCCACATGATCTAGCCGACTTAGAACCTCTTCCAGGTTCTGCAAGTGTTCGATAGTGTCCCGACTTGTGATCAATATGTCGTCCTGGAAAACCATGGTGCACGGAACTGACTTTAGCAGACTCTCCATGTTCCTTTGAACAATTGCCGCGGCCGATCGAATCCCAAACAGGCATCTATTGTAGATGAACAGATCTTTGTGCATGTTGATGCAGGTGAGGCCTTTCGAAGATTCCACCAGCTCCTGCGTCATGTAGGCCGAGGTCAGGTCCAACTTGGTGAACGTCTTCCCTCCTGCCAGCATCGCAAATAGGTCGTCTACCTTGGGTAGCAGGTTCTGGTCCTGCAGTGAAAAACGATTTATCGTTACATTATAGTCCCCACAAATTCTGACCGTGCCATCGCCCTTGAGAACTGGAACAATTAGACTGACCCATTCATTGAACTCAACTGGTGCGATGGTGCCCTCATGTTGCAGCCTGTCCAGTTCGATCTCCACTTTCTCTCACATCATATATGGCACTGCACGTGATGGATGAGTTGTGTACCAGGAACCAAGTGGATCTGCACCTTCGTCCCAGAGAAATTTCCGATGACTGGCTCAAACAACGACGGGCACTTGCTCAAAACCAGGGCACATGAGGCGTAGTCGATGGATGAAAGCGCTCGGATGTCATCCCAGTTCCAGAGGATTTTTCCCAGCCAGCTTCTGCCGAACAGTGTGGGGCCATCTCCTGGTACAATCCAGAGTGGTAATTCGTACACCGCTCCATCATAGGAGACTTTTACTGCTGCACTGCCAATTACGGGGATCAGATCTTTAGTGTAAATTCTCAGCTTGGCATGAATTGGGCTTAGCTTGGGCCTCTGTGCTTTGTTTCAACACAACCTCTCAAAGGCCTTTTTGCTCATGATAGACTGACTCGCACCCGTGTCCCATTTCATGGATACTGGAATTCCGTTCAGTTCAACTTTTAACATGATCGGTGGACATTTCATGGTGATGGTGTCTACCCCGTACAGTTCTGTCTCCTCGGTTTGAGTCTCCAGCTCAGTTTGATCTGCCATGGATCGGTCTTCCTCTGCAACGTGGTGGTTTGCAGGATTTGGAGCTCATCTGCACATTCGCTGGAGGTGTCCCATTGTTCCACAGCCTTTGCACGCATAGTGTTTGAAGTGGCATTGATGGACTCGATGATCACCTGCGCAGTGCAAACAAGGTGTTGATTGCCTCGCATTCACTCTTGATAGCGGACCCTGAGTCATCTGAGGTCGTGCAGCTGCAGGCATGTACATTCTGCCATATGCATTCCTGCCTGAAAACGACGTTACTTTGTGTACAGTACTTGCCGATGCATCTTTATCCTGCAAAATTTCTTTAGTGTTATCGCTGGTGGACATAAATGTCTGGGCTATCGTTATGGCTTTGCTCAGGTTCAGTGTTTGAACAGTCAATAGATTACGAAGGATAATCTCATGGCCAATGCTAAGCACAAAAAAGTCTCTCAGCATTTACTCCAGGAATCCATCGAATTCGCAATGTCCTGAAAGGCGCCTTAGTTCAGCGACGTAGCTCGCCACTTCCTGGCTTTCAGACCATTGACATGTATAAAATCGATACCTTGCCATCAGAATGCTCTCCTTCAGATTTAGTTGCTCCCGCACCAGTGTACACAGTTCTTCATACGATTTGGTTGTTGGTTTCACCGGAGCAAGAAGATTCTTCATGAGGCCATAGGTTGTTGCCCTGCAGACCCACAGAGAGGATCGCCCTTCATTTGGCAGCATTCTCATTCCCTTCCAGTTCATTGGCCATGAAGTATTGGTTGAGTTGCTCCACGAAGACTTCCCAATCATCACCTTCTGAGAATTTCTCCAGGATACCAACAGTTCTCTGGATTTTTGCGTGATGGTTCATTATCTAATACTTGTCACCAGTTGTTATGTCTCAAAGCAATGTAACTGAGTACTGTAGACTTAAGTAAGTGTCACCTTAGTGTTTTTATTCTGACTCCAGAGTGCTGGCACAGCATGGGAGACCTGCTTATATGCAGTGTTCCCAAGGGATGCTGGGATCCCTTGGAACTCCAACAGATGCGCCCTCTGGTGGTGGTAGAATGCTGGTTACAAGGTGTTGCATACATAACAGTGGGGACCTCAGAAAGTGTCCTTCTGGCAAAATATATTTGCATTCGTTTTTGCACTCGTGCTGGGCTCCACCATCATTGAGAATGTGGTTCTTTATGGAGCCTCATCCTCCCATAAGTTATTTAATGGTCTACCACTACTCACGACTGGATGTGGCAGGATTGCAAAGCTTTAATCTGATCCGTTAGTTGTGGGATCGCTTAGCCTTTTCTATAGCATGCTGCTTCCGCTGTTTATCATGCATGTAGTCCTGTGTTGCAGCCTCCACAGGTTGGCACCTCATTTTCAGGTACGCCTGGTGCTGCTCCTGACATGCTCTTCTACACTCCTCAATGAACCAGGCTTGATCCCCTGGCTTGATGGTAACGGTAGAGTGAGGGATATGCCGGGCCATGAGGTTACAGATTGTGGTGGAATACAATGCTGCTGCTGCTGATGGCCCACAGCGCCCCCTGGATGCCCAGTTTTGAGCTGCTAGATCGGTTCTGAATCTATCCCATTTAGCACAGTGTTAGTGTCACACAACACGATGGATACTGCCTTCAGTGTGAAGACGGGACTTGGTCTCCACAAGGACTGTGCGGTGATCACTCCGACCAATACTGTCATGGACAGACGCATCTGTCATAGGCTGGACTGTCATTATAAATTAGACAAGCGGTCTTCGCCGTTTTTGTGTTAATAGTTCCTGGTGATGGTAATCGGATCTCTGTCATGTTCCAGTAATATATCAGTCCTGATTAAGCAGAAATGAGTTAAATAATCTCCAATTATTGCCCCTTAATTGTCTCAGTGCCGACACATTAAGAACAGATTCAGCCCAGTGACTTTATGTGAATACAAATCGCCTGAATGTACACCGGCTGAATGCTAATCGAAACCCAGCTCCCATTAAACAACACCTGTGCCTCAAGTACATTTTAGTGCCATCCCATAATGAGCCTGCTCTCACTGTGTTTCTGGCCCCATGTCCACTGTCAGTGGGTGAAGCCGCCACAGGCGATCAGCCCGAAAGGCCTCAGTCTAGAAAGTGCAGCCAGAATTTGGAGCTCCGGGATTGTCTCAAACACCGACTCCCTTTTTAATGTTGGGACATTCAGAGACTCTTTGTTCGACACCAATCCCAGTAAAGTTTTACTCTGCACCAATCGGGGTGTTTGAGAACAGATCCAGCCCATGATATACAGGGCAGGAAAGAATTAGAGCTTAAAGACCAATAAATTAACTTCGCAGCAAATAATCGGCAGTAATGAGCTCGAGTGATTAGCATCGATTGTGGCCAGCAGCTGAATTATTAATGCTGGGAAATTATATCCACAGCTCTTCATTGGAATAAAATATCTCCAGTTATTGGTGGATTTTAGCAGCTTCGTTACATTGGAACTGGAGGCTTACCCTGACTATTCCCATTCACCCTGACTACTGCCCCTCCTAACCTGACTATTCCCATTCACCCTGACTACTGCCCCTCCTAAACTGACTATTCCCATTCACCCTGACTACTGCCCCTCCTAACCTGACTATTCCCATTCACCTTGACTACATTTGGATTTTAAAATCACTAACTGTTTTGCAGCGATGGGGAAATTCTGCTGAAGATTGTTTCGAAATGTCTCCTGTCTGTTCCAGGCCCTGTACAGCTCGATTCCAATGTTACAATCTCACTAGTTTTACATTACACCGACATAACGTGAATTTAATCAGCATCACAGCAAACTGCAGAGTAAAAGAGGAATGAGCTGGGCAGGAAACGATATCGAAAGCTGTCTGTGGATCATCAATACAAGGGATTATAGGCCCAGAATATTAATCCTCAAAATAATTAAATCCTGTTCACTCTTAATAAATATCCATCATTTCCTGCAAATTAATGTAATTCCTTATGAAAATGACTGATCTAATCCCCCTCCAATATCTAATCCTTTCTGATATCACCATTATAAAAACCTGTTCCTCTTTCCACAAATAGAAATCTCAGTAATAGGTTCAGTCTCGAAGGCCCCAATCTTTGCTCCTTCTGTCTCCTGTCTGGGCTCAGATGCTGCAATGTGGTTTCTGTTTCATTTCTCCTGGTATTTGTCAAAGAAAGATTTCTTCCCTCACTAAACTAATGATGTGCCTGAGATCAGATAGCTCCAGCATTCAAACCTAGCGACCTTTCCCCCATATCCACCTCACATCACAGCGGCTCCCACACTTTCTCACTTTACTCATCGCTGGTACAGCATAATAAGCAGCAAAAATCCCAACCCCAATCCAAACTGAACCCCAACCCCAATCCCAGCCCCAACCCCAATAATAATGTAATCCCTGCAAGGTCCACACCCATTAGTTCAAGGGTCAGTCTGATGGACACCAATCGGAACAGGGGTCAAGGGTCAGTGGGATGGACACTAGTCGGCACAGGATCAAGCATCAGTCTAATGGGGACCACATGGCACAGGGGTCAAAGGTCAGCCCGATGGACACCTGGGGTCAGTAGAGGGGTTAAGGATCAGTCTGATGGACACCACTCATTTCAAGAGTCAGTCTGATGGACACAACGCAGTCAAAGGGTACAAGGGTCAGTCTGATTGACACCAGGGTCGGTCAAGTTGATTGGACGGGAAATTGTTGAAAGGGAAGTTGTTGTTATGTCACGGTTTAATAACGGGAGTGAAATAAAATTGAAATCCAGAGAATAGAAGCAGATGGGAATCTCAATAAACCGTCAGATTGCAAACACTGAAATCTCTGATCCTTTGTGTGAAGAAAGCTCTTTATATAATAATCCCAGGGTCTCGAGGAATTAAACTGACATTGTCCCAGCCCAGCCACATTTCATTCTTCAATCTCCACACTGACCACATTTCCTCATTCAATGCAACAGCGAAAACATAATTTCAACCAACAGCTCAGTGTCAGGCATGGCTCAGTGGACAGCACTCTCGCCTCTGGATCAGAAGGTCCCACTCCAGAGATTTGAGCCCATAATCTAGGTTGACACTTCCAGTGTAGTACTGAGGGAGTGCTGCACTGTTGGAGAGGCAGTCATGAGGGAGAGCTGCACTGTCGGGGGGGCAGTACTGATGGAGTGCTGCACTGTCAGAGGGACAGTACTGAGGGAGTGCTGCCCTGTTGGAGGGGCGATACTGAGTGAGTGCTGCACTATTGGAGGTGCTGTCTTTCAGATAAAACTTTAAACCAAGGTCCCGTCTCCCCTATCAGGTGGACCAAAACACTATATTGAACTAGTTCGAGCAAGAACCAATATTTATCACCAAGCAGTTTATCTGATCATAATCACATTGATGTTTTTGGGAGCTTGCTGTGCACAAATTGGCTGCCACAGTTCCTACATTACAACAGTGACTACATTTCAAAATGTACTTCATTGGCTGTAAAGTGCTTTCGGATGGCCTGAGGTGGTGAAATGAGCTTTAGAAATGCAAGTCAGTTTTTCTCTCTTGCTTTCTTTCTTCCTTCTTTCTATCTTTCTTTCTGTCTCATCGTGATCTTCAGGCTGTATTCAGACAACCAGTGATCACACTTTATATTCTGCTCACTCTCCAGCCTCACTGCTTAACTCTACTAACTCTTTACAACCTCATAAACATCTTCATTCTTCATCTAAATCCACAGATAGAGACATTAAAATGTCCCAGTCCATCAGCCCAGTGACTGAACCAGCATTGCACCGTTTATGTCGCTCATTGTCATCATCATCATAGGCAGTCCCTCGGAATCGAGGAAGACTTGCTTCCACTCCTGAAGTGAGTTCTTTGGTGGTTGAAAAGTCCAATACGAGAGCCACAGACTCTGTCACAGGTGGGACAGATAGTCGTTGAGGGAAGGGGTGGGTGGGACTGGTTTGCCACACGTTCTTGCCGCTGCCTGCGCTTGATTACTGTATGCTCTCGTCGTTGAGACTCGAGGTGCTCAGCGCCCTGTCAGATGCACTTCCTCCACTTAGAGCAGTCTTGGGCCAGGGACTCCCAGGAGTCAGTGGGGATGTTGCACTTTATCAGGGAGGCTTTGAGGGTGTTCTTGTAGTGTTTCCGCTGCCCACCTTTGGCTCGTTTGCCATGAAGGAGCTCTGAGTAGAGCACTTGCTTTGGGAGTCTCGTGTCTGGCATGCAGACTATGTGGCCAGCCCAGCGGAGCTGATCGAGTGTGATCAGTGCTGGGGATGTTAGCCTGAATGAGGACGCTGATGTTGGTGCGCCTGTCCTCCCAGGGGATTTGTAGATCTTGTGGACACATCGTTGGTGATATTTCTCCAGCAACTTGATATGTCTACTGTAAATAGTCCATCTCTCTGAGCCATACAGGAGGGCATGTATTACTACAGCCCTGTAGATCATGAGCTTGGTGGCAGTTTCGAGGGCCTGGTCTTCAAACACACTTTTCCTCAGGCAACCGAAGGTTGCACTGGAGGCGGTGTTGGATCTCATCGTCGATGCCTGCTCTTGTTGATAGGAGGCTCCCGAGATATGGGAAGTGGTCCACGGTGTCTAGGGCCATGCCGTGGATCTTGATGACTGGAGGTCAGTGTTGTGCGGTGAGGACAGGCTGGTGGAGGACCTTTGTCTTACGGATGTTTAGCGTAAGGCCCATGCTTTCGTACGCCTCAGTAAATACATCGACTATGTCCACCTCACAGTCAATGAGCTCCCTGCTGGAGTGGAACTAAACAATAGAACCAGTGGGAACCTGTTCAACCTGCACCATCTCCAGGTCAGATCCAAGACCACCCCAACCTCTGTCGTCGAGCTACAGTACGCGGACGACGCCTGCCTCTGCGCACATACAGAGGCTGCACGACAGGACATCGTCGCTCATTATACAGCACAGTGAACCAACATTGCACATAGAAACATTGAAACATAGAACATAGGTGCAGGAGTAGGCTATTTGGCTCTTCAAGCCTGCACCACCATTCAATATGATCATGGCTGATCATTTTTGCAACTTTAGTACCCCATTCCTGCTTTCTCTCCATACCCCTTGATCCCTTTAGCCGTAAGGGCCACATCTAACTCCCTATATGTAACAAACTGGCCTCAACAGCTTTCTGTGGTAAAGAATTCCACAGGTTCCCAATTATCTGAGTGCAGAAGTTTCTCCTCATCTCGGTCCTAAATGGCTTACCCCTTACCCTTAGACTGTGACCCCTGGTTCTGGACTTCCCCAACATCGGGAACATTCTTCCTGCATCTAACATGTCCAATGCCATCAGAATGTTCTATGTTTCTATGAGATCCCCTCTCATTCTTCTAAATTCTAGTGAATATAAGCCTAGTCGATCCAGTCCGTCCTCATATGTCAGTCCTGCCATCCCAAGAATCAGTCTGACGAACCTTCGCTGCACTCACTCAATAGCAAGAATGTCCTTCCTCAGATTAGGAGACCAAATCTGTATACAATATTCAAGGTGTGGCCTCACCACGGCTTTGTACAACTGCATTAATATCTCCTTGCAGTAAGACCTCCCTGCTCCTATACTCAAATCCTCTCGCAATGAGGCCAACATGCCATTTGCCTTCTTCACTGTCTATTGTACCTTCATGCCAACTTTCAATGACTGATGTACCATAATACCCAGGTGTCATTGCAACTCCCCTTTTCCTAATCTGTCAGCATTCAGATAATATTCTGCCTTCCTGTTTTTGCCAGCAAAGTGGATAAGCTCACATTTATCTACATTATACTGCATCTGCCATGCATTTGCCCACTCACCTAACCTGTCCAAGTCACCCTGCAGCCTCTTAGCATCCTCCTCACAGCTCAGACTGACACCCAGCTTACTGTCATCTGCAAACTTGGAGATATTACATTCAATTCCTTCGTCTAAATCGTTAATGTATATTGTAAAGAGCTGGGGTCCCAGCACTGAGCCCTGCAGCACTCCACTGTCACTGCCTGCCATTCTGAAAAGGACCCGTTTAGCCCGACTCTCTGCTTCCTGTCTGCCAACCAGTTCTCTATCCATGTCAGTACATTACCCCCCAATACCATGTGCTTTGATTTTGCACACCAATCTCTTGTGCGGGGCCTTGTCAAAAGCCTTTTGAAAGTCCAAATACACCACAACCACTGGTTCTCCCTTGTCCACTCCGCTAGTTACATCTTCAAAAAATTCCAGAAAATTTGTCAAGCATGATTTTCCTTTCATAAATCCATGCTGACTTGGACCTATCCTGTCACTGCTTTCCAAATGCGCTGCTATTTGATCTTTAATAATTAATTCCAACATTTTCCCCACTACTGTTGTCAGCCTAACCGATCTATAATTACCCATTTTCTCTCTCCCTCCTTTTTAAAAAATGGTGTTACATTAGCTACCCTCCAGTCCATAGGAACTGATCCAGAGTCGATAGACTGTTGGAAAATGATTGCCAATGCATCCACTATTTCTAGGGCCACTTCCTTAAGTACTCTGGATGCAGACTATCAGGCCCCGGGGATTTATCGGCCTTCAATCCTATCAATTTCCCGAACACAATTTCCCGCCGAATAAGAATATCCTTCAGTCCCTGTCACAGGTGGGACAGATACTTCAGTTCTGTCTTCCTTCATGCCATTTCTTTGTTCCCCATTATAAATTCACCTGAATCCGACTGCAAGGGACCGATGTTTGTCTTCACTAATTTTTTCTTTTCACATATTTATAGAAGCTTTATCAGTCAGTTTTTATGTTCCCTGGAAGCTTCCTTTCATACTCTATTTTTCCCCTCTTAATTAAACCCTTAGTCCTCCTCTGTTGAATTCTAAATTTCTGCCAATCCTCAGGTTTGTTGCTTTACTAGACAATTTATATGCCCCTTCCTTGGTTTTAACACTATCCTTAATTTCTCTTGTTAGCCACGGTTGAGCCATCTTCCCCGTTTTATTTTTACTCCAGACAGGGATGTACAATTGCTGAAGTTCATCCATGCGATCTGTCTATCCTTCCTGAATATTGAATACCCCTGGATGTTACGTTCCCAGCCTTGGTGACCCTGGAGTCATGTCTGCGTAATCCCAATTACATCATATCCGTTTACAGCTATCTGCGCAGTTAATTCATCCACCTTATTTCGAATGCACCTCGCATTGAGACACAGAACGTTCAGGCTTGTTTTTTTAACACTCTTTGTCCTTTTAGAATTATGTTGTAATGTGGCCCTTTTTGATTTTTGCCTTTGATTTCTCTGCCCTTCACTTTTCCTTATCTCCTTTCTACCTTTTGCTTCTGCCCCCATTTTACTTCCTTCTGTCTCCCTGCATAGATTCCCATTACCCTGCCATATTAGTATAAATCCTCCCCAACTGCATGAGCAAACACTCCCCCTAGGACATTGGTTCTGGTCCTGCCCAGGTGCAGATCATCCGGTTTGAACTGGCCCCACCTCCCCCAGAACCGGTTCCAATGTCCCTGGAATTTGAATCCCTCCCTCTTGCACCATTCCTCAAGCCACGTATTCATCTTAACTCTCCTGCTATTTCTACTCTGACCAACACGTGGCACTGGTAGCAATCCTGACATTACTACTGTTGAGGTCCTACTTTTTAATTTAACTCCTAGCTCTCTAAATTCAGCTTGTAGGACAGTTTATGTCACTCATTATACAGCACAGTGAACCAGCATTCTACAGTTTATGTCACATATTATACAATCTGTCAGGGTTGTGAGTCAGGTAATTGATACTGTTAGCGCTCCCAGTAATACCAGGAGATCTGAGTATCAACATAAACACAGAAGAGTCACTGAGAGCCCGCCCTTAACACACTGCCTGAATCCACGGGGCCAGGAGGCACTCGTTGATTCCTGGAGAGCTTGGGCTCAATTCAGAACATCGTTAGTTAACACTGCGCTCTCTCACAATAATTCTTCATTCATCACTATGGTAACAATATCATGGGATGTATCAAAGGGGTATGGTTAGTGTAGTGGTCATGTTACAACAACAACTTCCATTTATAGATCGCCTTTAATATAGTAAAACGTCGCAGGGCGCTTCACAGGAGCGTAAATCTGACAAAAGTTGACACCGAGCCACAGAATGAGATATTAGGGCAGGTGACCAAAAACTTGTTCAAAGAGGTAGGTTTTTAATGAGTCTCTTAAAGGAGAGAGAGTTAGCGAGGCGGAGAGTTTTAGGGAGGGAATTCCAGAACTTAGGGCCCAGGTAACTGAAGGTGCGGCCACCAATGGTGTGACGTAAGGTGTGGGGGATCGACTCGTTTGCCGCATGCAAACCAGTCCCACCCACCCTTTCCCTCAATGACTATCTGTCCCACCTGTGACAGGGACTTTGGTTCTCGTATTGGACTGTTCAGTCACATAAAAACTCATTTTTAGAGTGGAAGCAATTCCGAGGGACTGCCTATGATGATAATGACGAGGGATGGACAAGAGGCCAGAATAGAAGGAGTGCAGAGATCGCGGAGGTTTGTAGGGCTGGAGGAGGTTACATAGATAGGGAGTGGTGTAGGGTGGGAGGAGGTTACAGTCATAGGGAGGGGTGTAGGGCTGGAGGAGGTTACAGAGATTGGGAGGGGTGTAGGGCTGGAGGAGATTACAGAGATAGGGAGGGGTGTAGGGCTGGAGGAGGTTACAGAGATAGGGAGGGGTGCAGGGCTGGAGGAGGTTACAGAGATAGGGAGGGGTGTAGGCTGGAGATTAGAGATAGGGAGGGGTGTAGGGTGGGAGGGGGTTACAGAGATAGGGCGGGGTGTAGGGCTGGAGGAGGTTACAGAATTAGGGAGGGGTGTAGGGTGGGAGGAGGTTACAGAGATAGGGAGGGATGTGGGGTGAGAGGAGGTTAGAGAGATAGGGAGGGGTGTAGGGCTGGAGGAGGTTATAGAGATAGGGCGGGGTGTAGGGCTGGAGGAGGTTACAGAGTTAGGGAGGGGTGTAGGGTGGGAGGAGGTTACAGAGATAGGGAGGGATGTGGGGTGAGAGGAGGTTACAGAGGTAGGGAAGGGTGTAGGGCTGGAGGAGGTTACAGAGATAGGAAGGGGTGTAGGGTGGGAGGGGGTTACTGAGATAGGGAGGAGCGAGGCCATGGAGGAACCTGTTTGCGTCTGTAGGCCAAGGTATGTTTCCTGCCTCGGAGACAGAAGCTGTCAGTCAGACAAGGTTTGGGAAGAGTTTTGTATCTCTGAATATTTCTTTTCTCTCAGATGGAGCTGAGCTCTGGGCCTGAGTGAGGAACCTTTGGGAATGAGTTGATGTGAAGAGATTGAGGGAGACAGTGTGTCTGCTGTCTCCCTTCTCTCCCACACTGCTCGATAAGCTTCAGATCATCGACTGCCTGAACTGAACTTATTGTTTCTGCCTGTGGACCCTTCCCTGGTTAATGGAGACATCGAACTGTGAGTGCTTTCACTGAGAAGGTGTGCTGGCTGATTCTCGGGATGTGAATGTCGATGGCAAAGCCGGCATTTATTGCCCATCCCTAGTTGCTCCTGAGAAGGTGGTGGTGAGCTGCCTTATTGAACCACTGCTGTCAATGTGGTGAAGGCACTCCCACACTGCCGTTAGGGAGAGAGGCCCAGAATTCTGACCCAACGACGTTGAAGGATCGGTGATATATTTCCAAGTCAGGATGGTGTGTGACTTGGAGGGGAACTTGCAGGTGGTGATGTCCCATGCGTCTGCTGCCCTTGTCCTTCTCGATGGTGGAGTTGGTGGGTTGGGAGGTGCTGTTGAAGAAACCTTGGCGAGTTGCTGCAGTGCATCCTGTGGATGGTACACACTGCAGCCACGGTGTGGTGCGGGTGGAGGGAGTGGGTTTGGCAGGTGCTGTTGAAGAAGCCTTGGCGAGTTACTGCAGACACTAAGGTCGAGAAGAGCAGCAGTGAGGAGCCGGCTGCAGGGAGATCGGGGGTTAAATCCGTTCACCTCCATTTCTGGTCACGATGCGATCTACTGCTCCCGCTGTATCCGCCCCTCCAGTGAAATAAAACGCCCATGTTCACCAGCTGATATATCACAGCTCCCACACACTTCAATGTTATTAGATTGTTTCATCTGAGACCCGCTGAGCCTCAATAATCTGTTTAAAGATTCTGGTTAAACGCATCAACACTGAACATCTGAACATTGTCTTTAAGTGCGATCTTTCACAAAGATTTCTGCCTCTGGCAGCGAATGAAAGCTGACCTCCTAAACAGCCCATAATCCGGGGGCTCCGCTCTCTCGCTTTGATGCTCAGTTCTGATTCTGGGCCACATTTGGCTAATAGTGATCTGTTCATCGCTCTAATTAATGTTTCATTGCGTTAACCCGGGTCCCACAGTCCATGGGATTTAGTGCAACACTCGCCCATATCTCCGATCCTCAAACACAGCTCAGTGTGTGAACGGGAACATCTGAGAGAATATTCAACTGTACAGAAATCCAACCCCTTATTACTGCCTCCTTCTGGCCTTCTCCCTCTGCCTGATATTTCTGGTGATCAATCGATGTGATTAACCCCGGGGCAGGCCAGGATACCAAGGACACAATTGGGGCCAGCAATCTGTCAATCAGCCTCGCGAATTGATATCAAACGGCTCACTGTTGGGGAGTGAGTTCTCACTGACTCACAAACGGAACATAGCCTGGAGCAGAAACTGGCTCTATCGGGGCCACATCTCTGCTGCTCGTTCTGTCCCTGAGAGATGGCAATCTCAGCGTTTAACCCCACTGGGAGTTCTCTCCTGTTTGGAGCAGAAAAGATGGCTAGGGAGGAATGGGATCACGATCAACACACACAGAGAGCTTTCTGGAACCAAGAGGGAATAGCGAGATTCCACACTCATTAAAAGGCAAACACAATTCTACTGATCGCAACAGGCGTATAAAGAGAAAACCCTCTGCGGTCCACAGCATTGATCAGAGAGCGGAGGAACGCTAGCAGTTTCTGTGAGTGAGGTTAGAAAGTGATCCGGAGTCAGTGCCCTGAATTACAGCCAGCGCCCGATTGATGGGCCAACTATCCTGTGGGCAGATTTGATCATCCCTCGGGGGATCGTTACTGTTCTGTTCACAGCTGAGAATGATCTGAATGGTCCACAACACAGAGTTATTGTTCCATTAGCAGCCTGGCCCCGACATTTCCCAATATAACCTTGCTGACTCTGTGAATATCCAGTCAGCTCATCACAGTCCTACATCAAGTCAACAAGCACCAGAAATTAAACTACTTTCCCTTCAAAGAAGAATGAGATCAATTCTCTGAAACTCCCTCCAGCACGTATTCAAAAACAGTGAGCTGCATTTATATAGCGCCTTTAACATAACATAAAAAGATAGGAGCAGGAGAATGCCATTCGGCCCTTCAAGCCTGCTCTGCCACTAAATAAGATGATCTTCTATCTCAACTCCACTTTTCTGCATTATCCCCATATCCCTTGATTCCATTAATATCCAAAAATCTATTGATCTCTGTTTTCAATATACTCAAAGACTGTGCCTCCACAGCACTCTGGGGTAGAGAATTCCAAAGATTCACCATCATCTGAGTGAAGAAATTTCTCCTCATCTCAGTCCTAAATGGCCGACCCCTTATTCTGAGACTGTGCCCACTGGTTCTAGACTCCCCAGAATGAGGAAACATCCTCCCTGCATCTACCCTGTCAAGCCTTGTAAGAATTGTGAATGTTTCAATGAGATCACCTCTCATTCTTCTAAACTCTAGAAAATATAGGCCAAGTCTACTCAATCTCTCCTCTATGGACAATCCCCCCATCCCTGAGATAACCTTCATTGCACTCTCTCTATGACAAGTACATCCTTACTTATGTAAGGAGGCCAAACTGTCCACAATACCCCAGGTGTGGTCTCACCAGGGCTCTTTGTAATTGTAGAACTCTTATACTCAAATCCTCTTGTAATAATGGCCAATATATTATTTGCTTTCCTAATTTCTTGCTGTACCTCATGTTAACTTTCAGTGTACAAGGACACCCAGGTCCCACTGAACACCAACATATTCCAATCTCTCACCATTTAAAATATACTTAGCTTTTTTATTTTCACACCAAAGTGGATAATTTCACATTTCTCCACATTAAATTCCATTTGTCATGTTCTTGCCCGCTCACTTAGCCTGTCTATATCCCCTTGAAGCCTCTTTGCATCCACCCCACAACTTAAATTGCCACCTAGCTTTGTATCATTGGCAAACTTGGATATATTATATTTGATCCCCTCATCCAAACCATTGATATAGATTGTGAATAGCTGGGGCCCAAGCACCGATTCTTGTGGTGCTCCACTAGTTACAGCTGGCCAACATGAAAAAGACCCGTTTATTCCTACTCTCTGTTTTCTGTCCGTTAACCAATCCTCAATCCATGCTCGGAGTAAAATGTCCCAAGGCGCTTCACAGGAAAATTATCAACACAAATGAGCTACATAAAGAGACATTAGGACTGGTGACCAAAAGCTTGGTCAAAGAGGTAAATTGTGACAAGTGTCTTAACTGAGGAGGAAAAGGTAGAGAGACTTAGGGGGAGAATTCTAGAGCTGAGGGCCCAGGTAGCTGAAGGTGTTAAGTTCAGAATAACTGCACAAGACTGTGTTGTAAGCTCAAACCATTGTGACCTTGGTCTCTTTAATGTAACTCCAAAGTGAGGCAACAGCATGGTGGATTGCCTTTTATACCTGCTTGCCCCAGGTCTCCGCCAGGTGTGCCCCCTAGTGGCAAGTTTTACACATTGGTGAGGTTTGCATACATAACATCCCTTCCCCCCCAAAGTATTTTGTACAAATTATTTACAGGTTGAGGCGATCTGGCGATCTGTGTTCCCGGGTGGATCGCCTGAGTTGAAGTCCTGGCATGGGTGAGTCGGTCGGATCATTGCTGCACGGCAGCGCGGCTGGTCTGATCGGACTGTCGGGCATGGTGGGTTCATCCTCGTGGTTGACAGCGAGGTCGATTACTGGTTGGGTGTGAGTTGGTGGATCACAGATGGTAAAGTCTTCTTCAAACTGTTCTTGGTTGTCAGAGACTCGCAGTTTGGTCTGAACCAAGTACTTCCTACACGTTTTCCCATTCAACAATTTAACAACAAACACTCTATTCTCCTCCTTGGCTAAAACAGTGCCAGCAATCGATTTGGGACCATGACCGTAATTGAGAACAAACACCGGATCATTAACCTCAATGTCACGTGATACAGCCGCACGATCGTGGTACACGTTATGTCGGTGCTGCTAGGTTTCTACGTGATCATTGAGATCCAGGTGGACAAAGGAGAGCCTGGTTTTGAGTGCTTTTTTCATTTAACAATTCTGCAGGGGGATCCCCGGTGAGCGAGTGGGGGCACGTCCGGTAGCTGAGCAGGACCCGAGATAACCGGGTCTACAGGGAACTATCCGTTTCGCGTTTCAAGCTCTGCTTGATAGTTTGCACTGCCCGTTCCGCTTGACCATTGGATGCGGGCTTAAATGTGGCAGACCTGATAGGCTTAATGCCATTGCAGGTCATGAACTCATTGAATTCCGAGCTGGAGAAACGTGGTCCATTGTCACTAATAAGGACGTCGGGCAAACCATGGGTGGCGAACATGGTCCTGTGTCTTTCAATGGTGGCAGTGGATGTCCATGATGACATTATTATATATTCAATCCATTTAGAGTAAGTGTCCACTGCTACAAGAAACATCTTTCCCAGAAAAGGGCCAGCAAAATCTACGTGGACCCTGGAGCACGGTTTGGAGGTCCATGACCACAGGCTCAGTGTGGCCTCCCTGGGTGTGTTGCTCAACTGTGAGCAAGTGTTGCATTGGTGTACGCATGACTCCAATTCGGATTCAATGCCGGGCCAGCAAACATGTGACCTAGCGATAGCCTTCATCATGACTGTGCCTGGGTGGGTACTGTGTAGGTCACGTATTAACATTTCCCTGCCTTTTTTTGGCAAAACCACGCAATTCTCCCATAGGAGACAATCTGATTGGATGGACAATTCATTCTTACATTGGTGGAACGGCTTCATTTCATCTTGCATTTCCCCGGGAACTGCCAACCAGCTCCCATTTACAATGCAGCTTTTTACAAGTGATAGCACAGGGTCTTGGCTAGTCCAGGTTCTGATCTGGTGAGCCATGACAGGTGACCCCTCGCTCTCTAAAGCATCCATTACCAGAAGCAAGTCTGCAGGTTGCGCCATTTCCACCCCGGTGGTGGGCAATGGCAGCCGACTGAGAGCGTCAGTGCAGTTCTCAGTGCCTGGTCTGTGGCGGATTACATCGTCATATGCCGACAATGTTAGTGCCCATCTTTGGATGTGGGACGAAGCATTGGTGTTGATACCTTTGCTTTCTGAGAGCAGTGAAGTAAGTGGTTTGTGGTTGGTTTCGATCTCGAACCAGAGACCAAATAGATATTGATACATTTTCTTAACCCCATATACCCATATTAACGCTTCTTTCTCAACCATACTGTTGGCTCTTTCAACCTTGGATAAACTTCTAGATACAGTTTGCCCGACACATTTGCTTGCTGTAACACACAACCAACCCCGTACAATGACGCATCACAAGCTAGTCCTAAACATGTACATGGTTCATACAATACAAGTAACTTGTTAGAGCATAGCAGGTTTCTGGCCTTGTTAAAGGCTGTCTCTTGAAATTTATCCTAAACCCAATCATCACCCTTGCGTAGCACTAAATGCAGTGGTTCCAGCAAAGTGCTCAACCCTGGTAGAAAGTTACAAAAAATTTGAGGAGTCACAGGAATGAATGCAGCTCCGTCACATTCTGTGGTCTGGGTGCATTCTTAATAGCCTCCATCTTGGAGTCCATGGGTCTGATACCGTCTGCTGCAATCTTTCTCCCCAGAAATTCAACCTCTGTCATCAGGAAAAAATACCTGGAGCATTTCAGCCTGAGTCCCACTCTGTCCAGTTGCTTGGGAACCTCTTCCAGGTTCTGCAAGTGTTCGGTAGTGTTGTGACCAGTGATCAAGAGGTCATCTTGGAACACCACGCTGCATGGAACCAATTTCAGCAGAAGCTCCATGTTCATCTCAAAGTTAGTAATCTCAGGATTGCTACCAGTGCCACGTGCTAGTCACAATAGGAATCTCAGATAGCTCAGATGAATACATGGCTTGAGCAGTGGTGCAGAAGGGAGGGATTCAAATTCCTGGGACATTGGAACCAGTTCTGGGGGAGGTGGGACCAGGACAAACCGGATGGTCTGCACCTGGGCAGGACTGGAACCAATACTAGCGGGGTATTACTTGCTAGTGCTATTGGGGAGGGGTTAAACTAGTATGGCAGGGGGATGGGAACCTATGCAGGGAGACAGAGGGAAGTAGAATGGGGGCAGAAGCTAAAGATAGAAGGAAGAAAAGTAAAAATGGAGGGCAGAGAAACCCAAGGCAAAAATCAAAAAAGGTCACATTACAGCAAATTCTAAAATGGCAAAGTGTGTGAAAAAGACAAGCCTGAAGGCTCTGTGCCTCAATGGAGGAGTATTCATAATAAGGTGGACAAATTAACTGCACAGGCAGCAATTAATGAATATGATATAATAGGTATCATGGGTGACCAAGATTGGGAACTCAACATCCAAGGGTATTCAACATTCAGGAAGGATAGACAGAAAGGAAAAGGAGGTGGGGTAGCATTGCTGGTTAAAGAGGAAATTAACGCAATAGTAAGGAAGGATTTTAGCTTGGATGATGTGGAATCGGTATGGGTGGAGCTGTGGAATACTAAAGGGCAGAAAACGCAAGTGGGAGTTGTGTACAGACCACCAAACAGTAGTAGTGAGGTTGGGGACAGCATCAAACATGAAATTAGGGATGTGTGCAATAAAGGTACGCAGTTATCATGGGCGACTTTAACCTACATATAGATTGGGTGAACTAAACTGGTAGCAATACGATGGAGGAGGATTTCCTGGAGTGAATTAGGGATGGTTTTCAAGACCATTATGTCGAGGAACCAACTAGAGGGCTGGCCATCCTAGGCTGGGTGATGTGTAATGAGAAAGGACTAATTACCAATCTTGTTGTACGAGGCTTCTTGGGGTAGAGTGACCATAATATGGTAGAATTCTTTATTAAGATGGAGAGTGACACAGTTAATTCAGAGACTAGGGTCCTGAACTTAAGGAAAGGTAACTTCGATGGTATGAGACATGATTGGCTAGAATAGACTGGCAAATGATACTTAAAGGGTTGACGGTGGAGAGGCAATGGCAAACATTTAAAGATCACATGGATGAACTTCAACAATTGTACATCGCTGTCTGGAGTAAAAATAAAATGGGGAAGGTGGCTCAACTGTGGTTCACAAGGGAAATTAGGGATAGTGTTAAATCCAAGGAAGAGGCATATAAATTGGCCAGAAAAAGCAGCAAACCTGAGGACTGGGAGAAATGTAGAATTCGGCAGAGGAGGACAAAGGGTTTAATTAGGAGGGGGAAAATATCGTATGAGAGGAAGTTTGCCGGGAACATAAAAACTGACTGCAAAACCTTCTTTAGATATGTGAAGAGAAAAAGATTAGCGAGGACAAACGTTGGTCATTTGCAATCAGATTCAGGTGAATTTATAATGGGGAACAAAGAAATGGCAGACCATTGAACAAATACTTTGGTTCTGTCTTCACGACGGAAGACACAAATAAACTTCTGGAAGTACTAGGGGACCGAGGATCTAGTGAGAAGGTGGAACTGAAGGATATACTTTTTAGGCGAGAAATTGTGTTAGGGAAATTGATGGGATTGAAGGCCGATAAATCCCCGGGGCCTGATAGTCTGCATCCCAGAGTACTTAAGGAAGTGGCTCTAGAAATAGTGCATGCATTGGTGATCATTTTCCAACAGTCTATTGACTCTGGATCAGTTCCTATGCACTAGAGGGTAGCTAATGTAACACCACTTTTTAAAAAAGGAGGGAGAGAGAAAACGGGTATACACAGAATGGTTAGCCTGACATCAGTAGTGGAGAAAATGTTAGAATCAATTATTAAAGATGAAATAGTAGCGCAATTGGAAAACAGTGACATGACCGGTCCAAGTCAGCATGGATTTATGAAAGGGAAATCATGCTTGACAAACCTTCTGGAATTTTTGGAGGAAGCTTGCAGGGAACATTAAAATGGTCTGCAAAAGCTTCTATAGATATGTAAAGAGAAAAAGGTTAGCAAAGACAAACGTAGGTCCCCTGCAGTCAGAATCAGGGGAAGTCATAACTGTGAACAAAGAAATGGCGGGCCAACTGAACAAGTACTTTGGTTCGGTATTCACTAAGGAGGACACAAACAACCTACCGGATATAAAAGGGGTCAGAGGGTCTGGTAAGAAGGAGGAACTAAGGGAAATCCTTATTAGTCGGGAAATTGTCTTGGGGAAATTGATGGGATTGAAGGCCGATAAATCCCAGGGCCTGATAGACTGCATCTCAGAGTACTTAAGGCGATGGCATTGAGCGGATGCATTGACAGTCATTTTCCAACATTCCATAGATTTTGGATCAGTTCCTATGGAGTGAAGGGTAGCCAATGTAACCCCACTTTTTAAAAAAGGAGGGAGAGAGAAAACAGGGAATTATACACTGGTTAGCCTGACATCAGTAGTGGGTAAAATGATGGAATCAATTATTAAGGATGTCATAGCAGCGCATTTGGAAAGAGGTGACATGATGGGTCCAAGTCAGCATGGATTTGTGAAAGAGAAATAATGCTTGATAAATCTTCTGGAATTTTTTGCCTATGTTTCCAGTCGAGTGGACAAAGGAGAACCAGTTGATGAGTTGTTTTTGGACTTTCAGCAGGCTTTCGACAAGGTCCCACACAAGAGATTAACGTGCAAAGTTAAAGCACATGGGATTGGGGGTAGTGTGCTGACGTGGATTGAGAACCGGTTGGCAGACAGGAAGCAAAGAGTAGGAGTAAATGGGTACTTTTCAGAATGGCAGGCAGTGACTAGTGGGGTACCAGAAGTTTCTGTGCTGGGGCCCCAGCTGTTTACACAATACATTAATGATTTAGACGAGGGGATTAAATGTAGTATCTCCAAATTTGCGGATGACACTAAGTTGGGTGGCAGTGTGAGCTGCGAGGAGGATGCTGTGAGGCTGCAGAGTGACATGGATAGGTTTGGTGAGTGGGCAAATGCATGGCAGATGAAGTATAATGTGGATAAATGTGAGGTTGTCCACTTTGGTTGTAAAAACAGAGAGAAAGACTATTATCAGAATGGTGACTGATTAGGAAAAGGGGAGGTGCAACAAGATCTGGGTGTCATGGTACATCAGTCATTGAAGGTTGGCATGCAGGTACAGCAAGCGGTTAAGAAACCAAATGGCATGTTGGCCTTCATAGCGAGGGGATTTGAGTACAGGGGCAGGGAGGTGTTACTACAGTTGTACAGGGCCTTGGTGAGGACACACCTGGAGTATTGTGTACAGTTTTGGTCTCCTAACTTGAGGAAGGACATTCTTGCTATTGAGGGAGTGCAGCGAAGGTTCACCAGACTGATTCCCGGGATGGCGGGACTGACATATCAAGAAAGACTGGATCAACTGGGCTTGTATTCACTGGAGTTCAGAAGAATGAGAGGGGATCTCATAGGAATGTTTAAAATTCTGACGGGTTTAGACAGGTTAGATGCAGGAAGAATGTTCCCAATGTTGGGGAAGTCCAGAACCAGGGGTCACTGTCTAAGGATAAGGGGTAAGCAATTTAGGAGATGAGGAGAAACTTCTTCACCCAGAGAGTGGTGAACCGGTGGAATTCTCTACCACAGAAAGTTGTTGAGGCCAATTCACTAAATATATTCAAAAAGGAGTTAGATGTAGTCCTTGCTACTCGGTGGATCAAGGGGTATGGTGAGAAAGCAGGAATGGCGGACTGAAGTTGCATGTTCAGCCATGAACTCATTCAATGGCGGTGCAGGCTCGAAGGGCCGAATGGCCTACTCCTGCATCTATTTTCTATGTTTCTAAGTTTCTATGTAAGAGGCTGCAGCGTGACTTGGACAGGTTAGCTGAGTGGGCAAATGCATGGCAGATGCAGTATAATGTGGATCAATGTGAGGTTATCCACTTTGGGGCAAAAACACGAAGGCAGAATATTATCTGAATGGTGGCAGATTCGGAAAAGGGGAGATGCAAAGAGACCTGGGTACATCAGTCATTGAAAGGTGGCGTGCAGGTACAGCAGGCAGTGACGAAAGTAAATGGTCTGTTGGCCTTCATAGCTAGGGGATTTGAGTATAGGAGCAGCGAGGTCTTACTGCAGTTGTACAGGGCCTTGGTGAGGCCTCACCTGGAATATTGTGTTCAATTTTGGTCTCTTAGTCTGAGGAAGGACGTTCTTGCTATTGAAGGAATGCAGCGAAGGTTCAACAGAATGATTCCCAGGATGGCTGGACTGACATATGAGGAGAGACTGGATCGACTGGGCCTGTATTCACTGGAGTTTAGAACGATGAGAGGGGAGCTCATAGAAACGTATAAAATTCTGACGGGACTGGACAGGATAGATGCAGGAAGAATGTTCCCGATGTTGGTGAAGTCCAGAACTCAGACACAGTCTTAGGATAAGGGGTAAGTCATTTAGGACTGAGATGAGGAGAAACTTCTTCACTCAGAGAGTTGTTAACCTGTGGAATTCCCTACCGCACAGAGTTGTTGATGCCAGTTTATTGGACATATTCAAGACGGAGTTAGATATGGCCCTTATGGCTAAAGGGATCAAGGGGTATGGAGAGAAAGCAGGAAAGGGGTACTGAGGTGAATGATCAGCCATGATCTTATTGCATGGTGGTGCAGGCTCGAAGGACCAAATGGCCTATTTCTGCAACTATTTTCTATGTTTCTATGTTTCTATGTTTCTATGGCTGCAGCCGAGTGAATCCCAAAGGGGCATCTATGGTACATGAACAGTCCTTTGTGTGCTTTGATGCATGTCATTTCTTTGACGGTTCAGCCAGCTCCTGTGTCATCTAAGCAAAGGTTAGATCTAGCTTGGTGAACAACTTTCCCCTGCTAGCTTTGCAAATAGGTCCTCCGCTTTAGGTAGTGGGTACTGGTCCTGTAACGAGACTCGGGTGATCGTTATCTTGTAGTCCCCACAGAAGCTGACCGTCCCATCGCTCTTCAGCACCGGTGTGATTGGACTGGCCCACTCGTTGAACTCGACTGGCAATATGATTCCCTCTCGTTGTAGTCTGTCCAGCTCGATCTCGACTTTCTCTCGCATCATATATGGGACTGCTCGGGCAGAAGTGCACTGCACTTGTGATCTATTAGCTCCTGGTCATTCTCATCAAACCATCCTGGTCTTTCCTGTTTGAGTGACCGAGCGTCTCTTCGCAGGCACTGGTTATGGAAGCCTGGAGGGCAGACCAAACGCTGTGGGCATTCTGCATCTCGGGGTCATCAAGGCGCGCCAGGTTAGCTGTGAGGCACTGACTGTGTCGGGTTCTCTTAGCTGGGTCTTTGAGTGCCGTGACATTGATTAGTTTACGGCACTGCTTCTGCTGCCCTCGCCGCTTTGGGGCTATGTTGATGTCACTGAGAGCAGCTGGCTGCAGGAAGCTGGGACTTTAATGTTATATTGAAGTCTTGTGATGTCTGTGCCAGAGGAATAAATGGCTTATCGTGCTGTTGATTATTTTATTCCAATCTGGAAGATCGCCCTGGTAACAACACAGAGACAGTAAAGATGTAATGTGTCTCGAAATCGATCAGAACAGGAGGAACATTAAGGAAGATGAGGTGACTTTGTACAATTTATAGAATCACAGAATGATAGACTGACACAGCCCAGGAGCAAGCCATTCGGCCCATCGTGCCTGAGCCGGCTCTTTGAAAGAGCTGACCAATTAGTCCCACTCCCTGCTCTTTCCCCAGAGCCCTGTATATTTTCTCCCCTTCAAGTATTTATCGAATTCCCTTTTGAATGTTACAATTGAATCTGCTTCCACTGCCCTTTCAGGCAGCGCATTCCAGAACATAACAATTCGTGCATAAAGAAATGTTTCCTCATCTCCCCCTCTGGTACTTTTGCCAATACTTGAAAAGGACAGAATGTCCAGTGTAATGGGGAAAGAGCAGGGAGTGGGTCTAATTGGTCAGCTCTTTCAAAGAGCCGGCACAGGCACGATGGGCTGAATGGCCTACTGTGCTGTAAGATTTGATGAAGAAACATAAACTACGGATGACTTGTGGCACCTGGGGGCTCTGTGAGGGAGAGACATGCGCTGAACTTGAAGACGAGATCTATTAACTGAAGGACTCTCAGAAATGTCAAGTGTTCCTCAGAGAAAATGTTTCACGATCCATTTCATTCACAGGTGTCTCCTTATTCAGTGAGGACAAGGAGCTGGTGGGGTCTCTCAGAGGCAATAAGAAGATGTGAATGAAAGACATGTGGAGGGCGGTCAGAGGGAGAGTGAAGGAGGAGGCTTTAAAGAATGAGTTTGGGAAATGTTGAGAGGGCCTGGAATGTGGGAGGATGTGATTGTCTTATTCCAGGAAGGCTGAGTAACCGAGCTCTCAATGACTGCCGTCCATAATGTGGGCTCTCACACTCCAGCATAGGCCCATTCCAGCTTTATTCTTCCCCTAAAGCTCTGCCTTTGTTCTTTCAGGGACCTTGTCAGGGGAGAAGAGCTGAGAGAGAAAGCGAGGCAAAGATTGTTAACTGTTGGGAGATTCTCCAGCTCTCAGGCTGTGATGAGAAGGGAAAATAGATCAGGATGTGGGGACAGAGCGGGAAATAGGATTTCGAGCAGACTGCCCCAGTGGAAGAGCTAGCACTGGAGCAGGCATGATGGGCCGAATGACCTCCTTCTGTACTGTGATAATGCAGGAAAATCGGCAGCCAATTTGCACACAGCAAGATACCACAAAGAGCAATGTTATAATGACCTGATAATCTGTTTTAGTGATGTTGGTTGTGGGATAAATATTGGCCCAGGACCCAAGGGAGAACTCCCTGCTCTTCTTCCAATAGTGCCGTGGGAACTTTCCGCCCACCTGAGAAGACAGATGTACAGGTGGCACTGGGCTACGTTATCTCTAACTCGATAGGTGTGAGAGGATCCAGAGACTGAAAGCCATCAGCGTCTCTGCTGACTGAAAGCCATCAGCGTCTCTGCTGACTGAAGGCAGTGGGTGTGGGGGAAGCTTGATAAACACATGAGGGAGAAAGGAATAGAAGGATACGCTGAAAGGTTGATATTAAACATTGAATAAAAACAATTTTTGAAAAGCCGGAATCTTTAGGGTGAAAGTCCTCGGCTTCCTCTGTGAAACAACAAGTGTTTGAGGCTGTCGATCGGAAGGTTTGTGCACAGGGACAGATAGAAAGTGTTCAGTCTTTGAGCAGAGCCGGAGGTTTGAGGAGAGACGTGTCGTTACACCGAAGGACAGAGCTCGGTCGATCGATCGCACTGTCACAGGGAATAATAAGACAAGGTTCCGCTCCACACTTTCCAGATACCTCCAGCTCTTTCACTTCAACCACGGCCTCGATGTCTGGAGAATAAACAGTCGTTAAATCCCCATCCAATCCGTCTCTCCCCACACACAACTCGGGGAGGCGAGTGACATATCAATGTGCTTACTCTGAGGTGGGGAGGGGGAGTGATATATCAATGTGTTTACTCTGAGGTGGGGAGGGGGAGTGATATATCAATGTGTTTACTCTGAGGTGGGGTGGGGGGGGTGATATATCAATGTATTTACTCTGAGGTGGGGAGTGGTGGGCGATATATCAATTTGTTTACTCTTAGGTGGGGAGGGGGAGTGATGTATCAATGTGTTTACTCTGAGGTGGGGAGGGGAGAGATATATCAATGTGTTTACTCTGAGGTGGGGAGGGGTGGGATATATCAATTTGTTTACTCTGAGGTGGGGAGGGGTGGGATATATCAATTTGTTTACTCTGAGGTGGGGAGGGGGAGTGATATATCAATGTGCTTAATCTGAGGTGGGGAGGGGGAGTGATATATCAATGTGTTTACTCTGGGATGGGGAGGAACAGACTCTGAGCTGATGAATTGTCGGCCACACAGAGTTTTCGGGAGATTGATACATGAATCTACTCTCCCCTCGTCCCTTTCGAGAATGTCCCCAACTCCCCCGCACTCCCCTCGGATCGTGGGCCTGAATTATTTCAGGATTATTCCCCCTCCTCACTCCTTGGGATCATTGTTCTTTGCTCGTTACCTTCAGCAGAGAAACAAACTGCCGATTGAGACACAAAGCCCAGGGGGTGAGGTTTAATCTCCGCACCGTGTGAAGAATGGGCGGAGCGTGAATTTTCCAGGAACTGTCCCACAGATAACCGAAAACTGCTGTGGTCGAGGAGAGAGATTTCCTGATGGAACCCGATCGTAACATAAATAAAGGGAGAAATAAAGAGGCGGATAAAATGCAGCAAAAAGCCCAGAGTTTGGACATTGTGGTTCAGGCTGGTGAACAGGAATCTGAAATCACCAACAATTTCAACAGATAAACAGAGTTTCAGAATGGGACACACACAAGGGCAATCTTTCAATGTTTGCAATCACGGGAAGTAATATTGACTCCCGAGGTGGTTCTGCTCCGTGACGGTGATGTTGGGGACATTCTGTGTAAATGTAGTGGTTCTGTGACTGGACCAATAATCCAGGGAACGGGAGTTCAAATCTCACCCGGACACTTTGAGAATTTAGAATTCAGTTTACAAACTCTGGAAATAAAAACCTGGGATCAGTAAAAGTGACCATGTTCCCAGAATGCATTTCAAAATCGATCTGGGGAGATGTTTTATTGTTAATTCGGTTCCACCTTTCTCAGTGTTTGTGTCTGTAAAATTGTCGGTAAATTGGAGAAAGAGAAAGATGGAAAGGCCTCAGTCAAGAAGGTTTAGATTTTGTCCCAAACTTCTGATTGGTGTTTCTGATCGAGGGAAAGGAGCGAGACAGCGAGTAAAATCACCGAGATAGAAAGCTGCCTTGGGACTTCAAACATTCGCTTTTTCCTGTGTTACACATTACACAGAATGTGCAGCACTGAAACAGGCCATTCGGCCCAACCGCTCCATGCCGGTGTTTATGCTCCATTCAGCCTCCGCCCACTTCATCAACTTACATTTAACGTAGTAAAACTGCAATGGGTCTCAGCTGAGGTCAAGTCACATCTTTTACATCTCAACAGTGCAGCACTCCCTCAGTACTGCCCGTCCGACAGTGCAACACTCCCTCAGCACTGCCCGTCCGACAGTGCAGCACTCCCTCAGTACTGCCCCTCCAACAGTGCAGCACTCCCTCAGTACTGCCCGTCCGACAGTGCAACACTCCCTCAGTACTGCCCGTCCGACAGTGCAACACTCCCTCAGTACTGCCCCTCCAAAAGTGCAGCACTCCCTCAGTACTGCCCGTCCGACAGTGCAACACTGCCTCAGTACTGCCCCTCCAAAAGTGCAGTGCTCCTTCAGCAACTAGCAACCCCTGCACCAATAACTAGCAGCTCCTGCACCATTAACTAGCAATCCCTTCACCATTAACGAGCAACCCCCGCACCAGCCATTCATTGACCACCAGCTCAGTGCAGGTTAAGTCCCGCTCCCAGTCAACAGCTCACTAATAAATCCTCATCGATGGGGGCAGGAGCTTTGCGAAAATCATGTGTCCATTTGAATTATTCCCGGTGTTTCTGAGACTCCAACAGATGGATTTTTAGAGACAATGAGCAGTTTTCCTCGATCTCGAGCCAGGTTATATCCCGAGATTTCTCTCTCTCTGGAATTTCAAAGTTAAAACAAGGCAGCTCATTGAAAATGTAAGAGAGAGAAACATTCTGTTTGTAAAACCCACTGGGCTGTGGAATGGTGAAGCGATGGAGGTGATGCTGGGAATATCTGAGCTGGAGATACGTGACATCCGTGGGAGAGATATTACTGAGGATTCTGTGCCTGGGACTGAGAAGGAGGAGAGTGTCAGTGTTCATTAATTCGCCGAGTGAGAGAGGCTGTGTCTCTCTGATCCACATTTTATACAACAGGGCTCGTGGAAAAGGCTGTCTCTCTCTGTCTCTCTCTCTCTGCACAGTCGGAGGTGCTGTCTTTGGGATGAGATGTAAAATGGAGGCCCCGAAGGCTTTCTCAGGCGGATGTAAAGATCATGGCCACTATTTCGAAGAAGAACAGGGGAGTTCTCCCTGGGGACCTGGTACGAATATTTAGCCCGTAAACAACCTTACTAAAGGAGATTATCTGGTCATTTATCACATTGCTGTTTGTTGGAGCTTGCTGTGCACAATTTGGCTGCTGCATTTCCGACATCACAACAGTGACTACACTCAAATGAAATTCTTTAGATGTAAAGCGGTTTGTGACGTCCTGAGGTTGTGAAAAGCTGTAGAAAGTCAGGTCTTTATTTTAAGTCATGCCTCCTTGTTCCAGACTCCCCCACCAGAGGAAATCGTTTCTCTCTATCTATCCGATCAAATCCTTTCATCAGCTTAAACACTTTAATCTTCTATAGTCGAGGAATACAAGTCTAGTCTCCGCAGCCTGTCCTAGCCCTGGTATCATTCTGGTGAAACATAGAAACAAACATAGAAAATAGGTGCAGGAGTAGGCCATTCGGCCCTTCGAGCCTGCACCGCCATTCAATGAGTTCATGGCTGAAGTACCCCATTCCTGCTTTCTCGCCATACACCTTGATCCCCCTAGTTGTAAGGACTATATCTAACTCCTTTTTGAATATATTTAGTGAATTGGCCTCAACAACTTTCTGTGTAGAGAATTCCACAAGTTCACCACTCTCTGGGTGAAGAAGTTTCTCCTCATCTCGGTCCTAAATGGCTTACCCCTTATCCTTAGACTGTGACCCCTGGTTCTGGACTTCCCCAACATTGGGAACATTCTTCCAGCATCTAACCTGTCTAAACCCGTCAGAATTTTAAACGTTCCTATGAGATCCCCTCTAATTCTTCTGAACTCCATTGAATACAAGCCCAGTTGATCCACTCTTTCTTGATAGGTCAGTCCCGCCATCCTGGGAATCAGTCTGGTGAACCTTCGCTGGACTCCCTCAATAGTAAGAATGTCCTTCCTCAAGTTAGGAGACCAAAACTGTACACAATACTCCAGGTGTGGCCTCACCAAGGCCCTGTACAACTGTAACAATACCGCCCTGCCCCTGTACTCAAATCCCCTCGCTATGAAGGCCAACATGCCATTTGCTTTCTTAACCGCCTGCTGTACCTGCATGCCAACCTTCAATGACTGATGTACCATGACACCCAGGTCTCGTTGCACCTCCCCTTTCCTAATCTGTCACCATTCAGATAATAGTCTGTCTCTCTGTTTTTACCACCAAAGTGGATAACCGCACATTTATCCACATTATACTTCATCTGCCATGCATTTGCCCACTCACCTAACCTATCCAAGTCACTCTGCAGCCTCATAGCATCCTCCTCACAGCTCACACTGCCACCCAACTTAGTGTCATCTGCAAATTTGGAGATACTACATTTAATCCCCTCGTCTAAATCATTAATGTACAATGTAAACAGCTGGGGCCCCAGCACAGAACCTTGCAGTACCCCACTAGTCACTGCCTGCCATTCTGAAAATTACCCATTTACTCCTACTCTTTGCTTCCTGTCTGACAACTAGTTCTCAATCCATGTCAGCACACTACCCCCAATCCCATGTGCTTTAACTTTGTACATTAATCTCTTGTGTGGAACCTTGTCGAAAGCCTTCCGAAATTCCAAATATACCACATCAACTGGTTCTCCCTTGTCCACTTTACTGGAAACATCCTCAAAAAATTGAAGAAGTTTTGTCAAGCATGATTTCCCTTTCACAAATCTATGCTGACTTGGAACTATCATGTCACCTCTTTCCAAATGCGCTGCTATGACATCCTTAATAATTGATTCCATCATTTTACCCACTACTGATGTCAGGCTGACCGGTCTATAATTCCCTGTTTTCTCTCTCCCTACTTTTTTAAAAAGTGGGGTTACATTGGCTACCCTCCACTCGATAGGAACTGATCCAGAATCTATGGAATGTTGGAAAATGACTGTCAATGCATCCGCTATTTCCAAGGCCACCACCTTAAGTACTCTGGGATGTAGTCCATCAGGCCCTGGGGATTTATCGGCCTTCAAGCCCATCAATTTCCCCAACATAATTTCCCAACTAATAAGGATCTCCCTCAGTTCCTCCTTCTTACTAGACCCTCTGACCTCTTTTATATCCGGAAGGTTGTTTGTGTCCTCCTTAGTGAATACCGAACCAAAGTACTTGTTCAATTGGTCTGCCATTTCTTTGTTCCCCATTATGACTTCCCCTGATTCTGACTGCAGGGGACCTACATTTGTCTTTACAAACCTTTTTCTCTTTACAAATCTGTAGAAACTTTTGCAGTCCGTCTTAATGTTCTCTGCAAGCTTCCTCTCGTACTCTATTTTCCCTGCCATAATCAAACCCTTTGTCCTCCTCTGCTGAGTTCTAAATTTCTCCCAGTCCCCAGGTTCACTGCTATTTGTGGCCAATTTGTAGCCACTTCCTTGACTTTAATACAATCCCTGATTTCCCTTGATAGCCATGGTTTGAGCCATCTTCCCTTTTTTATTTTTACGCCAGACAGGGATGTACAATTGCTGTAGTTCATCCATGCGGTCTCTAAATGTCTGCCATTGCCCATCCACTGTCAACCCCTTAAGTATCATTCGCCAATCTATCCTAGCCAATTCATGCCTCATACCTTCAAAGTTACCCTTCTTTAAGTTCTGGACCATAATCTGAATTAACTGTTTCATTCTCCATCCTAATATAGAATTCCACCATATTATGGTCACTCTGCCCCAAGGGGCCTCGCACAACGAGGTTACAAATTAATCCTCTCTCATTACACAGCACCCAGTCTAAGATGGCCTCCCCGCTAGTTGGTTCCTCGACATATTGGTCTAGAAAACCATCCCTTATGCACTCCAGGAAATTCCTCCTGCACTGTATTGCTTCCAGTTTGATTAGCCCAATCTATATGCATATTAAAGTCACCCATGATAACTGCTGCACCTTTATTGCATGCACCCCTAATTTCCTGTTTGATGTCCTCCCCAACATCACTAGTACTGTTTGGAGGTCTGTACACAACTCCCACTGACGTTTTTTGCCCTTTGGTGTTCTGCAGCTCTACCCATATAGATTCCACATCATCCAAGCTAATGTCCTTCCTAACTATTGCATTAATCTCCTCTTAAACCAGCAATGCTACCCCACCTCCTTTTCCTTTTATTCTATCCATCCTGAATGTTGAATACCCATGGATGTTGAGTTCCCAGCCCTGATCATCCTGGAGCCACTTCTCCGTAATCCCAATCACATCATATCCGTTAACATCTATTTACACAGTTAATTCATCCACCTTATTTCGGATACTCCTTGCATTAAGACACAAAGCCTTCAGGCTTGTTTTTTTAACACCCTTTGTCCTTTTAGAATTATGATGTAGTTTGGCCCTTTTTATTTCTTGCCTTTGTTTACTCGACCTTCCACTATTGCTTTTTACCTTTCTACCATCTGTTTCTGACTCCATATTACTTTGCCCTATCTTGCTGCATAGGTTCCCATCCCCCTGCCATATTAGTTTAAACACTCCTGAACTGCATTAGCAAATGTTACCCCTAGGACATCAGTTCCAGTCCTGCCCAAGTGCAGACCATCCCTTTTGTACAGGTCCCACTTCCCCCAGAACTGGTTCCAATGTCCCAGGAATTTGAATCCCTCTCTCTTGCACCACTGCTCAAGCCACATATTTGTTCTAACTATCCTGCTCCCTCTACTCTGATTAGCACGTGGCACTGGTAGCAATCCAGAGATGACTAACTTTGAGGTCCTACTTTTTAATTTAACTCCTAGGTCTCTAAATTCAGCTTGGAGGACCTCTTCCCACTTCTTACCTATATCGTTGGTACCTACATGTACCACGACAACTAGCTGTTCAGCCTCCCTCTCCAGAATTCTCTGCAGCCGCTCCGAGACATCCTTGACCCTTGCACCAGGGAGGCAACATACCATCCTGGAGTTTCGGTTGCGGCCGCAGAAACTCCTATCTATTCCCCTTACAATAGAGTCCCCTATCACTATAGCTCTCCCAATCTTTTTCCCACCCTTCTGTGCAGCAGAGCCAGCCACGGTGCCATGAACTTGGCTGCTGCTGCCCTCCCTGATGAATCATCCTCCTCAACAGTACCCAAAGCGGTGTATCTGTTTTGCAGGGGGATGACCGCAGGGGACCCTTGCACTACCTTCCTTGCATTGCTCTTCCTGATGGTCTTCCATTCCCTAGCTGGCTGTGGACACTTCACCTGCGGTAAGACCAACTCGCTACACGTGCTACTCACGTCATTCTCAGCATCGTTGATGCTGTAGAGTAAATCCACCCTCAGCTCCAACTCCGCAACACGGTCTGTCAGGAGCTGGAGGCGGATACACTTCCTGCACAATTAGTCGTCAGGGACAGCGGAAGTGTCCCTGAGTTCCCACATGGTACAGGAGGAGCATGCTGCACCCGTCCAAGGCCAATATATCCTTCCTGAGGGGCCGTGCCCAGAACTGGTTGCAAGATCCAGGTGGGGTCTGACCAGAGATTTATATAAACTGTAACATATCTTCCACTCCTTGTCTGTCCCTGGTATTGTATCCTCGTCCTCTACTGTGAGGACCATATATAAAGAGGTGACAGTGTGACCCACTGAGCCCCGGCTGGCACCTGGAGCTGGTGACAAAGGCTGGGAGTGTGAGAGCTGCGATAAAGATTAACGGGCTGTCGGAGACTGAAGTCAGGTCTGGGAATTGTCAGCAATGTGTGGGAGAAAGTGCTGGAGTCTGTGTTACACTAACTCCCGCTCGCAGCACAACATTGAATCCAGCGTTTGAAGATTGCCTCGAGGGCAGCTTGTGATGGTTCAATGACAGAATGATCTGATTTGCTGCTCAGAAATGTGTCTTTTTCCTCCTGTGATTTCAGTGGTTTGCTGGAAATAATCAGATTCTGGGATTAGTCAGCTGGAGAAATCTTTTTTGAAACTGGGTCCTGAAGTGAGGTGGGATAATTCACTCTGACAGATTCCAGCTTTGGAATGGAATTTGTCTCCACGTGGCGTGAGGTGAATCTCAGAGACCTCCTGCCTCAGACTGTTTCCTCATTCTTTTATTATTTGTTCCTGGGATGTGGGCGTTGCTGGCAAGGCCGGCATTTATTGCCCATCCCTAATTGCCCTTGAGAAGGTGAGGTGAGCCGCCTTCTTGAACCGCTGTAGTCCATGTGGTGAAGGTACTCCCACAGTGCTGTTATGGAGGGAGTTCCAGGATTGTGACCTAGTGACGTTGAAGGTACGGCGATTTATTTCCAAGTCAGTATGGGGTGTAACTTGGAGGGGAACCTGTAGGTGATGGTGTTCCCATGCACCTGCTGCCCTTGTCCTTCTAGGTGGTAGAGGTCAGGGTTTGTGAGGTGCAGCCGAAGAAGCCTTGGTGAGTTGCTGGAGTGCATCTTGTTGATGGTACATACTGCAGCAATGGTGCACCAGTTGTGGAGAGAGTGAATGTTTAAGGTGATGGATGGGATGCCAATTAAATGGGCTGCTTTGTCCTGGATGCTGTCAAGCTTCGAGTATTGCTGGAGCTGCACTCATCCAGCCAAGTGCAAAGTATTCCCACACACTCCTGACTTTTGCCTTATAAATGGAAAGGCTTTGAGGAGTCAGGAGGTGAGACAATCGCCACTGAATACCCAGCCTCTGACATGCTCTTGTTGCCACTGTATTTATGTGACTGGTCCAGTTATTTTCTGGTCAATGGTGATCCCCAGGGATTCGGCGATGGTAATGCTGCTGAATGTCAAGGGGAGGTCTCACATGTTGGAGGTAGTCATTGCCTGGACCTTGTGTGGTGCGAATGTTACTTGTCACTTATCAGCCCAAGCCTGAATGTCATCCAGGTCTTGCTGCATTCGGGCATGGACTGCTTCATTATCTGAGGAGTTGCAATTGGCACTGAACACTGTGCTATCTTCAGTGAACATCCCCAGTTCTGACCTTATGATGGAGGAAAGGTCATTGATGAAGCAGCTGAAGATGGTTTGGCATAGGACACTGCCCTGAGGAACTCCTGCAGTGATGACCTGGGGTTAAGATGATTGACCTCCAACAACTATAACCACCTTCCTTTGTGATAGGTGACTCCAGCCAGTGGAGATTTCTCCCCCTGATTCCCATTAACTTCAATTTTACTGATGTCAAGGGCAGTCACTCTCACTTTACCTCTGGAATTCAGCTCCGTTGTTCATGTTTGGACCAAGGCTGTAATGAGGTCTGGAGCCGAGTGGTCCTGGCGGAACCCAAACTGAGCTTTGCTAAGCAGGGTATTGGTGTGTAAGAGCTGCTTGTATCATTGTTAATGACACCTTCCATCACTTTGCTGATGATTGAGAGTAGACTGATTGGGCGGTAATTGGACAGATCGGATTTGTCCTGCTTTTCATGGACAGGATATAGTTGGGCAGTTTTCCACATTGTGAATAGATGCCAGTGTTGTAGCTGTACTGGAACAGCTTGGCTAGAGGCGTGGCTAGTCCTGGCGCACAATACTTCAGCGCCATAGCCGGGATGTTGTCCGTGCCCATAGCCTTTGGTGTATCCAATGCACTCAGCTGTTATTTGATATCACTTGGAGTGAATCGAATTGGCTGAAGACTGGCTTCTGTGATGGTGAGGATCGCAGGAGGAGGCCGATATGGATCATCCACTCGGCACTTCTTGCTGAAAAAACTTGCAAAAGTTTCAGCCTTGTCTTTTGAACTTCCGTGCTGGGCTCTGTCATCATTGGGGATGTGGATGTTCATGGAGCCTCCTCCCATTGTTTAATGGTCCACCAACATTCACGACTGGATGTGGCAGGACTGCAGAGCTTTGATCTGATCTGTTGATTGTGCGATCGCTTCACCCTGTCTATAGCATGTTGCCTCCGCTGTTTCCTCATTCCCCTGTTTCTTTGCCCTTCCCCATCACAAGTCTCTGAAAGTGGCAGGATCTTGATAAAGCTGTTAAATAGCTCACGGGATCCTGGGTTTTATTAATAGAGGAATAGCGTACAAGAGCAAGGAAGTTATGATAAACTTTTTGTTGTATATGTTGACTATGGATGCACTCTATTTGTAGTCACTGTGAGATTGTATAAGATGGAGGAGACTTGTTTACCTGATGTACTGTAAATAAGGTTCACACCATGTACATACATGCTGGCACCACTAGAGGGTACAACAGGTGGAGACCAGGGGTTTCCTGTCCTGGTGGCAGGGCCCTGTATAAAAGGCTGCACACCATGCTTGCACAGCACTCTGTAATTTGGAATAAAAGACCAAGGTCACTACAGTTCAAGTACACCACACTGCTTTGTGGAGTCATTCATAAGTACATTACAGACATAACAACTGGTGACGAGAATAGGACTTTCACGCGATCATGACTACCTTTGGCACACTAAAAGACTTTGCAAAGTTGATGATTGGGATGCCTTCATGGAAAGACTCGAGCAATATTTTGTGGCAAACGACCTGGCAAGGGACACAGACACATTGGCGGAGAAGCGCAAGGCTATACTTCTGATCAGTTGTGGGACCCAGGTCTACCGCCTTGTCAGGGATTTGCAGGCACTCACGAAGATCAAGGATAAGACATAACTGACTGAACTAATTCGTGACCAACTTCAATCAAAGGAGAGCATCCTCACGGCCAGTCACAGATTCTACACGCACTGTAGACCTGAGGGCCAGGAGATTGCAAAATATGCTGCCGACCTCAGGAGACTTGCGGCACCATGTGATTTCAGCACACAGCTCAATGAAGCATTGTGAGACATCTTCGTTATAGGAATTGGCCACGAGAGCCTCCTTCACAAGCTACTATCTGCCGACACCACAGCCAACCTGCAGAAAGTCATCGGCATCACTCAGGCATTCATGACTGCAGCACGAAGCAAATCGTTCATCCTATGGACTCAAACCCGGCAAGTACTGTACACAGAATGGTGCCTTTCACAGGCAAGACTGTAGAACATGGCTCTGCCCAGGGCAGAGAGCACAGACCTCAGTTTTCCAGAACTCAGAGTCCGCCGACAGGTGCTAATCGAGTAGCACCCTGCTGGCATTGTGGAGGAAACCACAGGGCTTACCAATGTTGGTTTGCTGAGTACGTATGCAAAGCCTGTAACACGAAGGGCCACCTCCAGCGCATATGTAAAAGAAATACGACTCACCAATCTAGCAGAGGAGTCGGTAGATGACATTGAATCCAGCGGGGAATATGATGATTTGGCCAGAGAGGCAGCTCAGCCCCAAGAGGAAGTGTATGGACTGTATTCCTGCACCACCGATTGTCCTCCAGTTAAGATGGAAGTCGAGATTAACGACATTCCAGTCTTCATGGAAGTGGAGACAGGAGCGAGCCAGTCAGTGATGATCCAGGATGCCTTCAAGAGGCTATGAAATGAAAAATGACCCGAGCTGGTTCCAGTACAGGAAAAGTTGTGCACTTACACCAAGGAGCCAATCCCAGTCCTTGGTAGTGCGGATGCAAGTGTAATGCATAATATCATGGTGCATAAGTTACCACTGTGGATTGTTGCAGCTGATGGCCGAATACTACTCGGAAGAAGGTGGATGGGGAAGATCCAGTGGAAATGAGAAGACCCCTTCACTCCAGCAATCGATGTCCCCCATGCTCAGAGGCAGAGCAAAACCTCAACTTCAATTGGGCCAGGCACCAGACAACAGACCAGCGCAGCACCTGAGGCACAGACCATCCATCATGACTGTTATATATGAAGAAAGAGTCTGACTGGATACTGTGAGCTCAAAGTAAAGTGTGACCGTAGTCTTTTACTGCAGGTCTCCAGAGTGCCTCTCCAACCTGTGAGGGCTCCTTAAGTACTTGTGCTCTCAAAGGATTATGGGATCTCTTGGAACTCCAGTGGATGAGCCTTCTGGTGGCTGTACAGAGTATATACAAATTTACATCTATAACAACACTCCCCCCCCCAAAGTCAACAGTGTAACTATTTACAAGGTGAGTCGATGTGGGGCCCTTCTTGCCCTGGTTGATTGTCTCGGGGCAAATGCTGGTATTAGTGAATCGTCTGTTGGGCCCTCGCTGGGCTGCTGTGCAGCTGGCCTTGCTGGGCTGCCTGGTGTGGTGATTCCTGCTAGGCTGCTGCAGATGATAGGTTCTGCTTCATGGCCAACCGCGGTGTCGGTTGCCACTGGTGTGTATGTTGCAGGGGTCAAAGAAATTAGGGTCCAAAATGGGTTGCTCAGGATAGTCCGTGAATCTGAGTTTGATTTGGTCCAAGTATCTCCAGTAAATGAGTTTATTTGAAATTTTGACCCAGAACACCCAGCTCCCCTCCTTGGCCACAACAGTGCCGGAAGCCACTTGGGACCTTGTCCATAATTCAATACAAATACAGGATCATTGATTTCAATCTCGCGTGACACATTTGCGCTATCATGACATGTACTTTGTTGAAGCCATCTGCTCTCTACCTGTTCATATCGATCAGGGTGAACTAAGAGAGTCTTGTCTTAAGTGCTCTTTTCATGAGCAGTTCAGCAGGTGGGATCCCAGTGAACGAGTGGGGTCTCGTGTGATAGCTAAGCAGGACTCGGGATAGGCGAGTCTGCAGTGAGCCTTCCATTACCCTCTTCAAGCCCTGCTTGATAGTTTGCACTGCTCTCTCTGCCTGACCATTGGATTAAATGGGGCAGATGTGACATGTTTGATCCCGTTGCGGATCATGAATTCTTTGAACTCAGCACTGGTAAAACATGGCCCGTTGTCGCTCACAAGGATATTGGGCAGGCCATGCATGGCAAAGATGGCCCGCAGGCTTTCAGTGGTGTGCAGCGGACGTGCTTGCCGACATTATCTCACATTCAATCCATTTGGAGTACGCATCTACAACCACAAGGTACATTTTACCCAAGAACGGGCCTGCATAGTAGACATGGACCCTGGACCACTGTTTGGAGGGCCAAGTCATAAACTTAGTGGCGCCTCCCTGGGTGCATTGCTTAACTGCGAGCATTTGTTGCATCTGTGCAAGTAGGACGCTAAGTCCGCATCGATTCCGGGCTACCACACGTGGGATCTGGCTATTGCTTTCATCATTATGATGCCTGGGTCAGTTCTGTGGAGGTCACTGATGAAGGTGTCTCTGCCCTTCTTGGGGACCACTACCCGATTGCCCCACAGAAGACATCCTGCCTGTAAAGACATTTCATCTTTACGTCACTGATACGGCTTAATCTCTTCCTGCATTTCCACTGGGACACTGGACCAGCTCCTGTGAAGCGCACAGTTTTTAACTAGGGACAGTAAGGTGTCCTGGCTTGTCCAGGTTCAAATCTTTCGGGCTGTTACGGGTGATTGCTCACTCTCAAATGCTTCCATAACCATGACTAAATCTGCCGGCTGTGCCATTTTCTGTGGTGGGCAATGGCAGCCTACTGAGAGCATCGGCACATTTTTCTGTGCCTGGCCTGTGGCGGATGGCATAATTGTATGTGGACAACGTGAGCACCCATCTCTGGACGCGGGCCGATGCATTAGTATATATCCCCTTACTTTCGGAAAAAAGGGATATAAGTGGCTTATGGTCAGTTTCCAATTCAATTTTTAGCCCAAACAGGTATTGATGCATTTTCTTTACCCCATAGATGCATGCTAACGCATCTTTTTCAATCATGCTGTAGGCTCTCTCAGCCTTGGACAGACTTCTGGATGCATAAGCAACCAGTTGCAATTTCCCCAAATCATTAGCTTTTTGCAATACACACCCGACGCCGTACGAAGACGCATCACAGGCTAGTGTCAAACGCTGACATGGATCATACAACACAAGCAATTTGTTTGAGCATAACAGTTTTCCAGGTTTTGCAAAGACTTTTGTCCCATACCCAATCGCCCCCTTTACGCAGTAAGGCGAGCAGTGATTCTAACAGTGTGCTGAGACCCGGTAAGAAGTTACCAAAGTAGTTCAGGAGTCCTAGAAACGACCACAGCTCTGTCACGTTCTGTGGCCTCGGTGCAATCTCGCATGCCTCCATCTTGGAGTCGGTGGGCCTGATGCCATCCGCTGCGATCCTCCTCCTCAGGAACTCCACTTCAGGCACCAGGAAAACGCACTTCGAGTGTTTTAACCTGAGCCCCATGTGGTTGAGTCGACTAAGAACCTCCTCCAACTTCTGCAGATGCTCGGCTGTGTCCCGACCTTTAACCCTTGGTTAAAGGTCAGGACACAGCCGAGCATCTGCAGAAGTCCTAGAAGACCACCGTGCGCGGAACCAACTTCAGTAAGCTTTCCATGTTTCTCTGGAAAATTGCCACGGCTGATCGAATTCCAAACGGACATCTGTTATAAATGAAGAGACATTTCTACGTGTTGATGCAGGTGAGGCCCTTTGATGATTCCTCCAGATCCTGCATCATGTAGGCTGAAGTCAAGTGCAGCTTCATGAACATCTTTCCTCCCGCCAGTGTTGCAAAGCTGTCGTTGACCTTTGGTCGTGGATATTGGTCCTGTCGGGAGAAACGATTGATAGTCACTTTGTCATCACCACAGATTCTGACGGTGCCATCTCCCTTGAGGACTGGAACAATCGGGCTGGCCCACTCGTTGAATTTGGTGAAATGATGCCCTCTCTTTGCAGCTGGTCTAACTTGATCTCTACTCTTACTCTCATCGTGTGTGGTATTGCTCTCGCCTTGTGATGGATGGGTTGCGCAACCGAGACGAAGTGGAAATTTACACCTTGAAATTTCCCGATGTCTGGTTCGAACAGCAAAGGGAACTTGTTTAAGACCTGGGCACACGAGGTGTCGTCAGCGGGCGCGAGCGCTCGGACGTCGTCCCAGTTCCAGTGTATCTTTCCCAGCCAGCTCCTGCCGATAGCTTCTGCACTGGTCCATAGTAGGAGAGCTTTACAGTACCGCTGCCGATTACAGGAATCAGTTCTTTTGTGTAAGTTCTTAGTTTCATGCGAATGGCAGTCAAGATGCATTCATTATAATCTACCAAAATTCTCTGGACTCTGGGGAGGTACCAGCGGATTGGAAAGCAGATAATGTAACGCCTCTGTTTAAAAAAAGGGGGCAGACAAAAGGCAGGTAACTATAGGCCGGTTAGTTTAACATCTGTAGTGGGGAAAATGCTTGAAGCTATCATTAAGGAAGAAATAGCGGGATATCTAGATGGGAATAGTGCAATCAAGCAGATGCAACATGGATTCATGAAGGGGAAATCATGTTTAACTAATTTACTGGAATTCTTTGAGGATATAACGAGCATGGTGGATAGAGGTGTACCGATGGATGTGGTGTATTTAGATTTCCAAAAGGCATTCGATAATGTGCCACACAAAAGGTTACTGCAGAAGATAAAGGTACGCGGAGTCAGAGGAAATGTATTAGCATGGATCGAGAATTGGCTGGCTAAAAGAAAGCAGAGAGTTGGGATAAATGGGTCCTTTTCGGGTTGGAAATCGGTGGTTAGCGGTGTGCCACAGGGATCGGTGCTGGGACCACAACTGTTTACAATATACATAGATGACCTGGAAGAGGGGACAGAGTGTAGTGTAACAAAATTTGCAGATGAAACAAAGATTAGTGGGAAAGCGGGTTGTGTAGAGGATACAGAGAGGCTGCAAAGAGATTTAGATAGGTTAAGCGAATGGGCTAAGGTTTGGCAGATGGAATACAATGTCGGAAAATGTGAGGTCATCCACCTTGGAAAAAAACAGTAAAAGGGAATATTATTTGAATGGGGAGAAATTACCACATGCTGCAGTGCAGAGGGATCTGTGAATCCTTGTGCATGAATCCCAAAAAGTTAGTTTGCAAGTGCAGCAGGTAATCAGGAAGGCGAATGGAATGTTGGCCTTCATTGCGAGAGGGATGGAGTACAAAAGCAGAGAGGTCCTGCTGCAACTGTATAGGGTATTAGTGAGGCCGCACCTGGAGTACTGCATGCAGTTTTGGTCACCTTACTTAAGGAAGGATATACTAGCTTTGGATGGGGTACAGAAACGATTCACTAGGCTGATTCCGGAGATGAGAGGGTTACCTTATGATGATAGATTGAGCAGACTGGGTCTTTACTCGTTGGAGTTCAGAAGGATGAGGGATGATCTTACAGAAACATGTAAAATAATGAAAGGGATAGACAAGATGGAGGCAGAGAGGTTGTTTCCACTGGACGGGGCGACTAGAACTAGGGGGCACAGCCTCAATATACAGGGGAGCCAATTTAAAACCGAGTTGAGAAGGAATTTCTTCTCCCAGAGGGTTGTGAATCTGTGGAATTCTCTGCCCAAGGAAGCAGTCGAGGCTAGCTCATTGAATGTATTCAAATCACAGATAGATAGATTTTTAACCAATAAGTGAATTAAGGGTTACGGGGAGCGGGCGTCTAAGTGGAGCTGAGTCCACGGCCAGATCAGCCATGATCTTGTTAAATGGCGGAGCAGGCTCGAGGGGCTAGATGGCCTACTCCTGTTCCTAATTCTTATAGAAACAGAGACATAGAAACATAGAAAATAGGTGCAGGAGCAGGCCATTCAGCCCTTCTAGCCTGCACCACCATTCAATGAGTTCATGGCTGAACATGAAACTTCAGTACCCCCTTCCTGCTTTCTCGCCATAACCCTTGATCCCCCGAGTAGTAAGGACTTCATCTAACTCCCTTTTGAATATATTTAGTGAATTGGCCTCAACTACTTTCTGTTGTAGAGAATTCCACAGGTTCACCACTCTCTGGGTGAAGAAGTTTCTCCTCATCTCGGTCCTAAATGGCTTACCCCTTATCCTCAGACTGTGACCCCTGGTTCTGGACTTCCCCAACATTGGGAACATTCTTCCTGCATCTAACCTGTCTAAACCCGTCAGAATTTTAAACGTTGCTATGAGGTCCCCTCTCATTCTTCTGAACTCCAGTGAATACAAGCCCAGTTGATCCAGTCTTTCTTGATAGGTCAGTCCCGCCATCCCGGGAATCAGTCTGGTGAATCTTCGCTGCACTCCCTCAATAGCAAGAATGTCCTTCCTCAAGTTAGGAGACCAAAACTGTACACAATACTCCAGGTGTGTCCTCACCAAGGCCCTGTACAACTGTAGCAACACCTCCCTGCCCCTGTATTCAAATCCCCTCGCTGTGAAGGCCAACATGCCATTTGCTTTCTTAACCGCCTGCTGTACCTGCATGCTAACCTTCAATGACTGATGTACCATGACACCCAGGTCTCGTTGCACCTTCCCTTTTCCTAATCTGTCACCATTCAGATAATAGTCTGTCTCTCTGTTTTTACCACCAAAGTGGATAACCTCACATTTATCCACATTATACTTCATCTGCCATGCATTTGCCCACTCACCTAACCTATCCAAGTCACTCTGCAGCCTAATAGCATCCTCCTCGAAGCTCACACTGCCACCCAACTTAGTGTCATCCGCAAATTTGGAGATACTGCATTTAATCCCCTCATCTAAATCATTAATGTACAATGTAAACAGCTGGGGCCCCAGCACAGAACCTTGCGGCACCCCACTAGTCACTGCCTGCCATTCTGAAAAGTACCCGTTTACTCCTACTCTTTGCTTCCTGTCTGACAACCAGTTCTCAATCCACATCAGCACTCTACCCCCAATCCCATGTGCTTTAACTTTGCACATTAATCTCTTGTGTGGGACCTTGTCGAAAGCCTTCTGAAAGTTCAAATATACCACATCAACTGGTTCTCCTTTGTCTACTTTACTGGAAACATCCTCAAAAAATTCCAGAAGATTTGTCAAGCATGATTTCCCTTTCACAAATCCATGCTGACTTGGACATATCATGTCACCATTTTCCACATGCACTGCTATGACATCCTTAATAATTGATTCCATCATTTTACCCACTACTGAGGTCAGGCTGACCGGTCTATAATTCCCTGTGTTCTCTCTCCCTCCTTTTTTAAAAAGTGGGGTTACATTGGCTACCCTCCACTCCATAGGAACTGATCCAGAGTCAATAGAATGTTGGAAAATGACTGTCAATGCATCTGCTATTTCCAAGGCCACCTCCTTAAGTACTCTGGGATGCAGTCCATCAGGCCCTGGGGATTTATCGGCCTTCAATCCCATCAATTTCCCCAACACAATTTCCCGACTAATAAAGATTTCCCTCAGTTCCCCCTCCTTACTAGACCCTCTGACCCCTTTTATATCCGGAAGGTTGTTTGTATCCTCCTTAGTGAATAGCGAACCAAAGTACTTGTTCAATTGGTCTGCCATTTCTTTGTTCCCCGTTATGACTTCCCCTGATTCTGACTGCAGGGGACCTACGTTTGTCTTTACTAACCTTTTTCTCTTTACTTATCTATGGAAACTTTTGCAATCCACCTTAATGTTCCCTGCAAGCTTCTTCTCGTACTCCATTTTCCCTGCCCTAATCAAACCCTTTGTCCTCCTCTGCCGAGTTCTAAATTTCTCCCAGTCCCCAGGTTCACTGCTATTTCTGGCCAATTTGTATGCCACTTCCTTGGCTTTAATACTATCCCTGATTTCCCTAGATAGCCACGGTTGAGCCACCTTCCATTTTTTATTTTTACGCCAGACAGGAATGTACAATTGTTGTAATTCATCCATGCGGTCTCTAAATGTCTGCCATTGCCCATCCACAGTCAACCCCCTAAGTATCATTCGCCAATCTATCCTAGCCAATTCACGCCTCATACCTTCAAAGTTACCCTTCTTTAAGTTCTGGACCATGGTCTCTGAATTTACTGTTTCATTCTCCATCCTAATGCAGAATTCCACCATATTATGGTCCCTCTTCCCCAAGGGGCCTCGCACAATGAGATTGCTAATTAATCCTCTCTCATTACACAACACCCAGTCTAAGATGGCCTCCCCCCTAGTTGGTTCCTCAACATATTGGTCTAGAAAACCATCCCTTATGCACTCCAGGAAATCTTCCTCCACCGTATTGCTTCCAGTTTGGCTAGCCCAATCTATGTGCATATTAAAGTCACCCATTATAACTGCTACACCTTTATTGCATGCACCCCTAATTTCCTGTTTGATGCCCTCCCCAACATCCCTATTACTGTTTGGAGGTCTGTACACAACTCCTACTAACGTTTTTTGCCCTTTGGTGTTCTGCAGCTCTACCCATATAGATTCCACATCATCCAAGCTAATGTCTTTCCTAACTATTGCATTAATCTCCTCTTTAACCAACAATGCTACCCCACCTCCTTTTCCTTTTATTCTATCCTTCCTGAATGTTGAATACCCCTGAATGTTGAGTTCCCAGTCCTGATCATCCTGGAGCCACGTCTCCGTAATCCCAATCACATCATATTTATTAACATCTATTTGCACAATTAATTCATCCACCTTATTGCGGATACTCCTTGCATTGAGACACAAAGCCTTCAGGCTTGTTTTTTTAACACCTTTGTCCTTTTAGAATTTTGCTGTACAGTGGCCCTTTTTATTCTTTGCCTTTGGTTTCTCCGCCCTCCACTTTTCCTTATCTCCTTTCTGTCTTTTGCGTTTGCCTCCTTTTTGTTTCCCTCTGTCTCCCTGCATTGGTTCCCATCCCCCTGCCATATTAGTTTAAATCCTCCCCAACAGCACTAGCAAACACTCCCCCTAGGACATTGGTTCCGGTCCTGCCCAGGTGCAGACCGTCCGGTTTGTACTGGTCCCACCTTCCCCAGAACCGGTCCCAATGCCCCAGGAATTTGAATCCCTCCCTGCTGCACCACTGCTCAAGCCACGTATTCATCTGCGCTATCGTGCGATTCCTACTCTGACTATCACGTGGCACTGGTAGCAATCCCGAGATTACTACTTTTGAGGTCCTACTTTTTAATTTAGCTCCTAGCTCCTTAAATTCGTTTCGTAGGACCTCATCCCTTTTTTTACCTATGTCGTTGGTACCAATGTGCACCACGACAACTGGCTGTTCTCCCTCCCATTTCAGAATGTCCTGCACCCGCTCTGAGACATCCTTGACCCTTGCACCAGGGAGGCAACATACCATCCTGAAGTCTCGGTCGCGGCCGCAGAAACGCCTATCTATTCCCCTCACCATTGAATCCCCTATCACTATTGCTGTCCCACTCTTTTTCTTGCCCTCCTGTGCAGCAGAGCCAGCCACGGTGCCATGAACTTGGCTGCTGCTGCCCTCCCCTGATGAGTCATCCCCCTCAACAGTACTCAAAACAGTGTATCTGTTTTGCAGGGGGATGACCACAGGGGACACCTGCACTACCTTCCTTGCACTACTCTTCCTGCTGCTCTTCCATTCCCTAGCTGGCTGTGGACCCTTTCCCTGCGGTAAGACCAACTCACTACACGTGATACTCACGTCATTCTCAGCATCGTGGATGCTCCAGTGTGAATCCACCCTCAGCTCCAACTCCGCAACGCGGATAGTCAGGAGCTGGAGGCGGATACACTTCCCGCACACGTAGTCGTCAGGGACACCGGAAGCGTCCCTGAGTTCCCACATGGTACAGGAGGAGCATAACACCCGACCGAGCTCTCCTGCCATGACTTAACCCTTAGATACACTTAAATATGTTCTTATGTTCTTATGAAGCCTTGCTGTGCCACATTTCTTCGAACGTCTTTTTGCTCATGATGGACTGGCTCGCGCCCATGTCCAGCTCCATTGAAACCAGGAGTCCATTTGGTTCAACATTCAGCATTATCAGAGAACATTTTGTGGTAAATATGTGCACCCCATATACCTCTGCCTCCTCGGTCTGAGGCTCTAGTTCGTCGTGTTCCATCGTAGATCTGTCCTCCTCTGCAACATGTTGGTTTGCAGGATTAACAGGATTTTCAGCTCACCTGCACACTCGTTGGAGGTGTCCCATTGTTCCACAGTCTTTGCAAATGTACCCTTTGAAGCGGCATGAATGGAAACGATGATCACCCCTGCAGCGCCAACAAGGTGTTAATGGCTTTGCATTCATCATCCTTAATGGTGGACTCTGAGCCATCTGTGGACCTGCAGCTGCAGGCAAGTGGGGTCTGCCTTGTACGATGCAATTTGAAAACAACATTACTTTGTTCACAGTACTTGTTGCAGCACTCGTGTGCTGAAAGATTGTCACTGGTGGCAATGAACGCCTCGGCTATCGCTATGGTCTTACTCAAGTTTGGGCACTCCACAGTCAAAAGTTTGTGAAGCATCATTTCGTGGCCAATGCCAAGCACGAAAAATTCTCTGAGCATGTGCTCCAAATGTCCTTCAAATTCGCAATGTCATGCAAGGCGTCTTAGCTCGGCAACATAACTCGCCACTTCCTGGCCTTCAGACCTTTTGCAGGTGCAGAACCGGTACCTCACCATCAGAACGTTTTCCTTTGGGTTCAAATGCTCCTGGACCAGTGTTTACAAATCATCGTACAATCTCTCTATGGGTTTCGCTGCAGCAAGCAGGTTTTTCTTGAGGCCATACGATGGTACCCCGCAGACGGTGAGGAGAATCGCCCTTCGTTTGGCAGAGTTCGCTTCTCCTTCCAGCTCGTTGGCCACGAAGTATTGGTCGAGTCGCCCCACAAAGGTTTCCCAATCATCTCCCTCTGAGAATTTCTCCAGGATGCCCACTGTTCTCTGCATCGTTGTGCTCGTTATCTGTATCTCATCGCCAGTTGTTATGTATGAAGAAAGAGTCTGACTGGAGACTGTGAGCTCAAAGTAAAGTGTGACCATAGTCTTTTCTTGCAGGTCTCCAGAGTGCCTCTCCAACCTGTGAGGCCTCCTTAAGTACCTGTGCTCCCAAGGGATTATGGGATCCCTTGGGACTCCAGGGGATGAGCCCTCTGCTGGCTGTACAGGATATATACAAGTTTACATCTATAACAATGACTGCATGGCAATGATCCATCAGGAACGATCGAAAAATACCTTTCCGGCTCCAGTGGCAGGACTCCTGGGGAAGAGATCGAATTCACAGGTACCCTTCCAGCGTTTGTGGCAGAATCATGGGAGAGAAGGATCAAGGCAGTCGACCTCGGGAACCGAGGCAAGATCGCGCTCCTGCTGCAGCGAGGATCAGCATGGCTGAAAATAAAATGGCCACGGCAACATCACGAGTTGCAACGCTGAGGAACCAACACACGGGGTCCAACAAAGGATCTGATTGGGGTAAAGCTAGCAGGGTTCTCTTAAGGGAGACCTGCAACCAACTGAACTTAAAGAGACATTGTATGCATGGCAATCATTGTAACGAACCGATTAAGATTGTGAACAGAATGTTGTTGCGAGATGTTGGTCCCAGTCCTAATGCAAAGAACCAAATGTTGTGAGATGTTGGGAATAGCGTGTCCCCTAGAGCAGCAAGCGAGCAAAATCGGGAGGTTGAAGGCACTGGTCCTGATACCCTGCCCCAGGTCTCTCCCACGCTGCAGGCACCCAATGGCACCATTCACCACGGACCTGGAAACGAAAACAGCGGCAATACGCGAGTCGGCCCCTGTTGTCCACCACCCGGGTGGAGACAGCGCAGCCCCCAGACCCAGTTCCTACCTCGGCCATGTCCGGGAGCGAAAGGTCACAACCAACGGGACCTGGAACAGCCAGGTTCCCAATACCGTGAGAGAGCAGGCAGAGGATTCTGCAGCCCTCAAAGGTGGACAGGGACGCCACACACATCCGTGGCTCTGCTCACCACTAGGCAACGGCAAAGGCCCTGAGTCCTGGCAAGGTGAGTGAACCAAGCCCACCCCGCTAGTAGGGGGCGCAGCGCCACCATCAGATGACTAGGATCCTGTCCGGTTGCTCTGGAACTAGCGTCCTTGCATACCTGTTCTGCTACCTCAGTACTCACCATGACTAAACCATGAATGCAATTGACCCAATCCTGGCACACGACCATAAAACGTAACAAATGTAAGTCACGGAACCTAGGTGCCACGATACAAACTGAAAAAAATGTCTTTCTTCCTTTATTTGTACTTGCACTGTGTCTGATCCTGTATGTTAATGTAATGGGCCGGCTGCATGATCTCATTGTGGGGGTGGCGGGGTAGGGGAAGTGGATGTATGTTGCCATGGACTCACACATGGATCACACCCAGAACCCACTGGAACATCCACCGCATCAGCGAACCATCCAATCTGATAACCACGACACAACATTGTGGCAAAAGGACTTGGGGCTTAACAGGGAGAGGGCCAAGTCAAAGCACAGCCGAGGTGCAAAAGCTATTGGCACTTAAGTCTGGGGAGAGCTAAGCCAGAGCACATAGTGCAAAGGTAATTGGCACATGGGCTTGGGGGAGAGTGATTTTGTATATGCTGACTATGGATGTACTCTATGTGTAGTCACTGTGAGATTGTATAAAATGGAGACTAGTTTACTTTGTGTACTTTCAATAAGGTTCACACTGTGTACATACATGCTGGCACCACTAGAGGGTACAACTGGTGGAGACCAGGGGTTTCCTGCCCTGGTGGCAGGGCCCTGTATAAAAGGCTGCACACCATGCTTGCACAGCATTCTGGAGTTTGGAATAAAGGACCAAGGTCACTGCAGTTCAAGTACAACACACTGCCTTGTGGAGTCATTCATAATTACATTACAGACATAACACTATTAATAAAAAAACTGGTTAGGCCCCAGCTGGAGTATTGTGTCCAATTCTGGGCCCCACACTTTAGGAAGGATGTCAAGGCCTTGGAGAGGTGCAGAGGGGATTTACTGGACTGGTACTAGAATCATGGTGGGCTTTCATTGAGTAAATAAGGAGAGACTGTTTCCACTGGCAGGGTCAGTAACCAGAGGACACAGATTTAAGGTGATTGGTGACAGAACCAGATGAGGAGAATATTTTTTATGCGAGTTGTTGTGATCCAGAATGCTCTGTCTGAAAGGGCGGTGGGAGCAGATTCAACAGTAAGTTTGAAAAGGGAATTAGATAAATACTGGAAGGGGAAAGATTTTCAGGGCTATGGGGAAAGAGCCAGGAGTGGGACTGGACATTAACAAAAGGCCCTAAACATTCAGCCATCCACAACACCCAAACCAGAGAATTCCAGGCTCAAGGAACAGAAGGTTCTAGAAGGTTGTGGAGAGGAGAGGGTTAAATCTCGCTTCATACAAAAATGTCACCGAGATCATTTACAGTTTGTGCCTGTGTTTCTCAGACTTATCACTTGCATCAATCTCTCTGTCTCTGTCTTGTGATGTGATTCTAGACGGCCATTAGTGACTCCAGTTCACTGTCTCCGTGTCGGGATTAGTGAGCGCTGATGGGTCAGCTGTGAGTACAACACTCGAGTGAGGGAGATAGATTGTCCAGAACCCGTGTTACACAATGTACCCTTCAGTAACCTCACCCTCCCTATCTCTGTAACCACTCCCACCCTACACCCCTCCCTATCCCTGTAGCCCCCTCCCATCCTACACCCCTCCCTATCCCTGTCACCGCTCCCACCCTAAACCCCTCCCTATCTCTGTAACCCCCTCCCACCCTACACCCCTCCCTATCCCTGTAACCCCCTCCCAACCTACACCCCTCCCTATCCCTGTAACCCCCTCCCACCTACATCCCTTCCTATCCCTGTAACCCCCTCCCACCCTACACCCCTCCCTATCCCTGTAACCTCTCCCACCCTACACCCCTCCCTATCCCTGTAACCCTCTCCCACCCTACACCCCTCCCTATCCCTTTAACCCCCTCCCACCCTACACCCCTCCCTATCCCTGTAACACCTCCCACCCCACACTCTTCCCTATCCCTGTAACCCCCTCCCACCCTACACCCCTTCCTATCCCTGTAACCTCCTCCCACCCTACACCCCTCCCTATCCTTGTAACCTCATCCCACCCTACACTCCTCCCTATCCATGTAACCCCCTCCCACCTACACCCCTCCCTATCTCTGTAACCCCCCTCCCACCCTACACCCCTCCGAGATCGCTGTGCTACTCCAAATCTGGTCCCTTTTCCATCCTCGATATTTATCACTCCACCTTTGGCGGCTGTGCCTTCAGCTGCCTGGGCCCTAAGCTCTTGAATTCCCTCCCTAAACATATCCTCCTCTCTACCTCTCTCTCCTCCTTTAAGACCCTCCTTAAAACCTCCTTCTTTGACCGAGCTTTTGTTCACCAGTTCTAACATCTCCTTACGTGTCTCGGTGCCAAATTTGTGTCTGATCTAAGCTCCTGTGAAACACCTTGGGAGGTTTCCTAGTTAAAGGCGCTATATAAATGCAAGTTGTAGTTTTGCTGTCACTGTGACTCAGTTAGTTGGATGTCAATCCCAGACAGACAAGCTGTCACCACGTGCCATCATTGGCCGCTCACTAACCAATCGGCACAGAGCCTTTAATCAGCATCTGCGAGAGAGCAGAATGAAAGAAGAGGCTTGAGATGGGGAGCAGAGACCAGCAGCACCTTACACAGGAACCTCCCACTCCTCACACACCCAGACAGCCTCTCCACACAGCTTCAATTATTCACTGCAGCCCAAGAAAAGATTGATCAATAAAAGCCGGGCTCCAGGTGCTGTGGTGAAGCCTGAGAATGAGAGGGAGCGAGAGCCAGTGACGGTGGACACAGGGACTTGTGTCACATTCACTCTGGGCTCTGAGAAACTCCCAAACACAAAGCTCCTCCTGACCCCGAGCCCTTCCGTCTGGTGCAGGGTCCTGGGGGAGCAACCTTGACTGACCTGCACCCCATCCCCACTCCCTCTCTCTCTCTCCGTTACTGAAACATCCCTTGTGGGGAAACAAGGAGAGCTCGGGATCTGTGACAGAGCGACTGGGAAACAGCAGCAGGAGATCAGACTGCTTCAGAACTAAAGCCCAGGGACCCCGATCAGTGAAGGTAAGTCTCCCCCTCCCTCCCTACCCCTCTCAGTCTCCCCCCTCCCTCCCTCTCTCTGTCTCCCTCTCCCTCCTCCTCAATGTCTCCCCACCTCCCTCCCTCTCTCTGACTCCCCCCTCCCTCCCTCTCTCTGTCTCCCCCCTCCCTCCCTCTCTCTGTCTCCCCACCTCTGTCTGTGTGTCGCTCTAGCTGTCTGTCTCTTCCTCTATCTCTCTCTCTGTCTCCCCCCCTGTCTCTCTCTCTCTCTCTCTGAATGTGAATTTGGGGAATCTGATGGTGGGACTATCCCAGTCAGACAGCATCGTCTCACCTCCCCGTTACACCCGATGGGAGAGTTGGAAAGTAAAAAGAAAGACCTACATTTCTATAGCGCCTTTCACCATCTCAGGACGTCCCAAAGTGCTTTAAAGCCAATGAAGTACTTTTGAAGTGTAGTTACTGTTGTAATGTAGGAAATGCAGCAGCCAATTTGTGCACAGCAAGCTCCCACAAACAGCAATGCGATAATGACCGGATAAAAGAACCAGCACAGGCACGATGGGCCGAATGGCCTCTTTCTGTTCTGTGAGATCCCTGTGTGAAAATGTGCTGCTGATTTTTGAGGGGGCTTTGTGTAGAATTGTATTTACTAACCACACAATGCCAATATTGAACCCGCAGTGAAGACTCTGTGAAAAGGATCATTGAGAAAGATTCTTCACTCTGGGGGATTGAAGGGGACAGATTCCCAGGAGCACACTGCCATTTCCAGATGTTGCTGCCCAGTGGTGTCCCTGAACTGCTGCCCAGATGTTGCAGGTGGATTTAGTGGGGCGGGGGGGGGGGGGGGCGGGGGATAATCATGTTTCTCTGAGGGCCCAGTGTCAGCCGATGCCTGTAAACCGGGACTCAATCCAATGCTCAATCCTTATTCCCTGTGTGTGGCTGGGGACAAGGAGCAGGGATCCAGGAGAAAGTCCTCAATTACACTTCATCCCAGCCCAGTGTCCGAGGCTCAGGGAATGAGAGCCTGCTGTGTGGCCCTCAGCCAGTCTGTCTGTCCTTTCAGTGCCGCTGCTTCTGCTCAGCGATTGTGTGTGTGTCTGTCCTTCTCCTGGGACTCTCCCAGCCCCAGGCCCAGCTCCACACATTCTCTGCTGGTGAGTCTCCTCGCTGTCACCTTGAGCGGACGGAGAGAGGTGACTGTGTGCAGCCTGTGTGTGAGATGGGGCCCGGGCGATAGCAGTGTCACTGATGGATTGAGGGGCGGCCAGTTCCTGGGCTCGGCAAGGCCCACTTTATGATTGTGAAGATATTACACAGACAGGTAGGAAAAGCTTCATCAATTCCAAAAGGTCTGATCCAACCGAGCCTCCCAATGGAAACAGTCCCATTCACCCCAGGAGATATAGCGGGAGAAATTGGCCTGGTTTGTGCCTCCCGTTAGCGCCTGTGGGGGGCAGTAATGGGGCGGTAAAGGGTTACCGACCGAGCGCGGTGAATCCACCGACGCCCGCAAACTGCCTGAAAACGATGACCCAAAATAATTTGGGGCGAGGGAAGGTGCTGAGCCGAGAACTAGATACGAGGATTCGGTGAATCTCAGGGCGATGTGTCTGTGAAACCTGATCAGAAGCCGACCAGGACCAGGCCTCGGCCCTGTCACCCGCTCAGCCCTTTGCTGCCCCTTGGAAGGTGCTGTAGAAATACACCTCTTTCTGTGATTACAATTCCTTCCTATGTCCTTCTGAGCTCACAGCAGTTTCTGCCTTTCGGTAATGTTTAAACATTATTCATTACTCTTTGAAGATATTGTATTGAAGAACCATTGCCCTTTTAGCAGTAAGTCAGATATCAATTCTCTGCTTATACAGCATTGAAGGTACTTTGTGTGGATGTTTATTGCTGAGATTCATTGCAAGCATCTCACACTTTGTGTCTCCTGGGCTAGGGGTGAGGGGGTCTCTCCCTTCAGACAGTGTTCCCTGGGTTAGGGGTGAGGGAGTCTCTCCCTCCAGACAGTGTTCCCTGGGCCAGGGGTGAGGGGGCCTCTCCCTCCAGACAGTGTTCCCTGGGCCAGGGGTGAGGGGGTCTCTCCCTCCAGACAGTGTTCCCTGGGCTCGGGGTGAGAGAGTCTCTCCCTCCAGACAGTGTTCCCTGGGCTAGGGGTGAGGGAGTCTCTCCCTCCAGACAGTGTTCCCTGGGCCAGGGATGAGGGGGTCTCTCCCTCCAGACAGTGTTCCCTGGGCTAGGGGTGAGTGGGTCTCTCCCTCAGTCTGTGCCTGAGGTTGTGTGAGCTTTGTGATAAAGATGTGTTCTGAGTAATCTCACATCGCTTGTGGCAGGTCAAACAATGAGCTGATTTCGTGAATCTTCTCCAACCAGAACCTCTGGCACTGAGTTATAGATCAGGGTCAGAGACGGTCATTTGTGCTTCAAACACCCTCAGTGGGCTGTGAGAAATAAAAGGAGTTTTATGACTCACTCGCTGTAACTGGACAGCAGTAAACCGGGTAAGGACAGCAGGTTTCCTTCCCTGAAGCACATTACTGAACCAGTTGGGTTTTTACAACAATCTGACAGTTTCATGGTCACTTTTACAGAACTTAGATTTTTAATTTATTTTTAAACAGCGTCATTTACGTCCACCTGAGACGGCAGATGGTGCTTTGGTTTAAAGCAGCGTTCCCTCAGTACTGCCCCTCCGACAGTTCAGTGTCCCTCAGTACTGTCCCTCTGACAGTGCAGCACTCCCTCACTACTGTCCCTCTGACAGTGCAACACTCCCTCAGTACTGATCCTCTGACTGTGCAGCACTCCCTCAGTACTGCCCCTCCAACAGTACAGCGTTCCCTCAGTACTGACCCTCCGACAGTGCAGCGTTCCCTCAGTACTGACCCTCCGACAGTTCAGTGTCCCTCAGTACTGTCCCTCTGACAGTGCAGCACTCCCTCAGTACTGATCCTCTGACTGTGCAGCACTCCCTCAGTACTGCCCCTCCAACAGTACAGCGCTCCGTCACTGACCCTCCGACAGTGCAGCGTTCCCTCTGTACTGTCCCTCCGACAGTACACCGCTCCCTCAGTACTACCCCTCCGACAGTGCAGCACTCCCTCAGTACTATCCCTTTGATAGTGCAGCACTCCCTCAGTTCTGCCCCTCCGACAGTGCAGCACTCCCTCAGTACTGCACCTCCGACAGTACACCGCTCCCTCAGTACTACCCTTCTGACAGTGCAGCACTCACTCAGTACTGCCCCTCCGACAGTGCAGCACTCCCTCAGCACTACCCCTCTGACCATGCAGCATTCCCTCAGTACTCACCCTCCGACAGTGCAGTGCTCATTCAGGACTAATTCTCCAACAGTACACCGCTCCCTCAGTACTGCTTCTCCGTCAATGCAACAGTCCCTCAGTACTGCCCCTCCAACAGTACAGTGCTCCCTCAATATTGCACTGGGTGTGTCAGTATGGATTATGTGCTGATGTCTCTGGAGTGGAGCTTTAACCCACGACCCTCTGACTCCGAGGGGAGAGTGCTGCCCACTGAGTCATGGCTGACACCCCTATCTCGGACCCCTGTAGCTGTCCCCCGCTCTCTCTGTGTGAGCGGCTGCTGTACAATTGTTCCCAGGGATGAAGCGTGCCATCCTGACTTGGACCCTGGTGCTCCCATCCGCCCCCTGGTGGACAATCGATGCCGGTTCGGGGTAGACAGACCTCTGCTGGGAACCCCTGAGAACCTGGACCTCGGGAACTCCCAACGCTCCCTGGTCCCGCCCCCTTCCTCCCTCATCCCGAGGGCCACATGTGGGGGAGTGGAGGCCCTGCTCCCAACAGGAACTGTGGGATCCCTGCCCTATCCTAGGTCTGATTTGTGGGGACACAGAATTTACAGCACAGAAAGAGGCCACTCGGCCCATCACTCTCAAGTTGATGCAGCCCTTCAGCTGGAGCTGTCTGCCCTTTCTCCACATCATTTTATATTTATCCTGTTCAAACACAGCCAATGTTGTGCACAGGAAGATTCCACAGCAATGGGCCGGTGAACTGTTTGATTTGGGTATAGACTGAGGGAGGAGTGTTGTCCAGGACACTGGGAGAAATCCCTGCTCCGGGTCACACAGTCCCATTGGATGGTTAACCGTCACCTGGGCAGGTGGACAGAACGTCAACTGACCATCCAGTCCAGAGGACAGGACATCCCATAATGCTCAGGCCTGGACTGGGGTTTGACCCCACGACTTTCTGTCCTATTGGGAATAGTGTCAGTGACACAAGTAAATCCCCACAATCGCCTGTTAATTATTGTCTGATCCTCAATCGCTCACTTCCAACCCTCGATCTCATTAATAGGACAGTGTGAAGGGAATCAGTTCCCAACAATACACTTCCTTTCAACAAACAAAACCAGCAGCCCAGCAAGCTCAGAGCTCAACATTCCTCTCAATTCAAATCTGTTCCAGTAACAAACCCTTTCATAAAGTCGTATTACGGCCCTGATTAAACCTGTCAGCCTCTTAATTACACCTGGCCTTCCACACACCAGGCAATTAACCAGATGGGCTGTACAGTTCTAGTTATTAGAATGAAGATTATTTTAATACAAGGATCAGCCTGGGAGTGAACTCCCAGAGGCCACATTGACTGATGGTGTAGCTGAATGGGATCGCACTGTGTAATTGTGAAAGTGGCCTCTCCTTATAGTGAAGCCCAGCCCTTCAGTGCTGCAGGGAGAGGGTGTGAGAGATGGACAGGAAGCAGGGAGCCAATCACAGGGATATTCATTACTGTCCGCACCCTTCCCTTAATTACACTGTGTGAAGAGAGCTCATTCTGATTGAGCCACTATTTCCACTGAGTCTGATCAACCTGTTATCACCATTACACCTCTCAGTCTGTCCCTTGAGCTGCGTTATAGTTACCAGTTCCTCAGTTCCCTGCGTGCTCACGATCGTCCCAGTGGTCCGCTGCCGTGTCGTGAAGCACGTCTTCTGATGACTGACCAGGTCACCTTCCTTGACTACAGCCGTGTTCCCACTCGTTTTTACTGAGTCTTTGCCTCAGTTTCCCTGCACATTCACGATCGACCCAGTGGTCTGACGGGTTTGTGGAGCACAATTTCTGATGACTGACCGGGCCACCCTTCTCCTACTACTACCGGCTGCTGTTCGTGGTCTGTGAGCTCATGTTCCTGCATTTTCTCTTGTGTTGTTTCCATGGCTACCTGCCACTCATTGAATCCTTCCTTTGATCCATCGATGATCTACCTTCTTTGAGCATGCATTTAGCACTTCGATAACTGGTCTATTGTCTATAGTCTAGCGCTATCATGAACCTCACTGTGACTCATTATAGTTCTTACATAGTCGGTATCGGTGTTTACATTTCTACAAAGGATTAGTCAGTATTGGTGTTTACATTTCGACAAAGGATTCTTACAGCTGTATCATTTCTATTGTGTTGGGGTTTCTCTTCTGATCACAGTTTGTGTGGTTTTACATTTACACAAAAGGTTTCTTACAGGGGTTTCTCATTGTTTAGCACAGATTAACATTAAACATTCTAAACAGGAGTATCCAGGAGTTCTTACAGATTACAGGAAATCAGTATTTACATCTTTTGTGTTTTACATTAAGCATTTTATACAGAATGTTTAAAAAGGTGAATCACGGAGTTCAATTGCCTGGGCCTTTCATTGGGCGCTTTATACAGATATTTTCTTTTGAAAGTTATTACTGATTTTCAAAAGTGAGGTTTTCAAGCCCGACATAATTTGTGCACAGAAAGCACCCAAAAACAACAATGTGATAATGATCAGATAATCTGATGTTTAATGATGTTGGTTGACGGGTACTTATTGGCCAGGACACAGGGGAGAACTCTCCTGCTCTTCTTTGAAATATTGCTGTAGGATCTTTTCCGTCCACCTGAGAGGGCAGATGGGCCCTCAGTTTAACATCTCATCCGAAAGATGTCATTTCTATGTGCAGCACTCCCTCAGTACTGCCACTCCGAAGTGCACCACTCCCACAGTACTGCCACTCCGACAGTGCGGCACTCCCTCAGTACTGCCCCGCCAACAGTGCAGCCCTCCCTCAGTACTGCCCCTCCGACAGTGCAGCATTCCCTCAGTACTGCCGCTCCGACAGTGCAGCATTCCCTCAGTACTGCCATTCCGACAGTGCAGAACCCCCTCAGTACTGCCACTCCAACAATGCAGCAGTCCCTCAGTACTGCCGCTCCAACAATGCAGCGCTCCGTCAGTACTGACCTTCCGACAGTGCAATGCTCCCTCAGTACTGCCCCTCCGACAGTGCAGTGTTCCCTCAGTACTGCCCCTCCGACAATGCAGCACTTCCTCAGTGCTGCACTGGGAGTGTTAACCTGAATTATTGAATTAAGTCTCTGGTGTGGGACTTGAACCCATGACTTTCTGACTCAGAGGCGATAGTGCTGCCCACTGCACCAAGCTGACACCGATCCAGTACTTGATCAGGTGACTCTGTTCAATGGTATATTTCGGAAATAAACAATCTGCGTGACTTTCTGTAACTAAAGCAGTTTCAGTTTTTAATGGGAGATCTGCTCTCCTTCTCAATGCAGCAGCACATTGTAGGAAGGACCCATTAAGTGAGATTTTGTTGAGACATTGAGAGCCGGATCGATGGCCTCACACATGGTCAGTGTCAGAGAATGTGGGGAGGACAGTGAAAGATAATCTGCAGTTATCATCATTTTAGGCTAACTGGGTTTTGCAACATTGAATTCATGGGCAGATCGAACGATTAAACTTCAATTTGTGTTAATTAGGGTGACAGATTACATGTCGCGGGATGTGGTTTATCTCCGGTTCAACACGAGGGAAATGACCCTGGACTTGGAGGGAAGCAGAAATCGGTGAATATCAGTGAGTGATTGTGGCCCAATCTGGGTAATTATAGACTCTGGCAGTGATTTATATCGGGAGCGTAGGTCCTTGTTTATTGCAAAGCACAGACTCACTTTAGCTGGAAGTTCTTTATCTTTATTTTCAAAAGTAGGAAAATCATGCTAAATATTTATAAATCACTGGTTAGGCCCCAGCTGGAGCATTGTGTCCAATTCTGGGCACCACACTTTAGGAAGGATGTTAAGGCCTTGGAGAGGGTGCAGAGGAGATTTACTGGAATGGTCCCAGGGATGTGGGACTTCAGTTATGTGGAGAGACTGGAGAAGCTGGGATTGTTCATCTTAGAGCAGAGAGATTAAACAGTATTTTGATTGAGGTGTTCAAAATCAGAAAGGGTTTTGATCGAGCAGATAGAGAGAAGCTGTTCCCAGTGACAGGAGGTTCAGTAACCAGAGGACACAGACTGAAAATACTTGGCAAAAGTACGAGTGGGGGAGAAAATAAGAATTTATTTTTACGCAATGATTTGTTAAGATCTGGAATGCACTGCCTGAAAGGGAGGTGGAAGCGGATTCAATACTGTGCAGCTTCGAGAATCCGGAGTTCCGGAATCTGGAATGTTCCAGAATCTAGACCGATCGGTGGTAGGATTGTCCGGAATCTGTAAAATGTTCTGGAATACGGTTCCGACGAACCTGCCGACCTCGGGCCTCGCTTCGCCGCCTCTTGTGTCACCCTGCTCGCCTCAGTGCCGCTGCCCTTACCGCGGGGCCTCCTCGCCGGCCCGACGACGACCTCCTTGTCGGGGCCCCGCCCGACAACATCCTCAGAGGGACTGGCCCGACGATGACCTCACCCGCGGGGCCGGCCCAACGCTGACCTCACCCGTGGGCCCGGCCCGACGATGATCTGACCCGCGGGGCCGGCCCAACGATGACCTCACCAGTGGGGCCGGCCCGACGATGACCTCACCCGCGGGGCCGGCCCGCAATGACATCACCAGTGGGGCCGGCCCGACGATGACCTCACCCGCGGGGCCAGCCCGACGATGACCTCACCAGTGGGGCCGGCCCGACGATGACCTCACCAGTGGGGCCGGCCCGACGATGACCTCACCAGTGGGGCCGGCCCGACGATGAGCTCACCAGTGGGGCCGGCCCAACGATGACCTCACCCGCGGAGCCGGACCACGGATGACCTCACCAGTGGGGCCGGACCACGGATGACCTCACCAGTGGGGCCGGCCCAACGATGACCTCACCAGTGGGGCCGGCCCGCGATGAGCTCACCAGTGGGGCCGGCCCAATGATGACCTCACCAGTGGGGCCGGCCCGACACGAACAGCTCCTCGGCAGCTAACCCCGCCCCCCACTTTCTGACATTCCGAGATCCGGAAATGCCCGAATCTGGGCTCGGATGTTTCCAGATTTGTGACGCCCGAAAGCAAACCGCAAGTCCGGAATAGCCCGGAATCAGGAACGGCCTTGGTCCCGAGGGTTCTGGATTTTAGGCGCTGCACGTGTAGTAACTTTCAGAAGGGAATTGGTTCAATACGTGAAAATGAATAATTTGCAGGGCGATAGGGAAGGAGCGGGGAGTGGGACTAATTGGATCACTCAAAGAGCCGGCACAGGCCCGATGGGCCGAATGGCCTCCATCTGAGCTGTGAGATTCTGAGATTCACTGCCTGCTGCCCTCCAGTCGTTGGGATAAAGCAGTTATTCTCACTCACTCTCCCACTCATCATTCTCTGGGTCATTCCCAGTTCAGGGGGATGGGTTTGGGTGAGAGGAATATAAATGCTTGAAACAGACTGTGTTTTGCTGGCAGTGATCGAGCACCTGTCGGAACCGTCAGTGTGGGGAGATCGTTATTGCTGCCGCTGGGTTTCTGTTATTGATCACTGCAGAAAAACACCAACAAAATAGCAGCTTTGGGAATCAATCTGCAGGAACACTGGCCGTGGCTGGACAGGGAGTGTGTCGGTGCTGGGTTCAGTTTGTGTCAGAAGTTCGCCCACTTTCTAGGATATCCGCACTCCCACACTCCCCCAATGTTTCACACTCCCCCAATGTTTCACACTCCCCCAATGTTTCACACTCCCCCAATGTTTCACTCTCACCCAATGTTTCACACTCCCCCAATGTTTCCCACTCCCCCAATGTTTCCCACTCCCCCAATGTTTCCCACTCCCCCAATGTTTCCCACTCCCCCAATGTTTCACACTCCCCCAATGTTTCCCACTCCCCCAATGTTTCCCACTCCCCCAATGTTTCCCACTCCCCCAATGTTTCCCACTCCCCCAATGTTTCCCACTCACCCAATGTTTCCCACTCCCCCAATGTTTCCCACTCCCCCAATGTTTCCCACTCCCCCAATGTTTCACACTCCCCCAATGTTTCACACTCCCCCAATGTTTCACCCCCCCAATGTTTCACACTCCCCCAATGTTTCACCCCCCCAATGTTTCACACTCCCCCAATGTTTCCCTCTCACCCAATGTTTCCCACTCCCCCAATGTTTCACACTCCCCCAATGTTTCACACTCCCCTAATGTTTCACTCCGAGGGAGTGCCAAACAAGAGAAGAGTTCCACCGTCACACACTCACTGAAACTGAAATATGGCACCTCCGAAAGTGCAGCAATCCCTTCAGTACTGCCCCTCTGACAATGCAGCGCGCTCTCAGTAGTGCATCTCTGACATTGCAGCCTCCCTCAATACTGCCCTCCGACAGTGCGGCGCTCCCTGATTACTGCCCTCCAACAGTACAGAGCTCCCTCAATACTGCCCTCCGACAGGACAGCGCTCCCTCAGTACTGTCCCTCCGAAAGTGAAGAACTTCCTCAGTACTGCCCCTTCGACAAGGCAGGGTTCCCTCGGTACTGCCCCTCCGACAAGGCAGTGTTCCCTCTGTACTGCACTGGGAGTGTCAGACTGGATTTCTCACTCATGTTTCCGGTGTGGGACTTGAACCCTCGACCTGGGGACCCAGAGGCGAGGGTGTTTATGATAATTACAGTGGGGAAGACCTGTTGTCACCATCCTAAGGTTTGGGAGACCGACCACAGATACTTGGTCACAAAACACTGTAATTGCTCCAATCCCACATTTCAGTTCAGTGAAATTCGAGTCTGATTGTGGCAGAATCCAAGTCCATTCATAATATGGAGCCTGATCAATCAGCCCAGCGCTCCTGGATAAGATCGAACACTCAGTCACTGGGAAACAGGCCTGGAATTAATCTTTAATTGGCGATGCTGACAGAATGTGGTCTGATAATAAAAGCCTGGGGCCATTCACTGGCCACAGAGAGGAAGTTGAGAGTGTTTGAGGAATCGGAGGCTGTTGGTGAACTTACAGATACTTCGTCACAAGACCCTGAGTGATGGCACTCAATGATCGGGGTCAGAGGGCATCCAGCAGACACCCTGCCTCATTGAAACCCCTGCCGAGTCTTGAATCACGTTTAATCCCATTTTACAGGAGCATCGGCTGATTAAAATAACCCGAGGGTTTTGCTCTCTGAGTGAGACCTGACGATCAGTGACCCAGCTATCTGTGGGCCCAGTATTAGTGAGGACTGACTATCAGTGAGATCCTTCTATCTGTGGGCCCAGTATTAGTGAGGCCTGACTATCAGTGAGACCCAGCTATCTGTGGGCCCAGTATTAGTGAGGACTGACTATCAGTGAGACCCTTCTATCTGTGGGCCCAGTATTAGTGAGGACTGACTATCAGTGAGACCCAGCTATCTGTGGGCCCAGTAATTGTGAGGACTGACTATCAGTGAGACCCAGCTATCTGTGGGCCCAGTAATTGTGAGGACTGACTATCAGTGAGACCCAGCTATCTGTGGGCCCAATATTAGTGATGAATGACTATCAGTGAGACCCAGCTATCTGTGGGCCCAGTATTAGTGATGAATGACTATCAGTGAGACCCAGCTATCTGTGGGCCCAATATTAGTGATGAATGACTATCAGTGAGACCCAGCTATCTGTGGGGCCCGGTATTAGTAGCCCATTAAGGCACAGCAAGTTCCCACAAACAGCAATGTGATGTTCCATTCTCAATATAGAACATGATCAATCAGCCCAGCGCTCCAGTATCAGACTAATGGGGCAACAACTGAGGGATTTGCTCGGCCACTTCAGAGGACAGTGACGAGTCAACCACATTGGTGTGGGACTGGAGTCACATATGCCCAGACCGGGTAAGGAGGGCAGGTTTCCTGACCAGATTATCTGTTTTAGTGATGTTGGTTGAGGAATAAATATTGGCCAGGACACCGGTTAGAACTCTCTTGCTCTTCTTCGAATTATGCTATTGCATCTTCTACGTTCTCCGGAGAGGGCAGACGCGGTCGCTGCTAACGTATCATCCGAAAGTGTAGCCCTCCATCATTACTGCACCACCAAATGTGCAGCTTGCCCTCAATGGCCCATCAATCTTCCCTCAATGACCCATCAATCTTCTCCCAATGATCCATCAATCTTCTCCCAATGACCATCAATCTTCTCTCAATGACCATCAATCTTCTCTCAATTACCATCAATCTTCTGCCAATGACCATCAATCTTCTCTCAATGACCCATCAATCTTCTCTCAATGACCCATCAATCTTCTCCCAATGACCCATCAATCTTCTCTCAATGACCCATCAATCTTCTCTCAATGACCCATCAATCTTCTCTCAATGACCCATCAATCTTCTCTCAATGACCCATCAATCTTCTCTCAATGACCCATCAATGTTCTCTCAATGACCCATCAATGTTCTCTCAATGACCCATCAATCTTCTCTCAATGACCATCAATCTTCCCTCAATGGCCATCAATCTTCTCCCAGTGACCTATCAATCTTCTCTCAGTGACTCATCAAACTGTTCAGCGAGCTGGAAATCAGCCTGGGAAGGAGCTTGGTTTCCACCTGTTGATTCAGGAGTGGGACGGCCCATGAGTAGATCACCTTCATTAATAATTTAAAGCTTCTACCAAGAATAATGACCATGATGATATAATTACATGAATTCGATGAGGGGATAATGTAGTTTATGGATTTCAGTGCGATCTATAAAAAGCTCAGGGTAACAGATTCTGCCCCTGAAGACATTATTGTATAAATTAGTCAACTTAACCCTCAGTGAATTCAGATCGTTACTTGAATTTAATGAAGCTGTTCAGTTTCAGCGCTGGGATTTTCTCTAACAAGGTTTAAATGTTATTTTTTTTAATTTGTGAAAATCTTTGATTCTCATTCAACATAAATATTCTTGGATTTTGCTCATAACAGTCGCTGTTCTCTGTAATCCCAAATTCCCGTGTTTCCCAATCGCAGATGAACGGGAATTTGGGATTACAGAGAACAGGTTTACTGATCAATGGCCCATCAGACAGAGACAAAGAGCTCATGGGAGTTGGTTCCATTTCTTTCATTCATTCGGGGGATGTGGTCATCGGTGGCATGGCCGGCATTTATTGCCCATCCCCAGTTGCCCTGAGAAGGTGGGGGTGGGCCGGCTTCTTGATCCGCTGGGAGCGGGTTTGATACAAACTGAGTGTCTCGCTCGGCCACTTCAGAGGGTCATTAATAGTCAACCACGTTAGTGTGGGACTAGAGTCACATATAGGTCAGAGGACATGAAAAATAAAATAAGAGGGCCAAAGAGAATAGAATGGTAGCCAACAGAAACAGTTATACAAAAGTCTCTATAGGCATATAAATAGTAAATGGGTAGTAAGAGGAGGGGTGGGGCCAATTCGGGACCAAAAAGGTGACCTATGCATGGAGGCAGAGAGTATGTATGGCTGAGGTACTAATTGAGTACTTTGCATCTGTCTTCTCCAAGGAAGAGGATGCTGCCATAGACGGAGTGAAGGAGGAGGTAGAGGAGATACTGGATGGGCTAGAAATTGATAAAGAAGAGGTACTTGAACAGCTGATTGTACTTAAAGTAGATAAATCACCAGGATAAGATGGGATGCATCCTAGGATGCTGAGGGAATTTAAGGCCGAGATCGTGGAGGTACTGACCATAGTATTCCAATCCTCTATAGATGCCGGGGTAGTGCCAGAGGACTGGAGAATTGTAAATGTTACATCATTGTTCAAAAAACTAGTGTAAAGATAAACCCAGCAACTATAGACTGGTCAGTTTAACCTCGGTAGTGGGGAAGCTTATAGAAACAGTGATCAGGGACAAAATTAATAGTCACTTGGACAAGTGTGGATTAGTAAAGGAAAGGCAGCACAGATTTGTTAAATGCAAATCGTGTTTAACCAACTTGTGGAGTTTTTTGATGAGGTAACAGAGAGGGTTGATAAGGGCAATGCGGTTGAGATGGTGTACATGGACTTCCAAAAGGTGTTTGATAAATTGCCACATCATAGGTCTACCAGTGAAGTTAAAGCCCATGGAATAAAAGGGACAGTTGCAGCATGGATACGGAATGGGCTCAGTGACAGGAAACAGAGAGTCGTGGTGAATGGTTGTTTTTCAGACTGGAGGAAGGTACACAGTGGTGTTCCCCAGGGGTCGGTACTCGGACCACTGCTTTTCTTGATATATATTAATGACTTGGACGTTGGTGTACAGGGCACAATTTCAAAACTTGCAGATGACACAAAACTTGGAAGTATAGTGAACAGTGAGGGGGAGAGTGATAGATTTGAGGAAGACATAGCCAGACTGGTAAAATGGGTGGACACGTAGCAGGTGAAATTTAACGCAGAAACTCATGAAGTTTAGGTACAATCCAAAAGGGGGTGCAGGAACAGAGAGACCTGGGTATATGTGTGCATAAATCATTGAAGATGGCTGGGCAGTTTGAGAAAGCAGTTAAAAAGGCTTGTGGGATCCTGGGCTGCATAAATAGAGGTATCGTGTACAAAAGTGTGGAAATTACGATGACCCTGTATAAAACACTGGTTCGGCCCCAACTGGAGACTGTGTCCAATTCTGGGCACCACACTTTAGGAAGGATGTGAAGGCCTTCGAGAGAGTGTAGAGAAGATTCCTGAGAATGATTCCAGGAATGAGGGACTTCAGTTACGTGGGTCGATGGAGAAGCTGGGGTTGTTCTCCTATGAGCAGAGAAGATTGAGAGGAGATTTGATGGAGGTGTACAAAACCATGAGGGGTCTGGACAGAGTACATAGAGAGAAACTGTTCCCATTGACAGAAGGGTCGAGAACTAGAGGACACATATTTAAGGTGATTGGCAAAAGAATCAAAGGCCATCAATGTTTTTTTTTATTACACAGCGAGTGGTTGGGTTCTGGAATGCATTGTCTGAAAGGGTGGTGGAGACAGACTCAATCTTATCTTTCAAAAGGGAGTTGGGAGTGTATCTGAAGGGAACAATAATTGCAGGGCTACGGGGAAAGGGCGGGGGAGGGGAACTAGCTGAGAGCCAGAATGCACTGAATGGGCCGAATGGCCTTCTGTGCTGTAACCATTCTATGATTCTCTGATTCTGTGATAGGCCCAGACCGGGTAAGGACGGCAAGTTTCCTTCCCTAAAGGACATTAATGAACCAGTTGGGTTTTTCCACAATCCCACAGCTTCATGGTCAACTTTTCTGATCCCAGATTTTTATTGAGTCCATATTCCAGGCTGACACTCCCAGTGCAATACTGAGTCAGAGACAGGCCATTCAGTGGAGAAGTTAGGAAACACTGCTTCATGCAAAGGGTGGTAGAAGTTGTGGAACTCTCCCACAAAAAGCGGTAGTTGCTCGCTCAATGAATAATGTTCAATCTGAGTCAATAGATTTTTGCTATACCAGAGTATTAAGGGATATGGAGCCAAGGCAGGTAAATTGGGTTAGGATACAGATCAGCCATGATCTCATTGAAAACCAGAGCAGGTTGGAGGGGCTGAATGACTTCCTACTGTTCCTGTGTTCCTATGACAGAACACTGCACTGTCAGAGATACCGTCTTTCAGTTGAGATGTGAAACCGAGATCCCGTCTGACCTCCCAGGTAAATGTAAAAGATCCCATGGGACTATTTGGGAGAAGAGAATGGAGGTTCTCCCTGGTGTCCTGGGCCAATATTTATCTCCAAACCAATATCAGTAAAACAGATTATCTGGTCACTATCACATTGCTGTTTGTGGGAGCTTGCTGTGCACAATTTGCAACTGCATTTCCTACATTACAACAGTGGCTGCAGTCCAGAAATACGTCATTGGCTGTGAAGCACTTTGGGACGTCCTGAGGTGGTGAAAGGCGCTATAGAAATGCAAGGTATTTTTTTCTCAGCTGAACATGTTGGTCATTTCTCCCAAACTCTCCCTGTTGTGATTTCAGGCTCTGAGTCCTGAGCAGGGCCAGAAATTGGCGATTGGAAGCTCTAGTGAAAGGTTTGAGAGAAATCCTCAGAGAGTGCAGTGCTGATCTGAAGGTCAAACATTCCCGGCATTGCACACACTTTATTCATTATTTATATCTGGGCCTGACGTCGCCTGTTTAAATGTTAATAAAGTGAAATTGTTTCCACTTGACTTTCCAATCATTTCACTTTGCTCATCCTTGGACTGATTGTTTAGTAATTTGCAGAGTGGGACATTTCCTACTGCCCCAGTACTCGGGACGGACCCAACATTTCCAAATGTCTCTCTCGCTGCTCCACAGATTCTCACTCCGCTAATTTCCCTCCTGTTCCCACGGCACTTTGCTTGTTTCATCCTGGAGCTTTGATTTGGTTGGATCTGATCGCAGTGTTGCTCACACTGAACATCCTGGGTCTTGTGTGTGTTCCAGGGTCTGGGCTGTTGTGACTTTCACACTCGCTGTTTTTAGCATTCTAAAGGGACTGGATAATGTCGACCGTGATCAGCTGTCTCACCTTGTCCAGAACAGTAGACCCAGAGGACACAGACTGCGCTTGAAGGGCAAATTCAAAACTAATCTGGGGAAATAATATTTCAGTGAGTGTGGTCAGTCTATGGAACAGGCTCCCTAGGGAGACAGTGGGAGCAGTTAGTATTTTTTTTTTTTTTTTTGAAATTCGTAGCCAATCGTTCCAATTCTTTGTCAAATCACAAACGGCAGAGGTCACCTTGCACACGCCAAGGATCACTCTGCGCCAATGCTCTTAGGCAAAAGGCCTAGAGCCACTGCACCGTTCCTGGAAGTACTGCAATACCAGGTTCGTGCCATGGAGGTGGATGGGTCAGGTCCCCCACACACCTCCGTGGAGGTGGATGGGTCAAGCCACCCCACCCACCTCCTGTTTCCAAAAAAGCAAGCATATACCTTCCTGATCCAGGGAGAACCACCCGGAGGTCATGGTGGCTACTCCCCTGTCAGGTCAGTTACGCATGATCTTAGCCAAAAGGCCGAGAAGCGATGGGAGCAGTTAGTATTGATTCATTCAAAGGCAAATGAGATAGACTTCCCCCAGAAAATCACATTGTGTGCTCCAGTATCTGAGTAATTTGGGACGTGCTTTGTGGTGGGTGTAGCGAGCTCGGGGGGGAACAGGTGACTTTGGGCCTATGGTTCCCAAAGCTCTCCACCCCGGGGTTTTCCTTCACCTCATGTCTGGGTCAGTTGTAGACTCATTGATCGAGGTCCATCGCTGTGATTGGTCAATAACTCCATTATCATTGGATCATGTGACTACCAGGATGGTAGACGGTGAACTCGATGGACCCTGGGTCTGTTTAACAATTCCTATGTTCCTGAATCTGGGCCTGAAATTGGTCTCCCCACAATGTAAATTTTTAGTGAGAGACCCATTTCTCCCGGAGGTTCTGTTGTGAACGGCTCAGTTAGACTTGACCTGTGATCAGCGGCACCTGCCTGGCCTCCTGCTCATCCCACTACTTTCATCACCCGCCATTGGCGGCCGTGCTTTCAGCTGCCTGGGCCCTAAGCTCTGGAGTTCCCCCCCGAAACCGCTCTTCCTCTCCGCCTCTCTCTCCATCTTTAAGATGCTCCGTGAAACCTAATTCCTGGGCCAAGCCTTTGGTCACCTGTCCTAATACCGCCTTATGTGGCTCGATGTCAGATTGTGTCAGATTTACGCTCCTGTGAAGCACCTTGGGACATTTTACTCTGTTAAAGGTGCTATATAATTGCAAGTTGTTGTTGTGGTTGTTGTTGATCACAGTTTTATTGTTGAAAGCCCAGCTCTGGTTCACTAAAGAGTGGCCAGCATCTGCGGGGAATCAGTGAGGAAGGACCTTGTGATGGGGGGGAGAGGGGCAGACACGGAGATGGTGATAGCGGGGAGAGGGGCAGGGAGCAGGGTGATGGAGGGAGAGGGGTGGGGAGCTGGGTGATGGGGGAGAGGGGCAGGGAGCTGGGTGATGGGGGGAGAGGGGTGGGGAGCTGGGTGATGGGGGAGAATGGCGGGGAGCTGGGTGATGGGGGGAGAGGGGTGGGGAGCTGGGTGATGGGGGGAGAGGGGTGGGGAGCTGGGTGATGGGGGAGAGGTGCGGGGAGCTAGGTGATGGGGGAGAGGGGTGGGGAGCTGGGTGATGGGGGGAGAGGGGTGGGGAGCTGGGTGATGGGAGGAACGGGACAGGGAGCTGGATGATGGAGGGAGAGGAGCGGATAGCTGGGTGATGGGGGGTGAGGGGTGGGGAGCTGGGTGATGGAGGAGAGGGGCGGGGAGCTGGGTGATGGGGGGTGAGGGGTGGGGAGCTGGGTGATGGGGGGTGAGGGGTGGGGAGCTGGGTGATGGGGGGTGAGGAGTGGGGAGCTGGGTGATGGGGGTGAGGGGTGGGGAGCTGGGTGATGGGGGAAGAGGGGCAGGGAGCTGGTTGATGGGGGGAGAGGGGCGGGGAGCTGGGTGATGGGGGGTGAGGGGTGGGGAGCTGGGTGATGGAGGAGAGGGGCGGGGAGCTGGGTGATGGGGGGTGAGGGGTGGGGAGCTGGGTGATGGGGGGTGAGGGGTGGGGTGCTGGGTGATCTCAGGGTGCCCTGGTGTTGGGCGCGAGACAGACACGGAGATCAGTGACACCCCCAGACAGTCTGGGACTGTGATGTCACTGCAGCTAATGGAGGTTCCAATTAGAGCTGAGATCTGTGCAGAGTAATAACCGTTCAGTGAGGTCAAAGACAAGACAGACAGAAACATTACACAGAGTGTCAAACACTGATAACATCTCACAAATCAACTCGCGCTCTGAATGGTAAAATAAATCCTGTTTTATTCCCACTGAATCTACAGAAACGAAAGAACATTAATTTCTTTTGCGCCTTCCAAGACCTCAGGATGTCCCAAAATGCTTCACAGCCAAGAAGACCCTGTCAGTGATGCCCACATCCCGAGAATGAATCAATAACCATCATCATTATAGGCCGTCCCTCGAAATCAAGGAAGATTTGCTTCCACTCTAAAAGTGAGATCTTCGGTGACTGTACAGTCACTGTCTCTGTCACAGGTGGGACAGACAGTGGTTGGAGGAAAGGGTGGCTGGGGAGTCTGGTTTGCAGCACGTTCCTTCCGCTGCCTGCATTTGATTTCTGCACGCTGTCAGCGACGAGACTCGAGGTGCTCAGCGCCCTCCCGTATGCTCTTCCTCCACTTAGGGCCGTCTTTGGACAGGGACTCCCAGGTGTCAGTGGGGATGTTGCATTTTATCGAGGTGGCTTTGAGGGTGTCATTGAAATGTTTCCTCTGCCCACTTGGGGCTCACTTACCGTGTAGGAGTTCTGAGTAGAGCGCTTGCTTTGGGAGGCTTGTTTCAGGCATGCAAGCAATGTGGCCCACCCAACGGAGCTGGTCGAGTGTGGTCAATGCTTCGATGCTGGGGATGTTGGCCTGGTCGAGGACACTAATCTTGGTGCATCTGTCCTCCCAGTGCGTAGTGGATGGAATCCGCACTGTGAATCACTGAAACAAAAAGAATCAATAACACAGCCCGGGTCGGGTACTTTATATCGTTATGGTCACTGCTTCCTGAAACTATTGGAAACCATGGCGATAAACTGTGAAGAGCTGTGGGATTCAGTTCTGTGAAGAGATTGTTCTCCTTAGAGCAAAGAAGGCGAAGGGGAGGTTTTTTTCACACAGAGAGTTGTTGTGATCTTTTCCGGCAGTGGAAGCAGATTCAACAGTAACTTTCAAAAGTGATCTGGATAAATCCCTGAAAAGGAAAAGTTTGCATGTCTGTGGGGAAAGAGCAGGGAGTGTGACTAATTGGATCGCTCTTTCAAAGAGCCGGCACAGGCACGATGGGCCGAATGGCCTCCTTCTGTGCTGTCTGATTCTATGACTCCATGAGATATAGGGAGGGCCCAGTGATCAGGATGGAGGCAGTAAATGGTTTGATATTGTTTCCATATCCAGCTGCAATCAGGGCAGGTCGGAAACTGTCCCAAGAGTTCGTAGTTCAAATGGCACGGGCAGGATGACAGGCTTCACATTTCCAAAATGCAAATCCCGTCACATTGGGTTGCCGAGCCTCCCAGGAATTAGTGGGCCGCGTACTATCGAAGAGTGAAAAGAGCAGGAAGAATATTTCCCTTCCTTCATTACCTGCCCAGCAGACAGAAACATCAATATCAGGTCATCAGTGTTCCAACCTCACTCTGACAGCAGCTCCCTGGTGACTCACACCCCGTTACTGATGGGCTTGCACTTTACTCCCAACAACACACAGATGTCAAGAAGATTTTCTTCCACTCCTCTCACCCGCCTGCCTCGATCAGCAAGCAATTCACAAACTCAGCTCAGCGACTCATCCCTAATCACCCGGCTTGATGAAAACTCCAAACCCGACCCTTCATAAACACATCATTCATTGTGTGAATCATTCACTCACACATACTCATCCCTGAGAGTGGGCACCATAAACCACATCGCACTCTATATTATAGGCAGTGTCTAGTTTCAGTGCATTGTGTGTCAGCTGTGGCTCAGTGGGCAGCACTCTCCCCTCTGAGTCAGAAGGTTGAGAGTTCAAGAGCCACTCCAGAGACTTGACACAACATCCAGGCTGACACTCTCAACGCAATAGTGAGGGAGTGCTGCACTGTTGGAGGGGCAGTGCTGAGAGAGTGCTACACGTCGGAGGGGCAGTACTAAGGGAGTGCTGCACTGTCGGAGGGACAGTACTGAGGGAGTGCTGCACTGTCGGAGGGGCAGTACTGAGAGAGTGCTACACTGTCGGAATGGCAGTACTGACTGAGTGTTGCACTGTCGAAGGGGCAGTACTGAGGGAGCGCTACAGCATTGCACCAGTAAGAACTGGAGTATGGTGATGTTATACATCAAAGGATGGGTTCCTTGAGCAGTACATAACGGAACCAACCAGGGGGCAGGCTATCTTAGATCTGGTCCTGTGTAATGAGACAATTCCTGAGTAATGGATCCCCTCGGAATGAGTGATCATAACATGATTGAATTTCAAATTCAGATGGAGGGTGAGAAAGTTGGATCTCTTACCAGCGTATTAAGCTTAAATAAAGGAGACTATGAAGGTATGAGGGCAGAGTTGGGTGAAGTGGACTGGGAAAATAGACTAAAGTGCAGCACGGTTGATGAACAGTGGTATACATTTAAGGAGATATTTCACAACTCTCAAGAAAAATATATTCCAGTGAGGAGGAAAGAGTGTGAGAAAAGAAAGCTATCCGTGGCTAACTAAAGAAATAAAGGATGGTATCCAATTAAAAACAAGGGCATACAAAGTGGCCAAAACTAGTGGGAGGACAGAAGACTGGAAGCTTTTAAAAGCCAGCAAAGAACGACTAAAAAAATGATTAAGAAAGGGAAGATAGACTATGAAAGTAAACTAGCCCAAATTATACAAACAGATAGTAAGAGTTTCTATAGGTATATAAAAAGAAAAAGAGTGGTAAAGTAAATGTTGGTCCCTTAGAGGATGAGACCGGGGAATTAGTAATGGGGAACATGGAGATGGCAGAAATTCTGAACAATATTTTGTATCAGTCTTTACGGTAGAGGACACTAACAATATTCCGACAGTGGATAGTCTTGGGGCTATGCGGCGGAGGAACTTATCACAATCACTAAGGAGGTGCTGCTCAGTAAGATAATGGGACGAAAGGCAGATAAATCCCCTGGACCTGATGGCTTGCATCCTAGGGTCTTAAGAGAAGTATCGGCAGGGATTGTGGATGCATTGGTTGTAATTTACCAAAATTCCCTGGATTCTAGGGCAGTCCCAGCAGATTGGAAAATTGCAAATGTATTGCCCCTATTTAAAAAAGGAGGCAGACAAAAAGCCGGGAACTATAAACCAGTTAGCCTAACATCTGTGGTTGGGAAAATATTGGAGTCCATTATTAAGGAAGCAGTAACAGGACATTTGGAAAAGCAAAATTCGGTCAGCCAGAGTCAGCATGGATTTAAGAAGGGGAAGTCATATTTGACAAACTTGCTGGAATTCTTTGAGGATGTAATGAACAGGGTGGATAAAGGGGAACCAATGGATGTGGTTTATTTGGACTTCCAGAAGGCAATTGACAAGGTGCCACATAAAAGGTTACTGCACAAGATAAAAGTTCTCAGGGTTGGGGGTAATAAATTAGCATGGATAGAGGTTTGGTTAATTAACAGAGAACAGAGAGTCGGGATAAATGGTTCATTCATTACGGTCATGTTGAACCTGGGGATTATGGGATGTCCATGCACTGGGTGTGAATAGTCTGGGCCCAGTCAAGTTTGATACAGAAGCTGATTCTCCAGTAATTTCTTGTTGCGGTCACACTGTTTAGCTCAGATTGTGATGCCAGTGACATCCTTATAATCTCCCTGATTGGAGCCTGTCCCACTAATTATCCCTCAAGTGCCCAGAGGAACAGAAGGAGCTCACAATCTGCCAACACTCTTATTCCCCGCTCGATGTATAATTAGACCCGTGGCCTCTGTTGAACCAGCAGAGATTTTCTCCAGTGAGATGTCTGATTTCCAGCCATTGCCCTGAAGTGAAGACTTGATTTGATTTGAGATTGTTCTGCATTTCATCGGTTTCTGAGCTTCACAGAGAATGGGTTATGGGGAGTTTGTCTGCTGTGCAAAGTGTGTGTTGACTCAGCTCCAATCTAGTGAGGTCAGTGTTGCTTTAATGAGTCTGGTAATTAAATATTCTCCTCCCAGTTACAAGGAATTAATTCCACTCAAATTAGAATAAAACATTTGCAATTTTACAGCGCCTTTCACTCCCTCAGGACATCCCAAAGTACATTACAGAAAATGAAGTACAATTGAAGTGTTGTCTTTAGTACAATGTGGACACATGGCAGCCAATTTGAGCACAAGATCAGACAAACAGCAATATGATAATTGCCAGAAATCATGGCTTATCACTGCTGCTTGAGGGATAAATATTTACCAGGAGAGCAATCCCGCTCTTCCTTGAAACAGTGCCATGGGATTTTTTTATGTTCAACTGAGAAGAAACCTCGGTTCAATCAGAGAAACATTGAATCATAGAAATTTACAACACAGAAAGAGGCCATTTCAGGCCATCGTGTCCGCGCCGGCCGACAAAGAGCTATCCAGCTTAATCTCACTTCCAGCTCTTGATCCGTAACCCTGTGGATTATGTCAGTTCAAGTGCACATCCAAGCATTTCTTAAATGTGGTGAGGGTTTCTGCCTCTACCACCCTTTCAGTCAGTGTGTTCCAAACCCCCACCACCCTCTGGGTGAAGGCATTTCCCCTCAGATCTCCTCTAAACCTCCTACCAATTACTTTAAATCTATGCTGCCTGGTTGTTGACCCCTCTGCTAAGGGAAATAGATCCTTCCTATCCACTCTACCTAGGCTCCTCATAATTGTATACACCTCAATAAGGTCTCCCCTCAGCCTCATCTGTTTCAAACAAAGCAAACCCAGCCTATCCAATATCTCCTTATAACTAAAATTCTCCAGTACATCCTTGTAAATATCCCTTGTACCTTTCCTGTAATGTGGTGACCACAACTGCACACAATACTCTAGTTGTGGCCTAACTACTCCCAACTGTGTAAATCATTGATATATACCACAAAAGGCAAGGGACCTAGTACTGATCCCACTGGAAAGATTCTTCCAGTTAGAAAAACTCCCACCAACCATTACCCTTTGCTTCCTGCCTCTGAGCCAATTTTGGATACAACTTGCCACTTTACTCTGGCTCCTATGGGCTTTTACTTTCATGACCAGTCTGCCATGTGGGACCATATCAAAAACTTTGCTAAAATCCATATACATGCATCAAATCCAGTATCATCAGCAACGCTCCTTGTTACCTCCTCAAAAAATTAAATTAAGTTCATCAGACACCACCTTCACTTAACAAATCCGTGCTGACTGTCTTTGATTAATCTGTGTCTTTCTAAATGAAGATTTATCCTGTTCCTCAGAATTTTTTCCAATAATTTTCCCACCACCAAGGTTAGGCTGACTGGTCTGTACTTACTCAGTCTATCCCATTCTCCCCTTTTAAACAAAGGTACAACATTAGTAGTCCTTCGGCACCACATCTGTAGCCAGAGTGGATTTGAAAATGATGGTCAGAGCCTCTGCTATTTCACCTTTTGCTTCTCTTAACAGCCTGGGTACATTTCATCTGGGCCTGGGGAGTTAGCCACTTTCAAAGCTGCTATGTCCCTTAATACTTCCTCCCTCACTATGTTTATTTTGTCTAATATTTCACACTCCTCCTTCCTTATTGCAACGTATGCATTGCCCTTCTCTTTCGTGAAAACAGACACAAAGTATTCATATGAACCATACCGCCTCCAGGCCTGACTCTTTCTCTAGTTATCCTCTTGCTCTTAATGTATTTTTAAAACATCTTTGGGTTTTCCTTGATTTAACTTGCCAAAGTATTTCCATGCTTTATCTTTGCTTTCCTAAGTTCCTTTTTAATTGCACCCCTGCACTTTCTATACTCCTCTAGAATTTCTGCAGTATTGAGCCCTCAGTAAATGTCATCAGTCTCCCTTTATATTTTTATCCTATCCTGTATATTACTTGACATGCAGGCCGCTCTAGATTTGTTAGTCCCATCATTTTTCTTTAAGGGAACATACTTGCTCTGAACCTTCAGGATCTTCTCCTTGAAAGCCTCCCACTGCCCTGAAAGTGATTTATCTCCAAGTAGCCATTTATAGTCCACTTTGGCTAAATTCCATCTCCGCTTAGCAAAATTGGCTTTTCCCCAATTGACAACTTTTATTCATGGTCTATCTTTTTCCATTTCCATAACCACCTTAAATCTAACTGAGTTATGATCACTAGCACCAAAATGCTCTCCCACTGATAACCCTTCCACCTGTCCAGCTTCATTCCCTAAAACTAAGTCCAGAACCGCCCCCTCCCTTGTTGCTCTTGTTAAATACTGGCTAAAAAAGTTCTCCTGAATGCATTTTAGGAATTCTGCACCCTCTATACCATTTAGACTAATTTTATCCCAGTAAATATTAGGGTAGTTGAAATCCCCTACTATTACTGCCCTATAGTTTTTGCATTTCTCAGAAATTTGCCGAGATATTGTGTACAGTTTTGGTCTCCTAATCTGAGGAAAGACATTCTTGTTATTGAGCGAGTGCAGCGAAGGTTCACCAGACTGATTCCTGGGATGGTAGGATTGACATATGAAGATAGATTGGATCGACTAAGCTTATATTCATTGGAATTTAGAAGAATGAGAGGGGATCTCACAGAAACTTATGAAATTCTGATGGGATTGAACAGGTTAGATGCAGGAAGAATGTCCCCGATGTTGAGGAAGCCCAGAACCAGGGGTCACAGTCTAGGAGTAAGCCAGTTAAGACCGAGATGAGGAGAAACTTCTTCATTCAGAGAATTGTGAACCTGTGGAAGTCTCTACCGCAGAAAGTTGTTGAGGCCAGTTCGTTAGATATATTCAAAAGGGAATTAGATGTGACCTTTATGGCTAAATGGATCAAAAGGTACGGAGAGAAAGCAGGAATGGGGTACTGAAGTTGCATGATCAGCCATGGTCATATTGAATGGTGGTGCAGGTTCGAAGGGCCGAATGACCTACCCCTGTACCTATTTGCTATGTTTCTATGTTTCTATATTTACTCTTCTATCTCCCTCTGACTGTTTGGGTGTCTATTGTACACTCCTAGCAGTGTGATCGCCCATTTCTTCAATTCAAACCATATGGCCTCATTTGATGATCCTTCCAATATATTATCTCTCCTCATAGCTGTAATTGTTTCTTTAATCAATACTGTGACCCCCATTCATTTTTTACCGTCCTTTCTGTCCCGTCTGAAAACCCTGTAACCAGGAATGTTGAGCTGCCATACCTGCCCTTCTTTCAGCCATATATCAGTAGTAGCTACAATATCATACTCCCAAGTGTCTATCTGTGCTCTCAGCGCATCTATCTTATTCCCTAGACTCCTTGCTTTGAAGTATACACCATTTAGCACTGCTAAGCTCCCTTGTTGTCTATTTTCTAGCCCTTGTTTCCTCTGTCTTCCAAATTCACTTTCTACATTTTTGCTTTCCAATTTTAGCTTTGCTTCTCTCCCTTTTGGATCTATTCTCAGGTTCCCATCCCCCTGAAGCTAATGTCACCCACACCAACAGCACTTGCAAACCCCCCGCGAGGATATTGGTCCCAGTTCTTGACGTTCAATCCGTCCGGCTTGTACAGGTTCCTCCTCCCACAGAAACGGTCCCAATGCCTCACGAATCTAAAGCCCTCCCACCTGCACCATCTCTCTAGCCATGCATTCGTCTTCTCTATCTTCCTAGTTCTGTACTCACTAGCACGTGGCATCAGGAGTAATCCGGAGATTACTATCTTTGAGGTCCTGTTTTGTAATCTCCCTCCTAGATCCCTAAACTCTGCCTGCAGGACCTTATCCTTCTTTCTACCTTTGTCATTGGTCCCAATATAGACCAAGACCTCACCTCCCAGAATGCCCTGCAGCCTCTGGGTGACATCCTTGACCCTGGCACCAGGGAGGTAACGTACCATCCTGGAGTCACGTCTGTGGCTGCAGAAACACCTGTCTGCTCCCCTAACTATCGAATCCCCTACCACTATTGCTCTTCCACTCTTCTTCCTCCCCTCTGTGCAGCTGAGCCACCCATGGTGCCATGGACTTGGCTCTGGCTGTACTCCCCAGAGGAGCTATTGTCCTCACCAGTAATTACACAATTCCCACATAGGTGGCAGTTCGAATGGATGGACATTTCGTCGTTGCGTCGGTGGAACGGCTTAATTTCGTCTTGCATTTCCCCTGTGACCGCCGACCAGCTCCCATTGAGGACACAGCTTTTTACTAGTGATAGCACCGGGTCCGGGCTAGTCCAGGTCCTGATTTGATGAGCCGTGACGGATGACCCCTCACTCTCAAAAGCATCCATTACAAGGAGCAAGTCTGCGGGCTGCGCCATTTCCACCCCGGTGGCGGGCAATATCGCCAACTGAGGGCATCCGCACAGTTCTCCGTGCCAGGTCTGTGGTGGATTACATAATCATATGCAGATAACGTTAGTGCCCATCTTTGGATGCGGGATGAAGCATTTGTGTTAATAGCTTTGCTTTCTGAGAAAAACAAAATGAGCGGCTTGTGGTCGGTTTCGAGCTCGAACCGGAGCCCAAATAGGTATTGGTGCATTTTCTTAACCCCGTATACGCATACTAATGCTTCTTTTTCAATCATACTACAGGCTTTTTCAGCCTTAGATAAGCTTCTGGATGCATATGCAACCGATTGCAGTTTGCCTGACCCATTGGCTTGCTGTAACACACAACCAAACCCATACGAAGATGCGTCACAAGCTAGTACTAAACGTTTACACGGGTCATACAATACAAGTAACTTGTTGGAACATAGCAGGTTTCTGGCCTTGTTAAAGGCTGGCCCTTGAGCTTTACCCCAAACCTAGTCATCACCCTTGCGTAGCAATAAATGCAATGGTTCCAGCAAAGTGCTCAACCCCGGTAGAAAGTTACCAAAATAGTTGAGGAGTCCTAGGAACGAACGCAGCTCCATTACATTCTGTGGTCTGGGTGCATTCTTGATGGCCTCCGTCTTGGAGTCCGTGGATCTGATGCTGTCCGCCGCAATCTTTTTTCCCCAGAAATTCAATCTCTGGCACCAGGAAAACACACTTGGAGCATTTCAACCTGAGTCCCACTCTGTCCAGTCACTTGAGAACCTCTTCCAGTTCCTGCAAGTGTTCGGTGGTGTTGAGGCCAGTGATCAAGATGTCATCTTGGAACACCACAGTGCATGGAACCGATTTCAGCAGACTCTCCGTGTTCCTCTGGAAGGTGGCCTCCGCCGAATGAATCCCAAAGGGGCATCTTTGGTATATGAACAGTCCTCTATGTGTGTTGATGTACGTCAATATTTTCAAAGGTTCAGCCGGCTCCTATGTCATGTAAGCAGAAGTTAGATCCAGCTTGGTGAACGACTTCCACCCTGCAAGCATTGCAAACAGGTCATCCACTTTGGGTAGTGGGTACTGGTCTTGTAACAAGACTCAGTTGATCATTACCTTGTAGTCCCCGCAGATTCTGACCGTCCCATCGCTCTTCTACACCGGAACAATTGGACTGGCCCACTCGTTAAATTCGACTGGCGATATGATCCCTTCTCGTTGAAGTCTATCCAGCTCGATCTCACTTTCTCTCGCATCATGTATGGAACCGCTCGGGCCTTGTGATGAACGGGTTGTCCCTCAGGGACTAGATGGATCTGCACTTTGGCGCCTGTGAAGTTGCCGATGCCTGGCTCGAATAACGATGGGAATTTGTTTAGAACTTGGGCGCACGAGGCGTCATCCTCCAAAGACAGTGCTTTAATATCATCCCAGTTCCATCGGATCTTTCCTAGCCAGCGTTGGGCCATCGCCTGATGCAATCCATAGTGGTAAATGATGCACAGCTCCATCGTACGATACCTTCACTGCTGCACTGCCAATTATTGCCATGAGCTCTTTGGTGTAAGTGCGCAGCTTGGTGTGGATCAGACTTAGTTTTGGCCTTTGTGCCTTGTTGCCCCACAGTTTCTCAAAAGCCTTCTGGCTCATAATTGACTGACTCGCCCCAGTGTCCAATTCCATGGAAACTGGAATGCTATTTAATTTGACTTTTAACATTATCGGAGGGCTTTTGGTGGTGAAGGTGTGTACCCCGTACACTTCCTCTTCAGCCTCGGGTTGAGTTGCCTCTCTTACTCGTTGAGCACCGGATCGTTCATCTCCTGCCGACTCTGCCACATGGTGAGTCACAGCACATCTGCACATTCGCTGGAGGTGCCCCATTGTTCCACAGTCCTTGCACACGTACTGCTTGAATCGACATTGATGGGCTCGGTGATTACCCCTGCAGCGCCAACACGGTGCCAGTGGATTCACATTCACACCCCACGGCGGAATCTGAGTCATCCTCGATCTGGCCTCTGTGGGCATGTAGGCCCTGCCATGTACAGTTCTGCCTGCTGAGGCATTATTTTACGCACAGTACTTGCCGGTGAGTTCCGATGCTGCAATGATATCTGTTTAGTGTTATTGTTCGTGGACATGAAAGCCGAGCTATCCTGATGGCCTTGCTCAGATCTAGGGATTCGGCAGACAGCAGTTTGTGAAGAATTGACCTCGTGACCGATTCCAAGCACGAAAAAAATCTCGCAACACTTCCCCCAAAAATCTAGCAAATATGCACAGTCCCGCAAGGAGTCTTAGGTCGGCGACGTAGCTCGCCGTGTCCTGGGCCTCGGAGCGGTGGTGCGGATAAAAGCGATACCTGACCATCAAGATGCTCTCTTTCAGCTTGAGGTGTTCCCGAACCAGCGTGTACAACTCTTCATATGTCTTGTATGTTGGTTTCGTCAGTGCTAGCAAATTTTTGATGAGGCCATATATCGTGGACCCGCAAAACAGTGAGGAGAATCACACTGCACTTGATCGCGGTTTCTGCCTTTTCCAGCTCGTTGGCCACGAAGTACTGGTCAAGACACTTAACGAAGGCTTCCCAATCATCGCCCTCAACAAATCTCTCAAGAATACCAACGGCAGCCATAACCTCGTGAAAATTCGTGATCTGTTACTCGTCGCTAATTGTTACATTTAAAATAACTCCACAAGACTGTATATCTTCAGCTCAAACTGTTGTGAGCTTGGTCTCTTTATTGTAACTCCAGTGTGAGGAGGTAGCATGGTAGACTACCTTTTATACCTGCTTGCCCAGGGTGTGCAGGTAACCCTTGGGTCTCCCATAGGTGTGCCCTCTGGTGGCAAGTCTTCCACATTGGTAATGTTTACATACATAATACATTCCTGCTCTTTAAAGGTGACACCCAGTAAGATTTGCCCATATTTTATTCTTTTGTGTATCATAAAATTGATTGATGAGTGAAAAATACTGAGAGGTGATATTTTAAATTGGGAAGAATTTCATTTCACTGGAAAGGATCAGACGGAGAGATGATCTGATGCACGTCTTTAAATGTCTTGATAAAACACATATAATCTTATAGCCCAGAAGGAGGCCACTCGGCCCATCGTGCCTGTGTTGGCTCTTTGAAAGAGCTGTCTAATTAGTCCCACTCGCTTTCTTTTTCCCCATAGCCCTGCAAATTGTTCCTGGTTAATTCAGTAACTTCATTGGGTGTAAAGCGTTTTGGGACGTCCTGATGTAGTGAAAGGGACTCGAGTACTGAGCCATGGATGACACACAAAAGACTATTGAAGTCTCGGAGAACACTGCCCGATAACCAGATCCACATCTCAGCCAGGCTCGTTAAATCACAACCATTGGGAACTAAGAATATAATCACATAAAAACATAAGAAATAGGAGCAGGAGTAGGCCATTTGGCCCCTCGAGCCTGTTCCGTATTCAATAATATCACGGCTGATCTGATCATGGACTCAGCTCCACTTCCCTGCCCGCTCCCCATAACCCTTTATTCCCTTATCGCTCAAAAATCTGTCGATCTCCGCCTTAAATATATTCAATGACCCAGCCTCCACAGCTGTCTGGGGCAGAGAATTCCATAGATTTACAACCCTCTGAGAGAAAAAATTCCTCCTCATCTAGTTTTAAATGGGCGATCCCTTATTCTGAAACTATGCCCACTAGTTCTAGATTCCCCCACGAGGGGAAACATCCTCTCTGCATCTACCTTGTCGAGCCCCCTCAGTATCTTATATGTTTCATAAGATTACTTCTCATTCTTCTCAACTCCACTGAGTATAGGCCCAACCTACTCAACCTTTCCTCATAAGTCAACTCCTTCATCTCAGGAATCAACCTAGTGAACCTTCTCTAAACTGCCTCCATGCAAGTATATCCCTCCTTAAATAAGGAGACCAAAACTGTACGCAGTACTCTAGGTGTGGCCTCACCAATACCCTATACAGTTGTAGCAGGGCTTCTCTGCTTTGGAACTCCATCCCATTTGCAATAAACGCCAACATTCCATTTGCCTTCCTGATTATCTGCACACTAACTTTTTGTGTTTCATGCACAAGGGCCCCCAGGTCCCTCTGTACTGCAGCATTTTGTAATTTATCTCCCTCTAAATAATAATTTGCTTTTTTATTTTTCCTACCAAAGTGGATAATCACACACGTTCCAACATTATACTCCATCTGCCAAATTTTTGCTCACTCACTTAGCCTGTCTACATCCTTTGAAGATTTTTTGTGTCCTCCTCACAACTTGCTTTCCCACCCATCTTTGTATCATCAGCAAAGTTGGCTACATTACACTCGGTTCCTTCATCCAACTCAATAATATAAATTGTAAATAGTTGAGGCCTCAGCTGTTAAGTATGGAAGAACTCCACAAGACTGAGTACTGTGAGCTAAAATTGATGTCACCTTAGTCTCTTTAATACAACTCCAGAGTGCCTGAGCAGCATGGCAGACAACCTTTTATATTCCATTGCACGAGGTATGCAGGTGACCCTTAGGCCTCCAACAGTTGCGCCCTCTGGTGACAAGTCTTACAGAGTTACAATGTTTACATACATAACATCACTCCCTCCAAAGTCTTTGATACAAATTATTTACTAGTTGAGATGATTCGGGGCCCTACGGTCCCTGGTTGATCCGTCTGATTTCAAACTCTGGCATGGGTGAGTTGGTCGGATAATTTCTGCACTGCGATGCAGCTGGTCTGACAGGAATGTTGGGAGTGGTGGTTCATCCTCTTGATTGACAGCGAGGTCGTTTGTGTGTTTGTGGATCGATGATGGTGATGTCCTCTTCAGGTTGTTCCTGGTATTCGGTGAACCGCAGTTTGGTCTGATCCAAATGCTTTCTGCACGTTTGTCTATTCATTAGTTTGACTATAAACACTCTATTTCCGTCCTTGGCCAAGGCAGTGCCAGCGACCCATTTAGGACCATGACCGTAATTAAGGACAAACACAGGGTCATTAACATCAATGTCACGCGATACAGCCGCGCGATCGTGGTACATGTTTTGCTGGTGACGCCGGGTTTCTACACGATCATTTAGATCCGGGTGGACTAGGGAGAGCCTGGTTTTGAGTGCTATCTTCATTAACAATTCTGCAGGGGGAACCCCAGTGAGCGAGTGGGACCGCATCGGTAGCTGAGCAGAACCCGAGATAAGCGGGTCTGCAAGGAGCCTTCCGTCACACATTTCAAGCTCTGCTTGATAGTTTGGACTGCCCGTTCCGCTTGAGCTTTGGATGCGGGCTTAAATGGGGCAGACCTGACATGCTTGATGCCATTGCGGGTCATAAACTCGTTGAATTCTGAGCTGGTGAAACACGGTCCATTGTCACTGACAAGTACGTCGGGCAAGCCATGGGTGGCGAACATAGCCCGGAGGCTTTCAGTGCTGGCAGTGGATGTGCTGGATGATATGATTACGCATTCAATCTATTTCGAGTAAGCATCCACTACAACTAAAAATATCTTGCCGAGAAAGGGGTCAGCAAAATCTACGTTGATCCTGGACCACGGTTTGGAGGACCATGACCACAGACTCAATGGAGTCTCCCTCGGTGTATTGCTCAATTGTGAGCATGCGTTGCACTGGTGTATGCATGACTCTAATTCCGAGACAATGCCGGGCCACCAAACATGTAACCTGGCTATAGCCTTCATCATGACTATGCCTGGGTGTATTGTGTAGGTCACATATAAACGTTTCCCTGCCTTTTTTTTGGCAAAACCACGCGATTACCCCATAAGAGACAATCCGATGGATGGACCTTTCATCTTTGCGTCGGTGAAATGGCTTAATTTCATTTTGCATTTCCCCGCGAACGGCCGACCAGCTCCCATTGAGGACACAACTTTTTGTAAGTGATACAGGATCCTGGCTGGTCCAGGTCCTGATCTGGCGAGAAATGATGGGTGACCCCTTGCTCTCAAAAGTATCCATGACCAGAAGCAAGTCTGCGGTGTGTGCCATTTCCACCCCGGTAGTGGGCAATGGTAGTCGACTGAGGGCATCAGCACAGTTCTCCGTGCCTGGTCCGAGGCCGATAACATAGCCATAGGCAGACAATGATAGTGCCCATCTTTGGATGCGGGACGAAGCATTGGTGTTTATACCATTGCTTTCTGAAAACAGCGAAATAAGTGGTTTGTGGTCGGTTTCAAGCTCAAACCGAAGTCCAAATAGGTATTGGTGCATTTTCTTAACCCCATATACACATGCTAACGTCTCTTTCTCAACCATACTGTAGGCTCTTTCAGCCTTAGACAGAATTCTAGACACGTATGCAACCGGTTGAAGTTTGCCTGATACATTGGTTTGCTGTAACACACAGCCGACCCCGTACGAAGATGCATCACAAGCTAGCACGAATCGGTTACACGGATCATACAGTACAAGTAACTTATTAGAACAAAGTAGATTTCTGGCCTCAAAAGCTGTCTCTTGTGATTTACCCCAAACCCAGTCATTATCCTTATGTAGCAACACGTGCAACGGTTCCAGCAAAGTGCTTAACCCAGGTAGAAAGTTACCAAAATAGTTGAGGAGTCGCAAGAACCAACGCAGCTCCATCACATTCTGTGGTCTAGGTGCATTCTTGATGGTCTCTGTCTTGGAGTCCGTGGGTCTGATGCCACAATCTTTCTCCCCAAAAATTCGACCTCTGGCCCTGGAAAACACACCTGGATTGTTTCAACGTGAGTCTCACTCTGTCAAGTCGACTTAGAACCTCTTCCAGGTTGTGCAGGTGTTCAGTGGTGTCACGATCGGTGATCAGGATTTCATCTTGAAACACAACGGTGCATGGAACAGATTTCAGCAGACTCTCCATGTTCCTCTGGAAGATGGCAGCAGTCGAGCGAATCTCAAAAGGGCACCTGTGGTATATAAACAGCCCTTTGTGCGTGTTAATGCACTTCAATCTTTTTGAAGATTCAGCCAGCTTTGTGTCATGTTGGCAGATGTTAGGTCCAACTTGGAGAACAACTTCCCCCCCACCCCCGCTAACATTGCGAACAGGTCATCCGCTTTGGGTAGCGGGTAATGATCTTGTTACGAAACTCGGTTGATCGTTACCTTGTAGTCTCCGCAGATTCTGACCGTGCCATCGCTTTTCAACACCGGAACAATCGGACTACCCACTCGTTGAACTTGACTGGCGATATGATTCCCTCTCGTTGAAGTCTGTCCAGTTCGCTCTTTCTCCCTCATCATATATGGAACCGATCGAGCCTTGTGATGAACGGGCCTTGCATCGGGGACTAAATGGATCTGCACCTTGGCGCCTGTGAAGTTGCCGATGCCTGGTTCAAATAGCGACAGAAATTTTCTCAGCACTTGGGCGCACGAAAGCAAGAATGTCTGTCCTCAATGAGGAGACCAAAACTAAACACAATATTCCAGGTGAGGCCTCACCAAGGCCCTGTACAACTGCAGTAAGACCTCCCTGCTCCTATACTCAAATCCTTTAGCTATGAAGGCCAACATGCCATTTGCCTTCTTCACCGCCTGCTGTACTTGCATGCCAACTTTCAATGACTGATGTACTTTGACACCCAGGTCTCGTTGCACCTCCCCTTTTACTAACCTGTCACCATTCAGAAAATACTCTATCTTCCTGTTTTTGCCAGCAAAGAGGATAACCTCATATTTATCCACATTATACTGCATCTGCCATGCATTTGCCCACTCACCTAACCTGTCCAAGTCACCCTGCAGCCTCTTAGCATCCTCCTCACAGCTCACACCGCCACCCAGCTTTGTGTCATCTGCAAACTTGGAGATATTGCATTCAATTCCTTCATCTAAATCATTTATGTATATTGTAAATAGCTGGGGTCCAAACACTGAACCCTGCGGCACCTCACTGGTCACTGCCTGCCATTCTGAAAAGGATCCGTTTATTCCGACGCTCTGCTTCCTGTCTGCCAATCAGTTCTCTATCCACGTCAATACATTACCCCCAATACTATGTGCTTTAATTTTGAACCCTAATCTCTTGTGTGGGATCTTGTCTAAAGCCTTCTGAACGTCCAAATACACCACATCCACTGGTTCTCCCTTGTCCACTCTACTCGTTACATCCTCAAAAAATTCGAGAAGATTTGTCAAGCATGACTTCCCTTTCATAAATCCATGCTGACTTGGACCGATCCTGTCACTGCTTTCCAAATGCATTGCTATTTCGTCTTTAATAATTGATTCCAACATTTTCCCCACCATCGATGTCAGGCTACCCAGTCTATAATTCCCTGTTTTCTCTCTCCCTCCTTTTTAAAAAAGTGGTGTTACATTCGCTACCCTCCAGTCCATAGGAACTGATCCAGATTTAATAGAATGTTGGAAAATGATCGCCAATGCATCCACTATTTCTAGTGCCACTTCCTGAAGTACTCTGGGATGCAGACTATCAGTCCCTGGGGATTTATTGGCCTTCAATCCCATCAATTTCTCTAACACAATTTCCTGACTAATAAGGATTTCCTTCAGTTCCTCCTTTTCGCTTGACCCTTCGAACCCCTAGTATTTCCGGAAGGTTATTTGTGTTTTCCTTAGTGAAGACAGATCCAAAGTATTTGTTCAATTGGTCTGCAATTTCTTTGTTCTCCATTATAGATTCACCTGATTCTGCCTGCAAAGGACCTACTTTGGTCTTCACTTATCTTTTTCTCTTCACATATCTATAGAAGCGTTTGCAGTCAGTTTTTATGTTCCTTGCAAGCTTCCTCTCATACTTTATTTCCCCTCCTATTTAGACCCTTTGTCCTCCTCTGCTGAATTCTAAATTTCTCCCAGTCCTCAGGTTTGCTGCTTTTTCTGGCCAATTTATATGCCTCTTCCTTGGATTTAACACTATCCCTAATTTTCCTTGTTAGCCACTCTCTTCCTTTTTATATACCTGTAGAAACTCTTACTATCTGTTTTTATATTTATTGCTAGTTTACTTTCGTAATCTATCTTCTCTCTCTTTTTTAATTTTTTTGTCATCCTTTGCTGTATTTTAAAAGTTTCCCAATCCTCTGGCCTCCCACTAATCCTGACCACTTTGTATGCCATTTTTTTAAAGTGATATCATCCTTAATTTCCTTTGTTAAACCGGAATGGTTCTCATTTCTTTTAAAGTCTTTCCTTCTCAATGGAATATATTTTTGTTGAAAGTTATAAAATATCTCCTTAAATGTCCGCCACTGCTTATCAACCGTCTTATACTTTAATCTATTTTCCCAGTCCATTTTAGCCAACTCTGCCTTCATACCTTTGCAATCGCCTTTATTTAAGCTCAGGACACTGGTTTGAGATCAAACTTTATCACCCTCCCAACTGAATTTGAAATTCAACCATGCTATGATCACTCTTTCCTAGAGTATCCTTTACTAAGAGGTAAGTTATTAATCCTGTCTCATTACACAGTATCAGATCTACGATATCCTGCTCCCTGTTTAGTTCTGCAATGTAATGTTCAAGGAAACCATCCTGGATATATTCTATGGACTCTTCCTCAAGGCAACCTTGGCCAATTTGACTTGTTCAATTAATATGAAGATTAAAACCGTCCATGATTATTGCCATTCCTTTTCAACAAGCCTCCATTCTTTCTTGAGTTATACTCCGTCCAACAGTGTAGCTATTGTTAGGGGGCTTGTAGACTACATCCACCGGTGACTTCTTTCCCTTATTATTCCTTATCTCCACCCAAACTGATTCTACATCTTGATCTTCTGAGCCAATATCATTCCTCACTACAGCACTGATTTCACTCATCCTTTATTAACAGTGCTACCCTACCCTCTTTTCCTTTCTGTCTATCCTGCCAAATTGTCAAACACCCCTGAATATTCAGTTCCCAGCCTTGGTCACCGTGCAACACTCCCTCAGTACTGCCTGTCATGTATGTAACCACAATGTAACACCACTGTATTACTGTATACATTCAACCTAGATGCACACCTTGACCACAAGGGGTGAACTTGTGGGAGACAATCCTTGCCTGATCACACAGGTATAAAAAGGGAGGTCCCATGCAGGGTCATCGTCTTGGAGCCCTGTGAATAAAGAGTTAAGGTCAGAGAATGACCTTGTTCCCAGAATGTGCCTCGTGTGGTTTCATGCTATAGAGTAAGGTCTTTACATTGGCGACGAGAAACGGGAATTCATGACCCACGAGAATGGCCACCGGTAGCACAGAGGAACGGTACTGTGTTGGGGAATACTGGGACGATTTTGTCGAGAGGCTTCGGCAAAGCTTCGTTATGAAAGAATGGCTGGGGGATGCAGCTGCCGACAAGCGAAGGGCTCACCTTTTGACCAGCTGCGGACCAAAGACTTATGCGCTCATGAAGGACTTAGTAACACCCGAAAAGCCGGCGGACAAAACCTGCAAATTGATCGGGGAGCACCTCAAACCGGCGAGTAGCATACATATGGCCCGACACAGATTCTACACCCACCGACATCAGGAAGGACAGAGCGTACCGGACTTCGTAGCGGACCTCTGGTGTTTGGCCAGCCTCTTTAAGCCTGCAGTGGGGAGATGCTAAGGAACTTCTTTATCGAGGGCATCGGTCATGCGGGGATTTCCCGCAAATTAATTGAGACCAAGGATTTGACCTTGGAAGCGGCGGCGTTGATAGCTCAAACTTTCATGGCGGGGGAGGAAGAGTCGAAAATAATACACGCGCACAATTGTGTCTCTAACGTGGCGAGGGATCTGGGAGTCAACATCATCAATGCGATTCAGAGCCCCGCAGGCAGGCAGGGGCAGTCCGACATTCCCCAGGCAGCAATAGACCCCAGAGTAGGACTGCAACAGAGACAGTGGCAGGCTGAACGGACATTCACGCCATCACAGTGGACAATGCGGCCCGGGATTGTGCCATTGACACCCAATAATAGGGTACTTAAGAGTAGTCCAAGGGACAGTCAGTGCGGAATGCCTAGCCATAGTCCCTTTGTTCCCAACAATGGAAACTTTAACTCATGCTGGAGGTGTGGGGGAAACACCCAGCCAGATCTTGCAGATTTCAACAGTTTGTCTGCAGGAACTGCAATCTCAGTGGCCATTTAGCTCGAATGTGCAGGAAGCCTGCAACCAGACTGATATATGAGGCGGATGGACCAGAAGAGGGCCCTCTGAGGCGGGATTGACTTTTGGAGCGAATCGATGAACGCCAAGGTTCAGCGGGTCCATGTGGAGAATATTCACAGTTCATACACCAAAACGCCACCCATGATGATGAAGGTTTTGTTAAATGGTATCCCTGTATGCATGGAGCTGGACACTGGGGCCAGACAGTCACTCATGGGCGTTCAGCAATTTGAGAAGCTATGGCCATTTAAAGCCATTCGACCAAAATTAGAACGTGTTGAGACACAATTACGGACTTACACAAAATAAATCATTCTGGTGCTAGGCAGTGCAAGGTTGGCTGTCACACACAACAGGTTAGTGAATCGGCTGCCGCTTTGGATTGTCCCGGGCAATGGTCCCGCACTGTTGGGGAGGAGCTGGTTAGCCGAGATGAACTGGAAATGGGGGGATGTTCACACAATGTCTTCTGTGGAGCGAAGTTCGTGCTCACAAGTTCTGCAACAATTCGATTCATTATTCCAACCTGGCGTCGGGACTTTCAAAGGCACTAAAGTAGTGATACACATCACCCCAGACACCAGGCCAGACCACCACAAAGCCAGAGCGGTGCCGTATGTAATGCGTGAAAAGATCGAGAGCGAATTGGACCGGCTGTTGAGAGAAGGCATCATCTCGCCTGTTGAATTCAGCGACTGGGCGAGCCCCATCATTCCCGTACTAATAGCGGATGGCTCTGTCAGGATCTGTGGCGACCACAAGGCCACCATCAATCAGGTGTCCCTTCAAGATCAATACCCGCTCCCGAGAGCAGAGGACCTTTTCGCCACGCTGGCAGGCGGCAAGCTATTCACTAATTTGGAACTCACTTCAGCCTACATGACCCAGGAACTGGCCAACGAATCCAAACTACTGACCAGCATCACCACGCACAAGGGACTGTTCATTTATAACAGGTGCCCATTTGGCATTCGATCAGCGGCCGCGATTTTTCAACAAAACATGGAAAGCCTGTTTCAATCCATTCCTGGAACGATCGTATTCCAGGACGACATCCTCATCACGGGTCGAGACACCGAGGAACACCTCCACAACCTGGAGAAGGTGCTATGCCGACTAGACCGGGTAGGCCTGCGACTGAAGAAGTCCAAATACGTGTTTTTAGCTCCTGAGGTTGAGTTTCTGGGCAGCAGGGTTGCTGCAGATGGGATTCGGCCCACCGAATCCAAAACATAGGCGATTCGACGAGCACCCAGGCCCTGCAACATATCGGAGCTGCGTCCATTCCTGGGACTGTTGAACTATTTCGGGAACTTTCTGCCGAACTTGAGCACGTTGTTGGAGCCGCTACATGTGCTCCTGCGTAAGGGTTGTGATTGGTTTTGGAGGAACTGTCAAGAACGGGCTTTTGATCGGACGCGAAATCTACCTTGTTCAAATAAGTTGTTGACCCTGTATGACCCCTGTAAAAAATTATTTTTTTACATGCGATGCATCGTCCTATGGGGTTGGGTACGTGTTGCAGTAGGGCAATGCTAAGGGTCAACTACAACCTGTGGCTTATGTCTCCAGGTCACTCTCTCAAGCAGAACGTGGATATGGCATGGTTGAGAAGGAAGCGCTTGCATGTGTCTATGGTGTAAAAAAAATGCTTCAGTACCTCTTTGGTAGGAAGTTTGAGTTAGAGACGGACCACAAGCCATTAGCCATTAACATCCCTGTTATCTGACAGCAAGGCTATCAATGCCAACGCATCAGCTCGCATACAGCGATGGGCTCTCACACTGGCTGCTTATGACTACTCCATCCGGCACCAGCCCGGTACTGAAAATTGCGCTGACGCGCTCAGCAGGCTTCCAGTGGCCACCACTGAGGGGGCAGCGGAGCAAATCACCGAGATGGTCATGGCTGTCGATGCCTTTGACAGCGCAGGCTCCCCCATCACAGCCCGCCAGATCAAAATCTGGACAAACAGAGATCCCCTCCTATCCCTGATTAAGAAATGTGTCCTGACTGGGGATTGGGCGCCTGCACACGGAGCATGCCCTGAGGAGGTCAGACCGTTCCACAGATGGATGGATGAGCTCTCCATCCAAGCCGACGTCCTACTATTGGGCAACCGGGTAGTTATGCCCCAGAAGGGCAGGGAGGCATTCATCCGGGTACTCCACAGCGAGCACCCAGGCATTGTGCTGATGAAGGCCATTGCCCAGTCATACGTTTGGTGGCCTGGGATTGATTCAGACCTGGAGCACTGTGTTTGCAGGTGCATGACGTGTGCCCAGCTGAGCAATGCCCCCAGGAAGGCCCCGCTCAGTCCATGGCCCTGATCCACCAGGCCATGGTCACGCATTCATGTTGACTACGCGGGCCCGTTCATGGGTAAGATGTTCCTTATTGTGGTAGATGCGTACTTGAAATGGATCGAGTGCATCATTCTGAATTCATGCATGTCATCCACCACTGTGGAAAGCCTCCATGCGATCTTTGCAACCCATGGCTTGTCGGACATCCTGGTTAGCGATAATAGCCCATGTTTCACAAGCTACGAATTCCGAGAGTTTATGTCGGGCAATGGCATCAACCAAGTCAGGACTGCGCCGTTCAAGCTGGCCTCCAATGGCCAGGCGGAACGTGCGGTCCACGTCATTAAGCAAGGTTTGCTCAGAATTCAAGGACCCTCCCTACAATGCCACCTATCGCGCCTCCTGCTGGCCTATAGATCCCGACTGCACTCGCTCACAGGGGTACCGCCCGCAGAGCTACTAATGAAACAGACACTCAAAACTCGGTTGTCCCTCATTCACCCAGTCCTGACCGACATAGTTGAGGGCAAGCGCAAGTCACAAAACGAGTACCATGACCGTAATACGAGGGGGAGATGTATAGCAATAAATGATCCTGTATTCGTCCTCAATCACGCCACGGGGCCCAAATGGCTTGAGGGTACTGTAATTGACAAAGAGGGGAATAGGGTCATCGTGGTAAAACTCAACAATGGTCAGATATGCCGTAAGCATCTGGACCAAGAAAAAAAAAGGTTCAGCAACGACACGGAGGAACCTGAAGAAGACCATGAGATGGAGCTCACAACACCGCCAGTGAATGAGCAACAAGAGCAATCAGAGGAATGCACAGTCCCTGCGTTCAGCCCGGACAGGCCGGAATCACCACAGGTGACAGACACTCACGTCAATGTCCAACAACCAAAGCCCCAACTGCGATGCTCCACGAGGGAGTGTAGACCACCTGAAAGACTAAACCTATGATCCCAATAAGACTTTGCGGGGGGGAAGGTGATGTCATGTATGTAACCACAATGTAACACCACTGTATTACTGTATACACTCAACCTAGATGCACACCTTGACCACAAGGGGTGAACTTGTGGGAGACACTCCTTGTCTGATCACACATGTATAAAAACAGAGTTCCCACGCAGGGCCATCACTTGGAGTCCTGTGAATAAAGAGTTAAGGTCAGAGAGTGACCTTGTTCCCAGAATGTGCCTCGTGTGGTTTCATGCTATAGAGTAAGGACTTTACACTGCCCCTCTGACAGTGCAGAACTCCCTTCGTCCTGACCCTCCGACAGTGCAACACTCCCTCAGTACTGACCCTCCGACAGTGCAGCACTCCCTCAGTACTGCCCCTCTGACAGCGCAGCACTCCCTCAGTACTAGATAGAGCCTTAGGGCTCAAGTTTCGGCCTTAGTTGCTCCTATTTTTTTTGGAGCAACTAGTTTAGAATGGAGCATCATAGAAATTGCAATTCTCAGCATTTAGTTTGCTCCAGTTCTAGTGAGTTAGAATAGTTTCATTATAGAACAGATTTTTTTTTCAAAAGGGAGCGTGTCCAGCCACTTACGGCTGTTTTGCAAGTTTAGGCAGCAAAAACTTACTACAAACTAACTTAGAATGGAGTAAGTGTCGATTTTTGTACGCTCAGAAAAACCTTGCCTAAACTTATAAATCAGGCGTAGGTAACGAGAGATGGGGGGTGGGGGGTGGGGAAGGGGGGTTTACAAATATTAAACACTTCACTTTTACAAATAAAGAACCATCATCAATAATAAATGATAAATAAATCAATAAATCAATCATTAAATCAATCCAAAAAAATTAAATAATAAAAAATAAAAAAATAATGAAAAATCAATCAATAAATAAAAGATTAAGTTTCTACTCACCTACTGCAGCACCGGGAGCCCTCCAAAAGTGTGCTGGGATGGGGCCTCCCCAGTGTCTCTCTCTCTCTCTCTGTCTGTGTCAGTGTCTCTCTATCTGTCTCTGTCAGTGAGTCTCTGTGTTTCTGACAGCGAGAGGTGGGGGAACGAGGGGGGAAGGGGGGAAGGGAAGGAGGGGGGATGGGGAGCAGGAGGGATGGGGTGGAGTGGGTCAAAGTGGGGGAGGGAGAGGAGGAGCCGGAGAGCAGGAGGGGAGAGTGAGGGGGGAAGGGGGGGTGGGAAGAGAAGAGGGGGAGAGGAGGGGGGAGAGGAGGGGGCCAGGAGGGGGCCAGGAGGGGGAGAGGAGGGGGAAAGAGAGTGGGAGGGAAGGGGGAGAGGAGCAGGGAGGGAGTGGAGAGAGGCGGGAGAGGAGGGGGGAGAGAAGGGGGGCAGGGCTGAACGGGAGGGGAGAGGGAAGGGGGAGGGGGTAAAGGGCTGAATGGGAGGTGGGAGGTAGGGGGGTAAGGGCTGAACAGGAGGGAGGGAGGCTCAATGGGATGGGGGGAGGATCAACAGGAGGGAGGGAGGCTGAATGGGAGAAGTGGGGGGGAAGGCTGAATGGGAGGGAGGGGGAAGGCTGAACGGGAGGGAGGGGGGAGGATGAACGGGAGGGTGGGGAGGTTGAACGGGAGGGAGGGAGGGGGAGAGCTGAAGAGGGGGAGAGCTGAACGGGAGGGAGGGAGGGAGGCTGAACGGAGGGAGGGAGGGGGAGAGCTGAACGGGAGGGAGGGAGGGAGGCTGAGCAGGAGGGAGGGAGGGGGAGAGCTGAAGAGGGGGAGAGCTGAACGGGAGGGAGGGAGGGAGGCTGAACGGAGGGAGGGAGGGGGAGAGCTGAACGGGAGGGAGGGAGGGAGGCTGAGCAGGAGGGAGGGAGGAGGAGGAGCTGAATGGGAGGGAGGGAGGGGGGGTGGAGCTGAACAGGAGGGAAGCCCGAGTCCCGAAGTTCAGTGCCTGGGGAGCCTATTCGGCCAGGGCGAGGGATGGCAATCTTCGGGCCTCTCCCACGCAGCCTGCAGAGCGTTGGGCTGCGAGGAGCCACTGCACATGCGTGCACACTCGAGCGCACATGTGTAGAGGTCCCGGCACTGTTTTCAGCGCCAGGACCTGGCTCCGCCCTCCACGCGTTCTGCTGCACTGCGCCAAGGGCCTGGATCGACCGGACGGCGGGGAGAATACCAAGGTAAAGAATAGGCGCCGTTTCTGTTCTAAAAAGTCGGTGCAACACACGGAAGTGTGCCGTTCTAACCCCGGGGGGTAAACTTGGGCCCATAGAATATAAAAGCAAAGAGATCATGATTGAAGTTTATAAATCATTGGCTAGGCCTCAGCTGGAGTTTGTGGACAATTCTGGGCACTGCAGTTCTGGAAATATGTAAAGGCCTTAGAGAGGGTAGCGAGGGGGTTTACCAGGATATTAGCAGGGATGATGGATTCAGTTCTGGGAAGAGGTTGGAAAAATTTGGAGTGTTCTCCTTGGAACAGAGAAGGATAATAGAGGTTTTCAAGATGATGAGGAGTTTTGATAGAGTTTTGATAGAGAAGATAGAGAAAAACTATTATTGCTGGTGTGTAGGTCCATAACCAGAGGTCATAGATTTAAAATCATTGGCAAAAGATCGAGAGGGCGATGAAGAGAATTGTTTTCACTCAGAGAGTTGTCGGGATCTGGAAGCTGATTCCATAAATAATTTTAAAAGGGAGTTGGACAGGTCCTTAAGGATGAGAAACATTACTGTCTGCTCGTACTGAGCCTTAACCTTTCACCTCACTCCACACTCTGACACCAGGCAGACCAACAAGCTCATCCCCAGTCCTGGGCTTCAGACACTGAGCGACAAGGACAGAAAATCATTGCTGTCAAAACATCTCAACCCAAGGCTATTATAATCGCAAATTAAATCAGTCACCTTGAGAGGGCTGGAAGATGAAGGAATCAACCACTTCACACCTGTTATACTGAATCTCATAGATTCAGCGGGACTGCTACATGACAAGTTGGGGAACTAGTCAGCAATTGAATGTCCTGTTAATTGCTGCCAGTGATTAATGGAATCGCAGACAAGGTGTTTATTCCAAGGTCCATCTGATCATCATTCCATCAAATGATGGGATTAAGCAGAGAGACGTCCCCATGACCCTCAGCACTCTCGTTCCCCAGTCACTGCCCGAGGAATGAAACTGAGGGATACTCTTTGTTATTAACGCAGGTACAATAGTGTAATCCCTATCACTGTAACCCCCTCCCTATCCCTGTAAACTCCTCCCACCCTACACCCCTCCCTATCCCTGTAACCTCCACCCTATCCCTGTAACCTCCTCCCAATCTACACCCTTCCCTATCCCTGTAACCCCCTCCCACCCTACACCCCTCCCTATCCCTGTAACCTCCTCTCACCCTACACCCCTCCCTATCCCTGTAACCTCCTCTCACCCTACACCCCTCCCTATCCCTGTAACCCCCTCCCTATCCCTGTAATCCCCTCCCACCCTACACCCCTCCCTATCCCTGTAACCTCCACCCTATCCCTGTAACCTCCTCCCAATCTACACCCCTCCCTATCCCTGTAACCCCCTCCCACCCTACACCCCTCCCTATCCCTGTAACCTCCTCTCACCCTACACCCCTCCCTATCCCTGTAACCTCCTCTCACCCTACACCCCTCCCTATCCCTTTAACCCCCTCCCTATCCCTGTAACCTCCTCCCACCCTACACCCCTCCCTATCTCTGAAACTTCCTCCAGCCCTACAACCCTCCGAGATCTCTGCGTCCCTCCAATTCAGGCCTCATGTCCATCCCCCACTCCCTTCGCTCCACCATTGATGCCTGTGCCTTCAGCTGGCTGGGCGCTAAGCTCAGGAATTCCCTCGCTAAACCCCTACAGATCTCTCTCCTCCTTTAAGACGCTCCTTGAAACCTACTTCAGAGACCAAGCTTTTGGTCACCTGTCCTAATATCTCCTTCCATGTCTCAGTTACAAATATTGTCTGATTACACACCTATGAAGTGCCTTGGGGGGGTTTCTGAGTTAGAGGCGCTATATAAATGCAAGCTGTTGTTTAATGAAATTAAACTGAGGCCCTGTCTGTTCTCTCAGGTGGATGAATAAAAGCCCATGGCAATATTTTGAAGAAGAGCAGGGGAGCACTCCCATGTATCCTGGTCAATATTTATCCCTGAACAACATCACGTAAAATAGAGATTATCGACCATTATCACATTGCTGTTTGTGGGAGCTTACTGTGCTCAAATTGGCTGTTGCGTTTCCTACATTTCAACAGTGACAACACTTCAAAAAGTACTTCATTGGCTGTGAAGCGCTTTGGGACTTCCTGTGGTGGTGAAATGCGTTACATAAATCATACGTCTTTTGCAATGAGAGGATTTCCTTAAATCCACAAACCTCAGCAAATTCCCCAGTCTGCCATTTTCACATCAAACCCTTCACTTTATAACACTTCTGTGAATTGAAATGTATCTGTGGTGAAAATGCCATCTTGCTCATTGCCACATTTATTGCAGTATTTGTGAGCAGCGACTCTTGTGTTGAGAAACCTAAGGGACTGACTGGATTGTGTGAAGCTATTAAACCTGTGCTGACACAGTCTCTGAGCAGGTAATGGTCATACAGACCATAATACCAGTCTGTGAGCACAGTCTCCAAAATAAACCTTCGCCTCACACTGGCTGTTAAATAATGTAAAGGTTCATCAGAAACTGGGAAATCAGGAAAAAGCAGCAATAATTTCCCCCAATGATTAAACGGACAATCGTGGCAATAAAATGAAAGATCGTGAGCTCACTCAGTGAGAAATGTAAAAGGCCGATCGCAGGAGAAAGTGAATCATCTGTGAGTCGCCTCACAATCTGCGCAGAGCTGCTGTCAGAGTCTGTCACAGTTTCATAGAATCACAGAATCAGACAGCACAGGGGGGGCCATTCGGCCCATCGGGCCTGTGCCGGCTCTTTAAAAGAGCTTCCAATTAATCCCACTCCCCGCTCTTTCCCCATACCCTGCAAATCTTTCCCCTTCAAGTATTTATCCAATTCCCTTTGAAAGTTACGATTGAATCTGCTCCCACCGCCCTTTCAGGCAGCGCATTCCAGATCACAACATTTCTCCTCATCTCCCCTCTGGGTCTTTAGCCAATGACCTTAGATCTGTGTCCTCTGGTTACCGAGCCTCCTGCCACTGGAAACAGTTCCTCCTTATTTACTCGATCAAAGCCACTGATAATTGTGAACACCTCTATTAAATCTCCCCTGGACCTTCTCCGCTCGAAGGAGATATTTGTTGTCGAGAAATAGCTTTCTTGGTGCAGATTGTGCTGAAAGCCTCTGAGTGTTTAATGCTCCTTCCTAACCTCGCATTCTCTGCTATAATTCTCCTCACTGGAACCAAACGGCTGAGAATCAATTACAGGGAATGAAGGCCCATTCCCAGAGGCTCTGGGCTTTGGAATGTGCTGCTGATCACTCACAGCTTATTCTGGTTAAAATCTTTCTCACATAACGTGAACCTTGTGTGAAGACAAGGTTGTTTCCACAATCATCTCCCATCCCAGGGCATTACATCGTTCTGTGATCTCAGGGATTCACCTCCCTCGACAGATCTCTCCGCTCACCACAGAGACACTCTATACTCTAATAGTTGCTCAACAAATCCTTTCCCACAGGCCGACATTCTGAGCGTGTAACTGATGGAGTGCTGCACTGTCAGAGCGGCAGTACTGAGGGAATGCTGCACTGCCAGAGCGGCAGTACTGAGGGAGTGCTGCACTGTCAGAGGGGCAGTACTGATGGAGTGCTGCACTATCAGAGCGGCATACTGAGGGAGTGCTGCACTGTCAGAGCGGCATTCTGAGGGAGTGCTGCCCTGTCAGAGGGGGCAGTACTGAGGGAACACTCCAATGTCAGAGGGGGCAGTACTGAGGGAGTGCTGCACTGTCAGAGCAGCAGTACTGAGGGAACACTGCACTGTCGAAGCGACAGTACTGAGGGAGCGCTGCACTGTCAGAGCGGCAGTACTGAGGGAGTGCTGCCCTGTAGAAGCGACAGTACTGAGAGAGCGCTGCACTGTCGGAAGGGCAGTACTGAGGGAGTGCTGCCCCGTCAGAGCGGCAGTACTGATAGAGAGCTGCACTGTTGCAACAACAGTATTGAGATAGTGCTGCACTGTCAGTGCGGCAGTACTGAGGGAGTGCTGCACTGTTAGAGTGGCAGTACTGAGGGAGTGCTGCATTGTCAGTGGGGCAGTACTGAGGGAGGACCTGCAAGAGAAAAGCTCCACAGGTCGGGATACAAAAGTGCTGGAGTGGCATACCAATTCAACCTCCAGCGCGAGCTGCTCCAAGGATTTTGAGCTGGGCGACTAGGTGACGTCATCAAAACCCTGGTTGCCGTTTTGGAGCGTGGGCAGGAACCTCGGCAGGTACAGGGGAGTGGGAAGGCCGGGGCGCATGAGCGGCGAGTGCTTGTGGCGAGATGCGGTGAATGTTTATGGTGGAGGACCGGCGAGAGATTGTGGCGGAGGTGCGACAAATGATGGTACGCGGCCCAGAAGAGCCGAGGGCCCAGGGGCAGCACGGGCCAGCCCACACTGTGATATGTGCACGCTAGGTCCGTGCAGGAGAGCAGGTCTCCAGTCGTCTTGGTTAACCCTTGCCACTGGACTAAGATATAGCTCTGTCAAGCCCGTGTGGTGCCTGGTGTGCAACAGTCACAACATGTTTAAAAAATTCACGCACAGGCATCTTCCATCCCCTCAATTGGAGTTCAAGACTGGAATATCGGGTCCTTCATCGAAACACCTGTGAATTTGTTCGAGGGACTGCCTATGACGATGATGACTGAGGGAGTGCTGCACTGTCGGAGGGGCAGTACTGAGGGAGTGCTGCACTGTCAGGGGAGCAGTACTGAGGGAGTGCTGCAGTGTCAGGGGAGCAGTACTGAATGAGTGCTGCACTGTCGGTGAGGTAATACTGAGGAAGTGGCAGTACTGAAGGAGTGCTGCACTGTCAGAGGGGCAGTACTGAGGGAGCACTGCACTGTCAGAGGGGCAGTACTGAGGGACTGCACACTCACACTCAGACTCACATGAACAACGACTCACACTAAAACAAACACACAAAGATGCTGCTCCATCTGACACACACACTCAATTACACACCCACACCCACACTCACACTCAGACACACAAACTCACACACACCCACATTCAGACACGCACATTCACACACACCCACAACCACTCTCACACACTCACACTCAGACACACAAACTCACACACACCCACACTCAGACACACACACACATTCACACACACACACACACACACTCACGCCCGCTCACAATGACTGACACATTTATACAAACACACAAAGTCACACACACACACACACACACACAGCTATCCACAAATCGACACAGATACGCTCGCAGGCACAATAAACTACCAGAGAATCAAGCTTAGTATTTCATGAATAAAGATGATTTGTCGCTCTCTGAACCTTCTGTAAACTCCCCGAAGCAGCTCATCCATCCCAGGAAATATTCATGAGGATCAGGTTGGGGTCCAGAAAGTCCACATCAGGCGGGATTGATTCTCACTTCCAATATCCTCTTTAAACAACTTTCCTTTTGCGATGCGCAGATTGAAATGTCACTCCCATCAATCTGTTTGTCTCAATATTGCTGCTGCTTTGATTTTGCTGATGTTGGGTTGTGGTGAGTTTGAGATGTCCCGGGGTAAAGATCGCCCCCTTTAGATGTTCCCATGTCCCTCAGTTGGTCCGTAAACCCCAATACCTCAGGAAGATGATTGGGGAACACGGGAGGAGCAGGAAGTGTGGAATGTCTCCATTCCGGTGTCGTGGTGTTCAGAGAATCACAGAATCTCACAGAACAGAAGGAGGCCTTTCGGCCCATCGGGCCTGTGCCGGCTCTTTGAAAGATCTATCCAATTAGTCCCACTCTCCTGCTCTTTCCCCATAGCCTGGAAATTTTTCCTTTTCAAGTATTTATCAAATGCCCTTTTGAAAGTTACTATTAAATCTGCTCCCACCGCCCTTTCAGGCAGTGCATTCTAGATCACATCAACTCTCTGCATAAACAACATTCTCCTGATTTACTCTCCTATCAAAACCCCTCATGATTTTGAAAACCTCTATTAAATCACCTTTTTCTACTCTCAGGAGAACAATCCCAGCTTCTCCAGTCTCCACATAACTGAAGTTTCTCATCCCTGGTACCATTCCAGTAAATCTCCTCTGCACCCTCTCCAAGGCCTTGACATCCTCCCTAAAGTGTGGTGCCCAGAATTGGACACAATACTCCAGCTGGGGCCCAACCACTGATTAATGGTGTGTAACAGAAAGGCAGTGGATATTAACCCTGGATATTAATCCTGGATATTAAACCTAGATATTAACCCTGGATATTAACCTTGGATATTAACCTGGATATTTACCCTGGATATTAACCTCTGGATGTTAACCCCTGGATATTAAGCCTGGAGCATCTGCGATGCTGACGATCTCGTGAATAGCATGTTTAGTGAGTTGGTCACACCGCAGGTAAAGGTTACTCAGACAGATAGGGAATGGGTGACCATCAAGAAGAGCAGTGGAAGGAAGGTAGTGCAGGGGTCCCCACCGGGCATCTTCCTCCAAAACAGATACACCACATTGGGTATTGTTGGGGGAAGATGACTCATCAGGGGAAGGCAGCAGCAGCCAAGTCCATGGCACCAGGGGTAGCTCTGCTGCACAGGAGGGCAGGAAAACGACAGGGAGAGCTATAGTGATAGGAGATTCTATTGTAAGGGGAATAGATAGGCTGAAAACGAGACTCCACGATGGTATGTTGCCTCCCTGGTGCAAGGGTCAAGGATGTCTCGGAGCGGCTGCAGCACATTCTGCAGGGGGTGGATGAACAGCCAGCTGTTGGGTACATATAGGTACCAACAATATAGGTAAAAAATGGGATGAGGTCCTACAATCTGAGTTTAGGGAGCTAGGAGATAAAGTAAAAAGTAGGACCTCAAAGGTAGTAATCTCAGGATTGCTACCAGTACCACGTGCTAGTCAAGTAGGAAATGCAGGATAGCTCAGAAGATTACGTGGCTTGAGGAATGGTGCAAGGGGGAGGGATTCAAATTTCTGGAATATTGGAAATGGATCTGGGGGAGGGGGGACCAGTACAAACCGGACGGTCTGCATCTGGGCAGGACCAGAAACGATGTCCTAGGCGGAGTGTTTGCTAGTGCTATTGGGGAGGGTTTAATCTAAAATGGCAGGGGGATGGGAACCTATGTAAGGAGACAGAGGGAAGTAAAATGGGGGCAGAAGTAAAAGATAGAAACAACAAAAGTAAAAGTGGAGGGCAGAGAAATCCAAGGCAAAAATCAAAAAGGGCAACATGACATCAAAATTCTAAAGGGGCAAAGAGTGTTAAAAAGACAAGCCTGACTCTGTGCCTCAATGCGAGGATTATTCGTAATAAGGTGGACGAATTAACTGCGCAGGCAGCTATTAACGAATATGATATATTTGGGATTACAGAGACATGGCTCCAGGGTGGCCAAGGCTGGGAACTCTGCATCCAGTGGTATTCAACATTCAGGAAGGATAGACAGAAAGGAAAAGGAGGTGGGGTAGCATTGCTGGTTAAAGAGGAAATTAACGCACTAATAAGGAAGGACATTAGCTTGGATGATGTGGAATCTATATGGTACAGCTGCGGAATACCAAAGGACAGAAAACGCGAGTGGGAGTTGTGTACAGACCACCAAACAGTAGTAGTGAGGTTGGGGACAGCATCAAACAAGAAATTAGGGATTTGCGCAATAAAGGTACCATGGGCGACTTTAATCTACATATAGATTGGGCTCGCCAAACTGGTAGCAGTACGGTGGAGGAGGATTTCCTGGAGTGTATTAGGGATGGTTTTCTGGACAAATATGTCAAGGAACCAACTAGAGAGCTGGCCATCCTAGACTGGGTGATGTGCAATGAGAAAGGACTAATTAGCAATCTTGTTGTGCGAGGCCGCTTGGGGAAGAGTGACCATAATATGGTAGAATTCTTTATTAAGATGGAGAGTGACACAGTTAATTCAGAGACAAGGGTCCTGAACTTAAGGAAAGGTAACTTCGATGGTATGAGACGTGAATTGGCTAGAATAAACTGGTGAATGATACATAAAGAGTTGATGATGAATTGGCAATGGCAAACATTTCAAGATCACATGGATGAAATTCAACGATTGTGCATCCCTGTCTGGAGTAAAAATAAAACGGGGAAGGTGATTCAACCGTGGCTAACAAGGGAAATTAGGGATAGTGTAAAATCCAAGGAAGAGGCATGTAAATTGGCCAGAGAAAGAAGCAACCCTGAGGCCTGGGAGAAATTTAGAATTCAGCAGAGGAGGACAAAGGGTTCAATTAGGAGGGGAAAATAGAATATGAGAGGAAGCTTGCTGGGAACATAAAAACCGACTGAAAAAGCTTCTACAGCTATATGAAGAGAAAAAGATTAATGAAGACAAATGTAGGTCCCTTGCAGTCAGAATCAGGTGAATTTATAATGGGGAAGAAAGAAACCGCAGACCAATTGAACGAATACTTTGGTTCTGTTTTCACGAAGTAAGAGACATATAACCTTTCGGAAATACGAGGGGACCGAGTGTCTGGTGAGAAGGAGGAACTGAAGGAAATCCTTATCAGTCAGGAAATTGTATTAGGGAAATTGAAGGCCGATAAATGCCCGTGGCCTGAAAGTCTGCATCCCAGAGTACTTAAGGAAGTGGTCCGAGAAATAGTGGATGCATTGGTGATCATTTTCCAACAGTCTATCAACTCTGATCAGTTCCTATGGACTGGAGGGTAGCTAATGTAACACCACTTTTTAAAAAAGGAGGGAGAGAGAAAACAGCATTAAAGACCGGTTAGCCTGACATCAGTAGTGGGGAAAATGTTGGAATCAATTATTAGAGATGAAATAGTAGCGCATTTGGAAAGCAGTGACAGGATCAGTCCAAGTCAGCATGGATTTATGAAAGGGAAATCATGCTTGACAAATCTTTTAGAATTTTTTGAGGATGTAACTAGTAGAGTGGACAAAGGAGAACCAGTGCATGTGGTGTATTTGGACTTTCAAAAGGCTTTTGACAAGTTCCCACACAAGAGATTAGGGTGCAAAATTAAAGCACATGGTATTGGGGGTAATGTACTGACGTGGATAGAGAACTGGTTGGCAGACAGGAAGTAGAGAGTCGGGATAAATGGGTCCTTTTCAGAATGGCAGGCAGTGACTAGTGGGGTGCTGCAGGGCTCACTGCTGGCACCCCAGCTATTTATAATCTACATTAATGATTTAGATGAAGGAATTGAGTGTAATATCTCCAAGTTTGCAGCTGACACTAAGCTGGGTGGTAGTGTAAGCTCTGAGGAGGATGCTCAGAGGCTGCAGGGTGACTTGGACAAGTTAGATGAGTGGGCAAACGCATGGCAGATGCAGTATAATATGGATAAATATGAGGTTATCCATTTTGGGGGCAAAAACACGAAGGCAGAATATTATCTGAATGGTGGCAGATTATGAAAAGGGGAGGTGCAACGAGATCTGGGTGTCACGGTACATCAATCATTGAAAGTTGGCATGCAGGTACAGCAGGTGGTGAAGAAGGCAAATGGTTTGTTGGCCTTCATAACTAGGGGATTTGAGTATAGAAACAGGGAAGTCTTACTGCAGTTGTACAGGGACTTAGTGAGGCCTCACCTGGAATATTGTGTTCAGTTTTGTTCTCCTAATCTGAGGAAGGACGTTCTTGCTATTGAGGGAGTGCAGCAAAGGTTCACTAGAATGATCCCCAGGATGGCGGGACTGACATATGAGGAGAGACTGGATCGACTGGGTCTTTATTCACTGGAATTTAGAAGGATGAGCGGGGATCTCACAGAAACATATAAAGTTCTGATGGGACTGGACAGGCTAGATGCAGGAAGAATGTTCCCGATGTTGGGGATGTCCAGAACCAGGGGACATAGTCTGAGGATAAGGGGTAGGCCATTTAGGACTGAGATGAGGATAAAAGTCTTCACTCAGAGAGTTGTTAACCTGTGGAATTCCCTGCCGCAGAGAGTTGCTGATGCCAGTTCATTGTATATATTCAAGAGGGAGTTAGATATGGCACTTATGGCTAAAGGGATCAAGGGGTATGGAGAGAAAGCAGGAAAGGAGTACTGAGGGAATGATCAGCCATGATCTTATTGAATGGTGGTGCAGGCTCGAAGGACTGAATGGCCTACTTCTGCACCTATTTTCTATGTATGATTCAATGTATTTTTCCATTTATTATCAGGGCTCTCCATCCTTCTTTTCCATTTTCCCTATCTCTTCTAAAAATTAAGTATCCTGGAATATTTAATTCCTAATTTAAGTATCCTGGAATATTTAGTTCCCAATTTAAGTATCTGGAACATCCATCATCACTTCCTTGGTTTTGTATTCTATGCATCTATTGATGAAGCCCAGGATCTCTTATGCTTTTTCAACGGCTTTCTCAACCTGCCCTGCCACTTTCAATGGTTTGTCGACATATACCCCCAGGTCTCTCCCATTTAAAATTGTACCCTATAGTTTATATTGCCTCTCATCGTTCTTCCTGCCAAAATGTATCACTCCACACTTTTATGCATTAAATGTCATCAGCCATGTGTCCACACATTGCAATTTACACGGACCATATCTATTATGAATGCAACCCTATGTAACCAGCATTCTACCGCCACCAGAGGGCATATCTGTTGGAGTCCTAAGGGATCCCAGCATCCCTTGGGAGCACTGTATACAAGCAGGCCTCCCATGCTGTACCAACATTCTGGAATTAGAATAAAGAGATTAAGGTCACACTTACTCATGTCTACAGTACTCAATCACATTACTCTATTCTGGACATAACAACTGGCGACGAGATAACGCACCATCATGCGAAAATGCGGAGAACTTTTGGTATACTGGAGAAATTCTCAGAAGAGGACGATTGGGAGACCTTCGTGGAGTGATTCGACCAATACTTCGTGGCCAATGAGCTGGAAGGGAATGAGAATGCTGCCAAACGAAGGGCGATACTCCTCACCGTCTGCGGGGCAACAATCTATGGCCTCATGAAGAATCTTCTTGCTGTGGTGAAACCAACAACCAAATTGTATGAAGAACTGTGCACGCTGGTCCGGGAGTATGTAAATCCGAAGGAGAGCATTCTGATGGCAAGGTATCGATTTGTCAACTGTCTGAAGGCCAGGAAGTGGTGAGCTACGTTGCCGAACTAAGGCGCCTTGTGGGACATTGCAAATTTGATGGATTCTTGGAGCAAATGCTAAGAGACTTTTTTGTGCTTGGCATTGGCCATGTGGTTATCCTTCGCAAACTATTGACTGTTCAAACACCGAACCTGAGCAAAGCCATAACAATAGCCCAGGCATTTATGTCCACCAGACAGAACACCAAACAAATTTTGCAACATAAAGATGTTTCGGCAAGTACTGTACACAAAGTAACGTCGTTTTCAGGCAGGAATGCATATGGCAGAATGTACACGCCTGCAGCTGCACGACCTCAGATGTCTCAGACACAACTATCAAGCGTTAATGCGCGTCAGTTAACACCTTGTTGGCGCTGCGGAGGTGATCATCGAACCCATCAATGCTGCTTCAAACACGATGCGTGCAAAGGCTGTGGAACAGCGAATGTGCAGACGAGCTGCAAACTCTGCAAGCCACCACGTTGCAGAGGAAGACCGATCCATGGCAGATCAAACTGAACTAGAGACTCAAACCGAGGAGGCAGAAGTGTATGGGGTACATACCTTCACCACGAAATGTCCACCGATCATGTTAAAAGTTGAACTAAATGGAATTCCAGTATCCGTGGAAATGGACATGGGTGCTCGTCAGTCCACAATGAGCAAAAAGGCCTTCGACAGGCTGTGGTGCAACAAGGCACACAGGCCCAAGCTGAGTCCCATTCACACCAAGCTGAGAACTTACACGAAAGAGCTGATCCCTGTAATTGGCAGTACAGCAGTAAAAGTCTCCTATGATGGAGCAGTGCACGAACTACCACTCTGGATAGTACCAGGAGCTGGCCCCACACTATTCGGCAGAAGCTGGCTGGGAAAAATCCGCTGGAACTGGAACGACATCCGAGCGCTTTCGTCCATCGACGACGCCTCATGTGCCCAGGTTCTGAGCAAGTTTCTGTCATTGTTTGAGCCAGGAATCGGAAGTTTCTCGGGTCACAGGTGCAGATCCACTTGATTCCCGGTACATGACCCATCCACCACAAGGCACGGGCAGTGCCATCTGTGATGCGAGAGAAAGTGGAGATCGAGCAAGACAGGCTGCAACGAGAGAGCATCATCGCGCCGGTGGAGTTCAACGAGTTGGTCAGTCCGATTGTTCCGGTTCTCAAGGGCGATGGCACGGTCAGAATTTGCGGGGACTATAAATAAACGATTAACTGTTTTTCGCCGCAGGACCAGTACCCACTACCCAAGGCAGATGACCTATTTGCGACGCTGGCAGGAGGAAAGGTGTTCACCAAGTTGGACCTGACCTCGGCCTACATGACGCAGGAACTGGCGGAATCTTTGAAAGGCCTCACCTGCATCAACACGCACAAAGGTCTGTTCATCGGCAATAGATGCCTGTTTGAAATTCGATTGGCAGCGGCTATTTTTCAAAGGAACATGGAGAATCTGCTAAAGTCAGTTCCGCTCACCGTGGTTTTTCAGGACAACATACTGATCACAGGTTGGGACACCATCGAGCACTTGCAGAACCTGGAAGAGGTTCTAATTTGGCTAGATCGTGTGCGACTCAGGTTTAAACGCTCGAAGTATGTTTTCCTGGCGACAGAGGTCGAGTTCTTAGGGAGAAGAATTGCGGTAGATGGCATCATACCCACTAACGCCAAGATGGAGGCCATCAAGAACACGCCGAGAACAAAGAATGTGACGGAGTTGCAGTCGTTCCTGGGACTCCTCAATTATTTGGGTAATTTCCTAACCAGGTTAAGCATCTTGCTCGAACCTCGACACATGTTGCTACGCAAGGGACATGGCTGGGTATGGGGAAAATCACAAGAGACAGCCTTTGAGAAAGCCTGAAATCTGTTATGTTCGAACAAACTGCTTGTCCTGCATGATCCTTGTAAACGTTAATGCTAGCTTGAGATGTGTCTTCGTACAGGGTCGGGTGTGTGTTACAAGCAAACGAATTGGGAACATTGCAATCGGTCGCTTATGCATCCAGGAGCTTGTCCAAGGCCGAAACGGCCTGTAGCATGATTGAAAAAGAAGCTCTAGCATGCGTTTATGGGGAAAAAAAAATGCATCAGTATCTGGGCATAAATTTGAGTTAAAAACTGACCCTAAGCTGCTCATATCGCTATTCTCAGAGAGCAAAGGTATCAATGCCAATGCCTCTGCTAGCATCCAAAGATGGGCACTCAAGCTGTCTGCATATAGCTATATAATTCGCCACAGGCCAGGCACAGAGAACTGCGCTGACGCCCTCAGTCGGCTACCATTGCCCATCACCGGTGTGGAAATGGCACAGCCTGCAGACTTGCTCTTGGTGATCGATGCATTTGAAAATGAAAAGTCACCCATTACGGCCCACCAGATCAGGACCTGGACCAGCCAGGATCCTTTCCTGTCCCTTGTCCATGGGAGCTAGTCCAGCGTCCCAGTGGAGATGCATGAAGAGCTCAAGCCGTTCCAGCGGAGTAAAGACGAAATGTCCAGACAGGCGGACTGTCTTTTGTGGGGTAATCGCGTGGTTTAGCCCAAGAAAGGCAGGGAAACATTTATACGCGACCTACACAGTACCCATAGTAATGATGAAAACAATAGCCAGATCCCATGTGTGGTGGCCTGGCATTGACTCAGATTTGGAGTGTTGCGTGCGCCAATGCAACACTTGCTCTCAATTGAGCAATGCACCCAGGGAGGCAACGCTAAGTTTGTGATCACGGCCCTCCAAACCGTGGTCTAGGATCCACGTTGACTTCGCTGGCCCGTTTCTAGGCAAAATGTTCCTGGTTGTTGTGGATCCTTATTCAAAGTGGATTGAGTGTGCAATAATATCTGAAAGCACGTCCACTGCCACCATCGAAAACCTACGAGCCATGTTTTCCACACACAGCCTGCCTGATGTCCTTGTCAGCAACAATGGGCCGTGCTTCACCAGCGCTGAATTCAAGGATTTCATGACCTGCAATGGGATCAAGCTTGTCACATCTGCCCCGTTCAAGCCCGCATCCAATCACCAGCCAGAACAGGCAGTCCAAACCATCAAGCAAAGCTTGAAACACGTGTCGGAAGGCTTCCTGCAGACCCGCCTGTCCCGAGTCCTGCTCAGCTACCAGACGCCACTCTCTCACCGGGGTTCCCCCTGCCGAACTGCTCATGAAAAGGGCACTCAACACAAGGCTCTCTCTAGTCCACCCTGATCTCCATGATCATGTCGAGGGCAGGCGGCATCAACGAAGCATGTACCATGATCGTGCAAGTTTGTCATGTCATATTGAAGTCAATGACCCTGTATTTGTGCTCAACTATGGACATGGTCCAAAATCGCTTGCTGGCACTCTTGTGGCCAAAGAAGGAGTCGGGTGTTTCAGGTCAAAGTCGCAAATGGACTAACTTACAGAAAGCACTTGGACTAAACCAAACTGCGATTCACAGAAAGCCATGAGCATCCTGAAGAGGACACCACCAATTTCGACCCTCCGACGCACACACAAGTGGCAACCGACATCACGGTTGACCATGAAGCTGAACTCATCACCCTCTGCAGCCCAGCAAGACCAGCTGCGCAGCAGCCCAGTGAAGAACCAACCAACTCACCTGCACCTGCATTTGTACCGAGGTGATTAACGAGGGAACGAAAAGCCCCAGATCGTCTCACCCTGTAAATAAGTATACTATTGACTTTGGAAGGGAGTGATGTTATATATGCAACCCTATGTAACCAGCATTCTACTGCCACCAGAGGGCATGTCTGTTGGAGTCCCAAGGGATCCCAGCATCCCTTGGGAGCACTGTATATAAGCAGGCCTCCCATGCTGTTCCAACACTCTGAAGCTAGAATAAAGAGACTATGGTCACACTTACTCACGTCTACAGTACTCAATCACATTACTCTATTCTGGACATAACAAGATCCATTCTCAATCACATTACTCTAGATTGCTCCCTGTCAAAACCTTATGATACTATGATCACTGTTCCCTATATCCTCCCCGACTGCCACTTGCTCTACTTGACCCACCTAATTCCAAGAACCAGATCCAGCAATGTCTCCTTCCTCATTGGGCCAGAAACGTACTGTTCAAGAAAGTTCTCCTGAACACACTTCAGAAATTCTTCGCCCTCTCTGCCCTTTACACTATTACTATCCCACCTATATTAGGATAGTTGAAGTCCCCTACTATCAGTACTTTATAGTTCTTCCACCTCTCTGTAATTTCCCTGCAGATTTGCTGCTCTATATCCTTCCCACTAGTTGGTGACCTATAGAATACACCTAGTAGTTTAATGGCACCTCGATTGTTTCTCAACTCTAACCAAATAGATTCAGTCCTTGACCCCTTCAGGATATCCTCTCTTTCCAGCACTGTAATAATCTCCTTAATCAATACTGCCACCCCACCTCCTTTCTTTCCTTCCCTATCTTTCCTGAACACCTTATATCCAGGAATATTTAATACCCAATCCAGCCCTTTATTGAGCCAGGTCTCTGTTATCGCCACAACATCATAATCCCATCTGTCTATTTGTGCTTGGAGCTTACCAACCTCATTTACCAAACTTCATGCATTCACACACATGCACTGTAAACCAGTCTTACACCTTCTTGTGTTCTTTCTTAGTCTGACCCTACCGAATATCGTACTATTTCTTACTCTAGTGCTATCTGTCGCCCCAATCCTTCGTGCACCTTGTTTCTCCTTTCTAATATAAGAAATAGGAGCAGGAGTAGGCCTCTGGCCCCTCTTGCCTGCTCCGCCATTTAATAAGATCATGGCTGATCTGATCTTGGACTTAGCTCCACTTCCCTGCCCACTCCCCATAACCCTTCACTCCCTTGTCGCTCAAAATCTGTCTCTCTCCACCTTTAATATATTCAATGACCCGGCCTCCATGACTAATGATACATCCTGTTGCCCATCCCCAGCCTAATTAGTTGAAACCCTCCCCAACAGTGCTAGCAACCTGCCCCCTGCCGTCCGCCGGCCCCAACAAGGAAATTAGTCCCAGCTCTGTTGAGGTGTGAGATGTAACCCGTCCAGATCCCACCTCCCCCAGAACCGATCCCAGTGTCCCAGGGGTCTGAAGCCCTCCCTCCTGCACCAAGCCATGCATTCATCTGCTCTATCCTGCTATTTCTCTACTCATGTGTTACTGACATATTTATATTGGCTAAGATCATGCGTAACTGACCTGACAGGGGGTTAACCATGACCCCAACGTGGTTCTCCCTGGATCAGGAAAGTGGTTCTCCTATGCTTTTTGGAAATAGGAGGTGGGTGGGGTGGATTGACCCATCCACCTCCACGGAGGTGTGTGGGTTTGCTGACCCATCCACCTCCATGGCACGAACCTGGTGTTGCAGTACTTCCAGGAACGGTGCTTGGGCTCTAGGCCTTTTGGCTAAGAGCATTAGCGCAGGGTGATCCTTGATGTGTGCAAGGTGACCTCTGGCGTTTGTGATCTGACAAAGAATTGGAAAGATTGGCTACGAAAAATTTAATTAAAAAAAATAAAAAAAATTTCTATATAAATAAATAAATAAATAAAATAAAAAAAATAAAAATTATAATTAAACACCAGCCTTTTAATTCAATGTAAACTGCACTGTAGGAGCAGTGACTGATGTTGCTGGGATGCTGAGATCAGGGCAGTCATTTCATTCTTTGACATTCTCTGCAATTGTGGAGAAAATCGATGGTTTGCTCCTGACACCCAAAGCAGGACAGACAGAGGGCAGGCAGGAGGGAGAATCATTTAATTCATTCTCTGCATGTGGGCGTCGCTGGCAAGGCCGGCATTTATTGCCCATCCCAAGTCGCCCTTGAGAAGGTGGTGGTGAACCTTCTTAAACCACTGCGGTCCGTGTGGTGAAGGTTCTCTCACAGCTCTGTGAGGGAGGGAGTGTTTGAAGGGAAAAAGTCTTGGCGAGTTGCTGCAGTGCGTTTGTAGATGGTACACTCTGGAACCATGGTACGCCGGTGGTGGAAATAGTGAGTTTGGCACTAATTAGATATCAGCCATGGCTCAGTGGGCTGCACCCTCGCCTCTGAGTCAGAAGGTCGTGGGTTAAAGTCCCACTCCAGATCCCATAATTAATGCTGACACTCCCAGTGCAATACTCCCAGCTGCACTATAGGAGGGTCAGTACTGAGGGAGTGCTGGATTCAGAAGGGCAGTATTAAGGGAGCGCTGCACTGTCGGAGGGGCAGTACTGAGGGAGTGCTAGATTCAGCAGGGCAGCACTGCGGGAGCACTGCACTGTCAGAGGGGCAGTACTGAGGGAGAGCTGCACTGTCAGAGAAGCAGTACTGAGGGAGAGCTGCACTGTTGGAGGGGCAGTACTTAGGGAGCATTGTACTGTTGGAGGGGCAGTACTGAGGGAACGCTGCACTGTTGGAGGGGCAGTTTTGAGAGAATACTGAGAGGTGCCATCATTGAGATGAGATGTTAAACCGAGGTCCCATCTGTCTTTTCAGTTAAATGTATAAGATCCCACTGCATTCTTGATGAAGATCTTAACGTGTGCAGATTGGCTGCCACGTTTCCTACATTACAACAGTGACTACACTTCAAAAATACTTCATTGTCTGTGAGGCACTTTTGGACGTCCTGAGGTGGTGAAAGGCGCTATAGAAATGCAAGTCCTTTCTTTCTTTACTGTCTGCGGCCCAGAGCTGGGGGGTTTCAGACCTGGTTCTCGTTCAGAGTGAAACGACTGCCTTTGTTCCCTGGGGACAGACAATAAATGACGGCAGATTTCAGATTACGCTCTGCCCCCGAGTCTCGGCCTCAGCTGATGTTTCCCGTCGCGTTTCTCAATTCTCCTACTTTTTATTTTGATAGTTCGGGCTGTCCATCGAGGATTGAATTCCATCGAGCTTTGCTCATTTATCTCGCCCTGTTTACAGATTGGCCTTTATTGCAAGGGGGATGGAGTATAAAAGCAGAGATATCCTGCTACAACTATACAGGGTATTGGTGAGGTCACACCTGGAGTACTGCGTACAGTTTTGGTCTCCGTATTTAAGGAAGGATATACTTGCATTGGAGGCAGTTCAGAGAAGGTTCACTAGGTTGATTCCAGAGATGAGGGGGTTCATTTATGAAGATAGGTTGAGTAGGTCAGGGCTATGCTCATTGGAGTTCAGAAGAATGAGAGGTGATCTTAGCGAAACATATAAGATAATGAGGGGGCTCGACAAGGTGGATGCAGAGAGGATGTTTCCACTCATAGGGAAACTAAAACTAGGAGACATATTTTCAGAATAAGGGGCCGCCCATTTAAAACTGAGATGAAGAGAAATTTCTTCTCTCAGAGGGTTGTAAATCTATGGAATTCTCTGCCCCAGAGAGCAGTAGAGGCTGAATCATTGAATATATTTAAGGTGGAGATAGACAGACTTTTGACGATAAGGGAATAAAGGGTTATGGGGAGTGGGCAGGGAAGTGAGCTGAGTCCATGATCAATTCAGTCATGATCTTATTAAATGGCGGAGCAGGATCGAGGGGCCAAATGGCCTATTCCTGCTCCTATTTCTTTTGTTCTTATGTTCTTAGTGTAGTGCTGTAAATCATGTGAAATGAGCAGAGCTGGGAGTTGGGGGATTGGGACTAATATCACATGGTGTGATTCAGGGAAATCACGGTGTGTGTAGTGGGAAATCAACAGACAATCATCGTTAATTCATTCTCAGAATTTGGATGTCGCTGGCCAGGCTGGCATTACTGCCCATCCCTAGTTACATAGCAACAGGAGGAGGCCACTCAGCCCCTCGAGCCTGTTCACCATACTCTCCATGTAACCCGTGCTGTACCTGCCCTGGGAGTGTTTGATGGGACAGTGTAGAGGAAGTTTTACTCTGTATCTATCTGTACTGTACTTTCCCTGGGAATGTTTGATGGGACAGTGTAGAGAGAGTTTTACTCTGTATCTATTCGTACTGTACTTTCCTGGGAGTGTTTGATGGGACAGTGTTGAATGAGCTTTATTCTGTATCTAACCCGTGCTGTACCTGCCCTGTGAGTGTTTAATGGGACAGTGTAGAGGGAACTTTACTCTGTATCTAACCCGTGCTGTACCTGCCCTGGGAGTAATTAATGGGACAGTGTGGAGGGAACTTTACTCTGTATCTAACCCGTGCTGTACCTGCCCTGGGAATGTTTGATGCCGACACTGGGTAATGAAATGGGGATATGTTTCTGTCCCAGCACCAACATCCTTCAACCTTCAGGAACATAAAATGAATGAAAAAAACTCCAGATTCTCATGTGATAAAAATGCAATGTGACTTTATTCAGTCCCAGACCATAAATAATTCATTCCTTTATCAGCAAATATTCATTGCTTGAGAGCTTGGCTTGTGACTGGAGCTCCGCAGATTGATGGTAACCTGGTTACTCTCGATCGCTGACTGCAGATTGATGGTAACCTGGTTACTCTCGATCACTGACTGCAGATGGAGAATGGAACTGTCACTGTAAGTGTTTAATCCTCTCACACTGCATTCTCCTGTGGGACACAGCCCAGTATCCCAGCACAGTCCCCCATTCCCCTGTGGGACACAGCCCAGTATCCCAGCACAGTCTCCCATTCCTCTGTGGGACACAGCCCAGTATCCCAGCACAGTCCCCCATTCCCCTGTGGGACACAGCCCAGTATCCCAGCACAGTCTCCTCATCCCCTGTGGGACACAGCCCAGTATCGCAGCATATTCCCCATTCCCCTGTGGGACACAGCCCAGTATCCCAGCACAGTCCCCCATTTCCCTGTGGGATACAGCCCAGTATCCCAGCACAGTCCCCCATTCCCCTGTGGGACACAGCCCAGTATCTCAGCACAGCCTTCCATTCCTCTGTGTGACACAGCGCAGTATCCTAGCACAGTCCCCCATTTCTCTGTGGGACGCAGCCCAGTATCCCAGCACAGCCTCCCATTCCCCTGTGGGTCACAGCCCAGTATCCCAGCAAGTCCACCATTCCTCTGTGGGTCACAGCCCAGTATCTCAGCACAGTCCCCCATTCCCCTGTGGGACACAGCCCAGTATCCCAGCACAGTCCCACATTCCCCTGGAAGGTGCACGGCTGCACATGCACGGTATTTTGAAAAGGTCGCGCGGCCCGGAATTTTTTTCACAGGTAACATGGAGGAGGTTACAGAGATAGGGAGGGGTGTAGGGCTGGATGGGGTTCCAGAGATAGGGAGTGGTGTATGATGGGAGTGGTTACCGAGATAGGGAGGGGTGTAGGGCTGGAGAGGGTTACAGAGATTGGGAGGGGCGTGGCCCTGGAAGGATGAGAATTTTAAAATCGAGGCGTTGCAGAGATCCCAGTTTTATTTCAGTGACAGCAGAGTGTGGAATTTTGAAGCTCTGTTTATATTTGGATCGATTTCTTTGTCCTCAAATATCTTTTAAATCTAATCTAAGGATCAGTTTACAGAAGTCTCTAAATACCAATAAATCGCGAGTTATTGCTTGTGTTGTTCTGGGGTTTATCAAACGGACACGTTGATTGTTGTACATTGTTCCTTGGGGGAACAGTGTGGAGCAGAGTTTGGGAGAGAATTCCTTTCACCGTATCTAACCGCACGGCCGAGGGTTTGATCGAGTCGATGGTCCAGCCAGCGATCCGAAGCAGCTCGACCTGGGTGTGTGGCGACGCTCTGATCCGGATTGACGGGCTGAGGAGTTGCTGCTGCAACAATTGAGATGCCTGAAGGACAGAAGTTTATTCGGCGAGTCTCTGCGATCGGGGCACTGGGCGTGTTGGTCACTGAGGCTTCGGAGCGGGAAATCTGCGGATGTCCCAGATCAGGAGGGGTGGGTAATGGTTCAGAAGGTCCAAGGGCCCGGCACAGGGATATTATGGGATGGGGAATGGGCCGGACAGGGGCAGGGGGATATTATGGGATGGGGAGTGGGCTGGACAGGGGCAGAGGTATATTATGGGATGGGGAATGGACAGGACAGGGACAGAGGGATATTATGGGATGGGGAATGAGCCGGACAGGGGCAGGGGGATATTATGGGATGGGGAATGGGTTGGACAGGGGCAGAGATATATTATGGGATGGGGAATGGTCTGGACAGGGACAGAGGGATATTATGGGATGGGGAATGGGCCGAACAGGAGCAGTGAGATATTATGGGATGGGGAATGGGCTGAACAGCGGCAGGGGATATTATGGGATGGGGAATGGGCTGGACAGGGTATATTATGGGATGGGGAATGGGCTGGACAGGGGCAGAGAGATATGGGATGGGGAATGGGCTGGACAGGGACAGGGGGATATTATGGGATGAGGAATGGGCTGGATAGGGGCAGTTCAAGCATTGTGTGCAGTATTGGGCTCCACACTATAGAGAGGAGAGTGAGGCTGTTGAGGGGGAACAGCACAGATTCACTCGGGTGCTGCCTGGTGTGAGGGAATCCAAATATGGAGAGAGACTTGGAAAATGGATCTCTGTTTCTCTCTCCCTATGTCTCTTCGGTCTCTCTGTATCTCTGTCTCTTTTCTCGCTCTCTCCTTGTCTGTCTCTGTCTCTGTTTCTCAGTCTCTCTGTATCTGTCTCTGACTGTCGCTGTCTGTCTACATCTCTCCCTTTCTCTTTCCTTCCTTCTCACTCTCTCTCTGGGTTGAATGAGATGGGATTTTACAAAATTGTAGATGATACTAAGTGGATTGGAAAGGGTTAGTCCCCAGTCACTATTTGAAGTTAAGCGGTGACTGCAGGACAAGGAGACACAGGTACAGACTGGAAAAAGGCAGGTTCGGGCCTGGTATAAGGAGACACTTCACACCCAGAGTGACCAATACGTGAAATGGGCCCAGGGCAGGGAGTGGGATTGAAACCTCTGGGGCCATTCCCAAGGGTCAGTGGGAGGCTGTGACAGGCGGGGCGGGGGATTTGCAGTTTTTAAAAAAATGTGAGGCTGGTTGGGCTGAACGGCCTCCCTCTGCATCTCTCTTAAAGCTGCCGGACTTGCCTTCATTTCTCGAGTTAAATGCTGCAGGCCGATGGGTCCATAAACCCCCCACCCCAAGGTTTATGTGTTTAATCCTTCCATACAATCAGACAGCACAGGAGGGGGCCATTCGGCCCATCGGGTCTGTACCGGCTCTTTGAAAGAGCGATCCAATCAGTCCCACTCCCTGCTCTTTCCCCAGAGCCCTGTATAGATGGGATATTAGTCAGCTCTCCCGGGAAGATTGTAAACAGCAACAGGACAGATCTCTGAAGCAGTGCAGACATCTGACCTCCACCCTGACTGTCAGCTCCCCTCCCCCATATTATTAAATCTCTCATTACCACATTTCATGTGGATTTTTATATTTAAATAACAGCAGAACACTTTTCCCAGCTCACAACCGAGCTGAATATCCGATTCGTTTTGATTGGGGCAGCCAAGTAATTGGACAGTGGAACTTGGCTGGCTTTAGGACCGCGCGGAATGCTGAGCTGGGGCGACGTTCCCAGTCCGAGCCCCTGGATTGAGATTTCAGTTTTCTCTCTCTGTGAGTCTCGGGATCGCGATTTCTCTCTCTCTCTCGTTTTCTTCCCCTTTTCTCTTTCTCTGTTTCTCTCTCTCTCAGTCAAATTTTCTCTTTTGATTTCTCACTCCCTTTCCTCACTTCTGTGTCTTTCTCTTTTGTTCCCATCCCTCTCTCCCCCCTCCCTCTCTTTCTCCATCTCTCGCTCCTTCAATATCCCTCTCCCTCAATCTCTCTACTCTCTCTCCCTTTCTCACTCTCTTTCTCCCTCATCCTCTTTTCCTCCCCTCTCCCTTTCCCTCTCTCTCCCTCTCCCCTCTCCCTCAACCTCTCGCTCCCTCTCCATCAATCTCTCTCGTCTCTCTTTCCCTCCCTCTCTCCCTTTCTCTCTCCCTCAGTCTCTCCCTCTCCCTCAATCTCTCCTCTCTCTTTCCCTCCCTCTCTCGCTCCCTCTTCCTTCCGCTCTCTCCCTCTCCCTCCCTCTCGCTCAATCTCTCCTCTCTCTCTCTTTCCCTCCCTCTCTCTCTCTCAATCTCTCCCTCTCCCTCAATCTCTCCTCTCTCTTTCCCTCCCTCTCTCGCTCCCTTTCCCTCCCGCTCTCTCCCTCTCCCTCCCTCCCTCTCGCTCAATCTCTCCTCTCTCTCTCTTTCCCTCCCTCTCTCTCTCTCAATCTCTCCCTCTCCCTCAATCTCTCCTCTCTCTTTCCTTCCCTCTCTCGCTCCCTCTCCCTCCCTCTCCCTCCCTCCCTCTCGCTCAATCTCTCCTCTCTCTTTCTCTCCCACCCTCTCTCTCCCTCCCTCTCTTTCCATCCCTCTCCCTTTCTCTCCCTCTCCCGAACTCTACCTCTCCCTCCCTCTTTCCCCCCTCCCTCTCCCTCCCTCTTTCCCCCTCTCTCCCTCTCTCTACCTCCCTCTCTTTCCTCCTCGCTCCCTCTCCATCAATCTCTCTCGTCTCTCTTTCCCTCCCTCTCTCTCCCTCTCTCCCTCTGTTTCCCCCTCCCTCTCCCTCTCCCCTTCTCTCTCTTTCCCTCCCCTTGAGGGCAGATTCTGTGCTAAACTCCTCCGGTCCATTGAGGAGGCTCCTGGACTTGTTGCTGAGCAATGCGGAGCTGGCTCCGGGACCTCGCCGCGCCCGGAGCTCGCTGATCTCCCCCAGAGTGAGTCAGACTCTGTCCCGGGATCTCCCGGGATCGCCTTGCTGTTTCCAACAGCGATTGACGGCTTGGCGCGGGGATCAGACTGGTTCCTGTGTGGATTGTATCGGAGGGCTGGAGAATTGGAGAGGACGATTCTGTGTGCATTCTAGAGCAGCAATCTTCCATTGGATAAGAGTGCATTGTATCTGAGGATTGCAGGCATTGTACAGGAGAGCTGTGCATTGTATCGGAGCACTGCAGCAATCTGTACAATGAAGGAACGCATTGTATAACAACTTGCATTTATATAGCGCCTCAACCCAGTAAAATATCCCAAGATGCTTCACAGGAGCGTAAATCAGTGTGACTGGAGACGGTGAGTGTGTGTTGGGGGTGTGACTGGAGACGGTAAGTGTGTGTTGGGGGTGTGACTGGAGATGGTGAGTGTGTGTTGGGGGTGTGACTGGAGATGGTGAGTGTGTGTTGGGGGTGTGACTGGAAATGGTGAGTGTGTGTTGGGGGTGTGACTGGAGATGGTGAGTGTGTGTTGGGGATGTGACTGGAGATGGTGAGTGTGTGTTGTGGGGTGTGACTGGAGATGGTGAGTGTGTGTTGGGGGTGTGACTGGAGACGGTGAGTGTGTGTTGGGGGTGTGACTGGAGATGGTGAGTGTGTGTTGTGGGGTGTGACTAGAGATGGTGAGTGTGTGTTGGGGGTGTGACTGGAGACGGTGAGTGTGTGTTGGGGGTGTGACTGGAGACAGTGAGTGTGTGTTGGGGGTGTGACTGGAGACGGTGAGTGTGTGTTGGGGGTGAGACTGGAGATGGTGAGTGTGTGTTGGGGGTGTGACTGGAGATGGTGAGTGTGTGTTGGGGTATGACTGGAGATGGTGAGCGTGTGTTGGGGTTTGAGCAGGAGGAGTGACGTCAGGCCCAGAAGGTGACTGTGGATTGTGATGCTCGAGCTGAAGTGGAACAGCATTACGGGCGAGGAAGTGAGACATTCAGAGACTATTCCTGCTCGCGGTGCAGCAGTTTGTAAAAGCTCATTGAATTCATTATAGAAAAAAGATTATAAATATCCCCGTTACTAGTCTGTATATCAGTCACAGCCCAGAGTAACACCTTGTGTCATAAAACAGGCAGTGGGAGGGTCACCAAACACAGAATCTGTCAGTGTTGAAAGGGGCAACTTTTTAAAGTGTAAGAACATTACATAAGAATTAGGAACAGGAGTAGGCCATCTAGCCCCTCGAGCCTGCTCCGCCATTCAACAAGATCATGGCTGATCTGGCCATGGACTCAGCTCCACTTACCCGCCCGCTCCCCGTAACCCTTAATTCCCTTATTGGTTAAAAATCTATCTATCTGTGACTTGAATACATTCAATGAGCTAGCCTCAACTGCTTCCTTGGGCAGAGAATTCCTCAGATTCACAACCCTCTGGGAGAAGAAATTCCTTCTCAACTCGGTTTTCAATTGGCTCCCCCGTATTTTGAGGCTGTGCCCCCTAGTTCTAGTCTCCCCGAACAGTGGACACAACCTCTCTGCCTCTAGCTTGTCTATCCCTTTCATTATTTTAAATGTTTCTATAAGATCACCCCTCATCCTTCTGAATTCCAACAAGTAAAGACCCAGTCTACTCAATCTATCATCATAAGGTAACCTCATCTCCGGAATCAGCCTAGTGAATTGTCTCTGTACCCCCTCCAAAGCTAGTATATCCTTCCTTAATTAAGGTGACCAAAACTGCATGCAGTACTCCAGGTGCGGCCTCACCAATACCCTATACAGTTGCAGAAGGACCTCCCTGCTTTTGTACTCCATCCTTCTCGCAATGAAGGCCAACATTCCATTTGCCTTCCTGATTACCTGCTGCACCGGCAAACTAACTTTTTGGGATTCATGCACAAGGACCCCCAGGTCCCTCTGCACCGCAGCATGTTGTAATTTCTCCCCATTCAAATAATATTCCCTTATACTGTTTTTTTTCCCAAGGTGGATGACCTCACACTTTCCGACATTGTATTCCATCTGCCAAACCTTAGCCTATTTGCTTAACCTATCTAAATCTCTTTGCAGCCTCTCTGTGTCCTCTACACAACCCACTTTCCCACTAATCTTTGTGTCATCTGCAAATTTTGTTACACTACACTCTGTCCCCTCTTCCAGGTCATCTATGTATATTTTAAACAGTTGTGGTCCCAGCACTGATCCCTGTGGCACACCACTAACCACTGATTTCCAACCCGAAAAGGACCCATTTATCCCGACTCTCTGCTTTCTGTTAGCCAGCCAATTCTCTATCCATGCTGATACATTTCCTCTGACTCCGCGTACCTTTATCTTCTGCAGTAATCTTTTGTGTGGCACCTTATCGAATGCCTTTTGAAAATCTAAATACACCACATCCATTGGTGCACCTCTATCCACCATGCTCGTTATATCCTCAAAGAATTCTGGTAAATTAGTTAAACATGATTTCCCCTTCATGAATCCATGCTGCGTCTGCTTGATTGCACTAAGAAGTAGAATAATTTTGCTTTTCCAGTGAGAGCTCTGAGATTGAGGTGCGATAATGGAGGAAGGAGAATAGATTTTGCTGAAGGAGCTGACTCAATCCCACTCCAGAGACTCGAGCCCAGCATCTAGGTTGACACTCCCAGTGCAGTACTGAGAGCGCGCTGCACTGTCGGAGGGGCAGTACTGAGGGAGTGCTGCACTGTCGGAGGGGCAGTACTGAGGGAGTGCACCACTGTTGGAGGGGCAGTACCGAGGGAGTGCTGCAGTGTCGGAGGGGCAGTACTGAAGGACTGCAGCAATGTCACAGAGGTAGTACTGAGGGAGTGCTGAACCTTTGGAGGGGCAGTACTGAGGGAGTGTTGCACTTTTGGAGGGGCAGTACTGAGGGAATGCTGCACTTCCTGAGGGCAGTCTTGAGGGAGCACTGCACTGTCGAACAAGGCGGTAAATCGAGGCCCCGTCTGCCCTCTCAGCTTCACATCAAAGATCCCCTGGCTTTATTTCAAAGAAGAACAGGGGAGTTCTCCCCAGTATCCTGAGCAATATTTGTCCCTCAACCAACATCACTAAAATAGGATAATTGTTCATTTGTCTCATTTGGTATATTAACAAAAGTGATTTAGCCACCTCCTATTGGCTGCGGTGATTCCCAACTGGTGATTATTTCTGTGTAACGCTGCAGCTAATGGAAGGTGGAGTTGGAGGGTGGGGGTCGAAGGTCAGGAGCAGCACCTGTTCCAAAATGCATTGATTTTATTTCTCTCCTCACAGGGAACTGATGGCAGAAGGAAGAGATGATCGATGGGAAACAGACTCTGGTCAGGAGACAATCATCACATTGGGTCCCAATACTGACTGATCAGCCTATCAGAGCATCTGTTTGATACAGCGGGCAGCTGGGGGGAAAACAGTTGGGATCCCAACACCTGGAACATCTGTACAAACACTGGGAAAACAGCTGGAATCCCAACACCCAGAACATCTGTACCAACACTGGGAAACAGCTGGGATCCTAACATCTGGAACATCTGTACCAACACTGGGAAACAGCTGGAATCCTGACACCCGGAACATCTGCATAAACACTGGGAAAATAGCTGAAAGCTCAACACCTAAAAGATCTTCACCAACACTGGGAAAACAGCTGGAATCCCGACACCTGGAACACGTGCACCAACACTGGGAAAACAGCTGGAATCCCGACACCTGGAACACGTGCACCAACACTGGGAAAACAGCTGCAATCCCAACACCTGGAACATTTGCACCAACACTGGGAAAGCATCTGCAATCCCAACACCTGGAACATTTGCAAGCACCGAGATCGCCCCTCTGTGAGCAGGTCCAGTCAGATCAGGGACCCCCTGAATCATCCCCAGACGGACCGAGATCGCCCCTCTCTGAGAGGGTCCAGTCGGAGCAGTGACCCCCTGAATCACCCCCAGATGGACCGAGATGGCCCCTCTCTGAGCGGGTCCAGTTGGAGCGATGCGTCTGTACGGTTTGTTGCCCCTTCAGGCCCTTTGGGTGGCCCTGTCTCTCGCCGCGCAGCACTTCCCGTCCTGGGGTCACTACGACCTGTGTAAGGCCCAGCTTCACTGGGACCAGGCCATGAGTTGGGATTACATGGCTTGCCAGCCCGAGGCCACCCTGCTCACCAGGTCACTGAAGGTCAGCTTAGATCCCTCCGACAGTACGTGTGGAGAGACCCCCGAGATGTACTGCACGCTGGTGAGTATAAGCCTTTCTGAGACAGCCTCTGTTGTGTGTCACACTGTGAATGGACGCTCACTGAACGGCCTTTATCAAAGTGAATTCCATCCAAACTCCTACATTTGCTTCATTAACAGAGGCATTGAGTGCAAAAGCAAGGGAGTCATGGTGAACCTTCATACATCATTGGTTCGGCCCCAACTGGAGTATTGTGTCCAATTCTGGGCACCACACTTTAGGAAGGATGACAAGGCCTTGGAGAGGGTGCAGAGGAGATTTACTGGAATGTTTCCAGGGATGAGGGACTTCAGTTATGTGAAGAGACTGGAGAAGCTGGGATGGTTCTCCTCAGAGCAGAGAAGGTTAAGGGGAGATTTGATGAGGTGTTTAAAATCATGAAGGGTTTTGAAAGAGTAAATAAGGAGACACTGTTTCATGTGGCAGGAGGGCCAGTAACCAGAGGACACAGATTTCAGATAATTGGCAAAAAAGCCAAGGGGGGAGATGAGGAGAATGTTTTAATGCAGCGAGTTTTTATGATCTGGAATGTGCTGCCTGAAAAGGAGGTGGAAGGAGATTCAAGAATAACATTCAAAAGGGAATTGGATAAATACTGGGAAAGGAGAAATGTACAGGGCTATGGGGAAGGAGTAGGAGAGTGGGACTAACTAGACAGCTCTGAGCCAGTGGCAGAGACAGACGATATCATGGAGGTGAAAGGAGGCGGGCTTGGTGAAGGAGGAGATATGGGGATGGAATAACAGTCTGATAAGTTGCATTTCGTGGAACTGTGAGGAGATGTAAAACTGCTGGGCTGAACAGGAAAGGTCAGGACACGAAAACCACAAAACTCGCTGCTTCCCAGTGACTCACCATAAGGGGTGGCAGTGTTTGTAAAATTAGACATGGTAATAGATGTGAGGAGGGAGTTCGAATGTTTATAAACACTCCCTGGAGCTCCTGATCCCTGTGTCTGACCCCTTCCCAATATCCCCAGTGGGGAATATGTCCCATTGTGTCTGAGCCCTGCCCAATATCCCCAGTGGGGAATATGTCCCATTGTGTCTGAGCCCTGCCCAATATCTCCAGTGTGGAATATGTCCCATTGTGTCTGAGCCCTGCCCAATATCCCCAGTGTGGAATATGTCCCATTGTGTCTGAGCCCTGCCCATTATCTTCAGTGGGGAATATGTCCCATTGTGTCTGAGCCCTGCCCAATATCCCCAGTGTGGAATATGTCCCATTGTGTCTGAGCCCTGCCCAATATCTCCAGTGTGGAATATGTCCCATTGTGCCTGAGCCCTGCCCAATATCCCCAGTGAGGAATATGTCCCATTGTGTCTGAGCCCTGCCCAATATCCCCAGTGAGGAATATGTCCCATTGTGTCTGAGCCCTGCCCAATATCTCCAGTGTGGAATATATTCCATTGTGCCTGAGCCCTGCCCAATATCCCCAATGGGGAATATGTCCTTGAGATGTAAATTCAAGCCTGTTTCTAAATATTAATGATGCTCTTGTTGAGTGAATCATCTCCTCAGGATAATTGGTTCCTACATCATTGTTCGAGGGGAAACGCCTGGTTTAATAATCAGCCGTATGTTTCAGCAATAATTGAAAATGTATAATTTATTGCAGAACATGCAGTTCCTCAGAGGGAATTATTCTCCAGCTCAATTAGTAATCTGTTGTAAAAATACTACGAGTCTTTGAGGTAAATCTTCCATCTGTCCCATATCCCACTGTGGGAGCTGTGTGTGAAACAGGGCCCGGACTCAGTGAGACCACAATAGATGTTACTGTCTCAGTTTCACACCTCAGGACGTCCCAAAGTGCTTCACAGACAATGAAGGACTTTTTGAAATCGCAATCATTTTTCTTTCACCGATAAAAACGCGGCTGAATTTATCGGCCGTTATCTCATAGTTTGCATTTTTTAATATGTAACAGTTTTTGACAGGTGTACTCGCTCCTTCTTTCCCGATGTGTCCCGACTCCTGAACTTGTGTTCCCTGATTGTGTGTTGACTGTGAGTGGGTGAGTGAGACGGAAAGACTCCAGGGTGAGAATGTATTCAGACTGTGGCTGTAACCTTGGTGCAAAGACACGAATTCCTGGTCACAAACTGCTGTGATCGAATGCACCGGGGCACGGTGGTGCAGGGCTTCTGTGATTGGACCAGTAATCCACAGAACTGCACTTCCAATCCCTCCATGGGCTTTGAGACTGGGCAGAGGGAGATACTGCCGGTCCTGCTGGGAGACTCAGTCCCAGGCACATCCTTCAGTTTTTTATTTGTTCCTGGGATGTGGGCGTCGCTGGCAAGGCCGGCATTTATTGCCCATCCCTAATTGCCCTTGTGAAGGTGGTGATGAGCCACCTTCTTGAACCGCTGCAATCCGTGTGGTGAAGTTACTCCCACAGTGCTGTTAGGAAGGGAGTTCAGGATTTTGACCCAGTGACAATGAAGGAACATTGAATATATTTCCCAATCAGGATGCAGTGTAACTTGGAGGGGAACGTGGAGATGGTGGTGTTCCCATGGAGGCCATGGGTTTGTGAGGGGCTGCCGAAGAAGTCTTGGTGAGTTGCTGCAGTGCATCTTGTAGATGGTAAACACTGCAGCCATGGTACACCGGTGGTGGAGGGAGAGAATGTTTAAGGTGGTGAATGGGCTGCTTTGTCCGGGATGGTGTGAAGCTTCTTGCGTATTGTTGGAGCTGCAGTCATCCAGGCAAGTGGAGAGTATTCCATCACCCGCCTGACTTGTGTCTTGTAGGTGGTGGAAAGGCTTTGGGGAGTCAGGAGGTGAGACAGTCGCCGCAGAATACTCACCTCTGACCTGCTCTTGTACCACAGTATTTATGTGGCTGGTCCAGTTAAGTTTCTGGTCAATGGTGATCCCCAGGATGCTGATAGTGGGGGATCCGACAATGGTAACGCCGTTGAATGTCATGGAGAGGTAGTTGGACTCTGGCTTGTTGGAGATGATCATTGCCTTCCAGGTGTGGACCACAAATGTTACTTGCCACTTCGGTGTTGCCAGACTGGGAAACAACGTCGGTGAGTGAGCACAGGGGCGATGGGGGAACAGGACTTGTGTGTGTTAGGACACGGGCAGCACAGGTTTGGATGAGCTGAAATTTACGGAGATTGGAAGATGGGAGTCCGGCCAGGAGAACATTGGAATGGTCGAGCCTGGAGGGAACAAAGTATTGATGAGGGTTTCAGCAGCAGATGTGCTGAGGCAGGGGCGGAGACGGGCGATGTTACCGAGGTGGAAATAGGTGGCCTTGGTGATCGAGCGGATATGATTGTTTGTTTTAGTTCTTCTCGACCAAAAGGCACCAGTTAATGCTCATCGATCTCAGTGTTGGAAATAGAATCTCCCGCTGGTCTGTAATCCCCAATTTGATTAATCTCTGGCACCAGCTCAAAGTATTCGCCTCCAATTCCACTTCAGTGCCGATTTGTTCATTGATTTGAGTGTTTCGCGTGCTGCAAAGCAAAACTCACAGTATCTGAGCACACACCGAGGGAGAGGCACATCTGGAATACTGCGGGCAGAGTGGGCTCCTCATTGTAGGGGCGAGATGGGACATGGGGCACAGGGACACAGTGTGACCGGAGGTAAGGGGGTGAGGGGAGAAAGAGATGGGACACGGGACACAGTGACACAGTGTGACCAGGGGTGAGGGGGTGAGGGACTGTGTTATGAGGTTAGCTCGAACAGTCGAATTAAAGGGAGAATTGTCACCACTTCTGTAGAAACACAGTCTGTGCCTTGCTCGGGTAAAAGTCTGACAGCCAATTATTTCTGAATCCGATCACCAATTCTGGAAATCCCAGCGAGTGGTGACAGCTGGTGAATGTTAACGTGGAGTTTCTGGGTAATTTCTGTAAGCTGAGTTTGAACTGATTGTAAACTGGTGCCTGGAGATTGTGTTTGATCCTCTCGGGATTGTTAACATCTGTATCCATTCCCCCGCCAGCTGTTCACACAATCTCACAGCACAGCAGGAGGCCATTCGGCCCATCGTGCCTGTGCCGGCTCTTTGAGAGAGCGATCCAATTAGTCCCACTCCCTGCTCTTTCCCCATAGCCTTGCAAATTTATCCTTTTTCCCAAATTTATCAAGTATATTTTTCCCTGTTTTAAGGGAGTTTAGTTGAAGCAGGTTCAAACAGCTCTTCAAAGAGCGAACACAGGCACGATGGGCCGAATGGCCTTCTGTGCTGTGAGATTCTGTGATATTTCCCCTGTTTTAAGGGAGTTTATTTTCAGCAGATGCGAGCAGCAGATGGGATTTCAGTCTGAACGAGCCAAACATTCTCTTTGTAATATTGCAGTCCGTTCTATTGGGTCTGGGACTAAACCTTTAATACTCAGATGGGAAATCGAGGGTTTGGGAGAGGCCTACAGTAAGTGGATTAAACCTGAGACCATAGACTTTATCCCCATGAATCCTCCCCCTGCCCAATATCTCACTCACTGCCCACTGTCCCCAGTAAACCGGCTGCACATTAAACTTTCCCAGTCTCTTGATTCCTGGATCAGAGCTCCCTCACTGTGCTGCTCTCTGACAATGTTTCGCTCACTTTAGCAGCTCAGACAGGAGAATGTTTGAAGAACGATTTACTGTTGTTGTGGCACTGACTGACTGACCCCTGACCCTGTCACCAGTGGATGGATTTTTCTATCGAGCAGTTTGAATGATGAGGAGTCTCGGTTCCATCTCCTGTTATTCTCTGTTTCCCATTCTCTGTATTGGCCTCACGCAAATTTCATTATAAACACAGATAGAGGCAGACAGGCAAAGTCGAGGGTTCAAGTCCCACTCCAGAGACTTGAGCACAAAACCGAGGTCGAGACTCCCAGTGCAGTACTGAGGGAGTACTGCACTGTCGTAGGGGCAGTACTGAGGGAGTGCTGCACTGTCGTAGGGGCAGTGCTGACGGAGAGCTCCACTGTCGGAGGAGCAGTACTGAGGGAGTGCTGCACTGTCGGAGGGGCAATACTGAGGGAATGCTCCACTGTCGGAGAGGCAATACTGAGGGAGTGCTGCACTGTCGGAGGGGCAGTACTGAGGGAGCGCTACACTGTCAGAGCATCAGTACTGAGTGAGCACTGCACTGTCGGAGGGGCAGTACTGAGGGAGTACTGCACTGTCGTAGGGGCAGTACTGAGGGAGTGCTCCACTGTCGGAGGGGCAGTACTGAGGGAGTGCTGCACTGTCATAGGGGCAGTGCTGACGGAAAGCTCCACTGTCGGAGGAGCAGTACTGAGGGAGTGCTGCACTGTCGGAGGGGCAATACTGAGGGAATGCTCCACTGTCGGAGAGGCAATACTGAGGGAGTGCTGCACTGTCGGAGGGGCAGCACTGAGGGAGCGCTACACTGTCGGAGCATCAGTACTGAGTGAGCACTGCACTGTCGGAGGGGCAGTACGGAGGGAGTGCTGCACTGTCGGAGGGGCAGTTCTGAGGGTGCGCTGCACTGTCGGAGCATCAGTACTAAGTGAGCACTGGACTGTCGGAGGGGCAGTACTGAAGGAGCACTGCACTGTCGGAGGGGCAGTACTGAGGGAGCACTGCACTGTCGGAGGGGCAGTACTGAAGGAGCGCTGCACTGTCGGAGGTGCAGTACTGAGGGAGTGCTACACTGTTAGAGGGGCAGTGCTGAGGGAGCGCTGCACTGTCGGAGGGGCAGTACTGAGGGAGTGCTGCAGTGTCGGAGGGGCAGTACTGAGGGAGCGCTGCACTGCTCTCATCCTGAGTTAGTGAATGGCGCTTTAGAATTCAGTCTTTGCTCTCTCTTTCTCTCCACTCTCTTTCTCTCTCTTACTCCCTCCTCCCCTCCCACATTACACGGGCTCATTCACCAGAAACACCCTGTTGCCGAATTTGCCCTCCGACGAAAGGGGGCGCACTCACTGAGCGAACCGATTTTCCCCGCCCCAATCCATGGAGTGGAGAGTTGAGCAAAATTCAGCTCTTTGTAGATTGTTTTTGTTGCGGGCGGTGCAGTCAGTTTGCGGCGGGGTGGAAGTGCGTGGGGAGCGGGGCGGACGGCGGTATATGTCTACGAGCTCCTGTTTTATTTCCCACCCCCAGGAACCTGCTGACTGACGGAGCTGAAATGAGCCTGGGATTAAAGTGTTTGTTTAAATCTGGTTTGACAGACAGTCGGTGGGTTCCCTGAACACCTGCTCACAGCCCTGAGTCTCCGTGAGGCTCGGGCACTGGGGACATTAGTTTGGGGAGAAGGCCCTTTATTGGGGACCTTTCATTAGAAGGAGGTCACCCATTGGGGATGGATGGTTTAAAATTGGAAGCTGGGTATTTAATGAACGATGGCTGTGGTCTATAAGGACCGATCGACACAGGCCGGTCAATAATGTGGGATTACACCACAGCTGGTTGAAGATTTGCTGCAGATTCTCAATCTTTCCCCAGTCTGGTTTCTTTCTCTGAAACCTCCCTCTGGTCTTCTCATTGCTGAAATGTTTAGATACAAACACCAGGTGCAGAGTTCTGGGTTTCATTAACTTGAACAAACATTCATTTCTGCCGGCTCACGTTCTTTATAATTAAATTCCAAAGTGTAGAATCCCATCGAGCTCCCTGGCAAGATGTTGACTTAAAACCGCCGTTCCTTTATTAAATTAATTCTTGGGATGCTGACATGGCCGGCATTTATTGCCCATCCCCAGGTGTCCTGAGAAGGTGGGGGTGGGCCGCCTTCTTGATCCGCTGGGAGCGAGTTTGATACAAACTGAGTGTCTCGCTCGGCCACTTCAGAGGGTCATTACTAGTCAACCACGTTGGTGTGGGCCTGGAGTCACATATAGGCCCGGGCAGGTTACAGAGGCAGGTTTCCTTCCCTAAAGGACATTACTGAACCAGTTGGGCTTCACGGCAATCTCCCTGAGCTGTGGGCCGTGGGGAGATGGACCCTCTCCCTGACCCACTGTGGGCCATGGGGAGATGGAGCCTCTCCCTGACCCACTGTGGGCCGTGGGGAGATGGACTCTCTCCCTGACCCACTGTGGGCCGTGGGGAGAGGACTCTCTCCCTGACCAACTGTAGGCCGTGGGGAGATGGACTCTCTCCCTGACCCACTGTGGGCCGTGGGGAGAGGACTCTCTCCCTGACCCACTGTGGGCCGTGGGGAGAGGACCCTCTCCCTGACCCACTGTGGGCCGTGGGGAGATGGACCCTCTCCCTGACCCACTGTGGGCCGTGGGGAGAGGACCCTCTCCCTGACCCACTGTGGGCCGTGGGGAGATGGACTCTCTCCCTGACCCACTGTGGGCCGTGGGGAGAGGACCCTCTCCCTGACCCACTGTGGGCCGTGGGGAGAGGACTCTCTCCCTGAGTTGTGGGCCGTGGGGAGATGGAGCCTCTCCCTGACCCACTGTGGACCGTGGGGAGAGGACCCTCTCCCTGACCCACTGTGGGCCGTGGGGAGATGGATCCTCTCCGTGACCCACTGCGGGCCGTGGGGAGAGGACCCTCTCCCTGACTCACTGTGGGCCGTGGGGAGATGGAGCCTCTCCCTGACCCATTGTGGGCCGTGGGGAGAGGACCCTCTCCCTGAGCTGTGGGCCGTGGGGAGATGGATCCTCTCCCTGACCCACTGTGGGCCGTGGGGAGAGGACCCTCTCCCTGACCCACTGTGGGCCGTGGGGAGATGGATAATACCAGAAATGAGAGGGTATACATATCAGGAAAGGATGAACAGGCTGGGTCACTTTTCTCTTGAAAAGAGAATGCTGAGGGATGATCTAATAGAGGTCTTTGAAATTTTGAAAGGGTTTGATAGAGTGGATACAGACAGAACCAAGAAATCCAATCAGAAGAAACGTCTGTACCCAAAGAGTGGTGAGAATGTGCAACTTGCTACCACAGGGAGTGGTTAAAACGAATAGTGTAGATGCATTAAGGGGGGGCTAGACAAGCGTATGAGGGAGACGGGAATAGAGGGTTGTGGATAGATTTAGATGAGGAAAGACTGGAGGAGGCTCGAGTGGAGCATAAACACCGGCATGGACTGGTGGGGCCGAATGGCCTGTTTCTGTGCCGTGTATCTTATGTAATCCTATATGTAATCCTATAAGTAATCCTATGTAATCTTTCAGCTCAGTACTGGCCCACTAAATGCTGCTAACTGAGCAACTCTGCTCGAACATTAACTCCAACAAAGGGCCTGATTACTGGGTGATGGGAAGTGACATCAATCTGTGGGATTGTACTTTATGGAGCCACTAACTTCTGTACTCAATAATACACTAATTAATATCATTAACCAGGGGAGTGAACCGTGCTGATAGCGAGTGGTTTAGTTAGTGATAACGACAGGCTCTTCGTCACACCACACAGTGTAAATCCGAGACAGCAACACTTAAACCCCCGAAATAAATGTCAAGGGATGAGTGGATTTGTAGAAAGAACAATGATTTATAAGATGCTCCGTTTATGCTCCAGTGTTGCAGGAGCAGTTTCTGTAATACATGATCCTTGTATTGAAATATCTTCCCTTCCCGCGTTGATGCAGCCACACACAGCAGGAGCCTGTTGTGTCTCTCTCTCCCTGGGCTGTATGGTGATGTTTAATTCTTCTCTTCTTCTTCGGCAGTCCCCCGGAGTCGAGGATGACTTGCTTCCACATTGAAATGAGTTGTCAGGTGACTGATGAGACCAATGTGGGATCCACAGTCTCTGTCACAGGTGGGGTAGATGGTGGTTAGAGGGACGGGTGGGTGGGGTGCTTGGGTTGTCGTACGCACCTTCTGCTGTTTGTACTTGGCTTCCACATCCTCCCGGCAAAGAGACTCGATGTGTTCGTCGCCTTCTCGGATGCTTCTCCTCCATTTTGAGCGGTCTGGATCCAAAGATCCAAGATGCGGCCACTCACAACATCATCGAGCAGACAATAGGGGTGCTCAAGCAGCGTTTCCGAAGCCTGGACCGCTCTGGAGGCAGCCTTCAATACTTCCCTCAACAGGTGTCGCTATTCATTGTGGTGTGCTGCATGTTGCACAACTTGGCCATCATGAGGGCCCAGACCTTACCAGCGGGAAGTGCAGCCCCAACTCAGGAGGAGGAGAAAGAGGAACAGGAGCCTGGAGAGGCCCCGACTGGCCAGCCAGAGGAGGAGGTGCAGCAGCCACGGAGGAGACACCGTGGCACTGCTCCCGATACAAGGGCCACATGTCAGCGGCTCATCATACATCGGTTCTCCAACAACACATCACAACCCCTGACCAGCAACTAATAAACATTTAACAACGGCCCCTTGAAACACCATAACACACAATTAACCTCAACAATATCTGTACACAGGCCCCTGCCATTTGTCATTCCTCAACAGTATCCATGTGCCGTATTAGGCACATACACTTACAACAATAGCAGGCCTCAAAAACTGCAACCAGATCATGACAAACATATTTACAGGATGAGGCCATCTCTCCATTGTGGCCAAAGTTTTTATTGAGACTAGCTCTGGCATTTGCTACCCCTTACCTTAACCCCCTCCCACATCTCCTGCTCCTCCTCAATGTTGCCTCAGTGCCTGCAGCAAGGCTGCTTGAGGGCTGCTGTGTGTTTAACACAGACACTACAGATGGCCTAGTAGGATACATTGGACCAGCTCTGGGCCTAGAAGGCCCGGCTGCAGACTGCACCACCTCAGCATCGGCGGCAGCAGTCTAGGTTGGCTGGTGTGTAGACCGCAGCAGGTGCAAAGGCAGAGTGGCAGTGGTGGGAGCCAGAATGCTGTCATCTTGAGCAAAGACAACAAGTTCCATTTCCCACGGCCCACTGCCACCTCCCCCAGGGCGGAGCCTCAACATCTGGAGCAATATGTGGGAGCGCGGATTACTGGCCTGCTTCGGCACCGTTACCTCCCCGTTGGACTGTGGGGAACAGAGAGGATGGCAGCAGTCAGTGTTTGCATGGCATCATTCTGTGACTGACTCAGGACAGCCTGAGTCTCAAACGCAGCGTTCTGAGAGTTGTTGCCACAATCATTGACAGTATCACATCACAAAGGCCTTGCGTGGCTTGGGTCTGTGATGCGATAGCTGCTGCCACGTCAACCATGGCACGCGCTCTCCCCTCTGCGACTCCACTGTCGCTGGTTGAGTCCATCTCCCTCTGTAAATGGGCAAGGATGGGTTCATTGAACTGCTGAGAGGCAGGGACAATGCTTGAGGCGGTCTCCCCCAACCTCAGTGCAAGTGTATCCATGCTCTGCGGGACCTTCTCCAATGCACCCATTGGCTCGCGGTGCATTTGCATGGACTCTCTGGACATAGCCTCCAAGTCCAGGTCCACGTCTGACTGTCTCTGAGCAGGACTGATAGGCCGTCTCACTGTCCGGGGAGATGGCCCCCGAACTTCCCCTCGCTCTGGGCGCTGCTGTATGCCACTGGAGTCAGGAGCCTCAGGCTCTTCAAAGCCCAGGAATGTTGGCTCTTCCACCAAGGTGGTGTCCCCACACGGAGCAACTGATGGAGGGTCCCACACAGGCACCACACTTTCCTCACCTTCCTCTTCATCTTCCCCGTCAGTTGAAGTGGACGGCGTTTGCTGTCAAGGTTCAAGGATCTCACAGAAATGCCAAAGGGCATTCACATACCGTCACGGTCCACAGGGGGCGCTGCTTCTCCGGCCACTACCGCACCAACTGGTGTGCCCATGGGGATGGACACTCGCTCCTCCACGTCACTGAGGGCTTGTATGTCAGGCTCCCCTCCACCGGTGCACTGCTGCTCTCTCCTGTTGTGAGCTAGTTTCACCTGCAGTAAGAAGCACAAGAAGGTGTGAGTGAGTGTGCAGCTCATCGTGTGCCACATGTGCCTTCCATAGTTGAATAGTTGCTGCTGTGTGGATGTGTGTAAACGTGCATTTGAATCTGCGTGGCTGCTCACAGTGCATGTGTGAACGGTGGGATGAGGTGAGAAGGGCCTCAGATTAGGGATGAGGCTGAAGTCTTGTGAAAGGGTAGTGTGAGGAGGGGTGAGGCTGAGTAGGGAACAAGAAGGTGAGCGAGGTTTGGATGGGCCGGGCATGGCTGGTGACCTGAGCCTGAACCTTTATGGTGCCTTCACCAACAAAGACCACGGCCTGGGACACACAGTGATGGAGCAGTCGGAGGTCAGTTGTAGCGCTGGGGCATGGTGCTGTTAATTATGTCCCGAGGACACGGCAATTCAGGAGCACGTCACATCTGCACCGTTCCATTATTCATTCATACTTTACACAGCTTTAGGATTCTGGTACTAATGTTCACTCCATTCCTTCTGCATCGAGTATTAAAAATAACCAATCCAATATGCGGCTTTAGTCACTGCCTTTAGTCGATGCTGTGACAATTGTAGATTCATTAATCTCTATGATCTCTGTATATTGCCGCGCTCTCCATCTTTATCACACACATTAGTTTTATTGATTGCTGCAACAGCCACTTGCTGGGGATGAGGATGTTACAGGTGAGCTGTCTGATCATTTGGAAAAGGATGTCGGGCTGATTCTGTGTTGCCGATGTCAGGCAGAGTCCCAGTGTGTCCGATCCACAGGATGCACTGCAGCAACTCGCCAAGGCTTCTTAAGCAGCACCTCCCAAACCCGCCACCTCTACCACCTAGAAGGACGAGGGCAGCAGGTGCCTGGGAACACCATCACCTCCAAGTTCCCCTCGAGTCACACAGTGTCCCGACTTAAAATCACAGCATCATAGAATGATGCAGCACAGAAGGAGTCCATTCGGCCCATCATGCCTGTGCTGGCTCTTTGAAAGTGTTACCCAATTCACCCCACTCCCTGCTCTTTCACCACAGCCCTGTAAATCTTTCCCCTTCAAGTATTTCTCCAATTCCCGATTGAATCTGCTGCCATCGCCCTTTCAGGCAGCGCATTCCAGATCACAACATGTGGAGCTGCCGCTGTGTCCATCGCTGCTTCACCGCGGAAGGTCAATGACCTGAAGTGACCCCGAGGGAGCCCTGCCACCTCCAACTGCTCCCTCACAAACCAGCCTGAGGTAAAGCATCATTAGGCCCACAGGCTGGGTGAGGGTCCGACACACAGAGCCCAGGGGTATGGCCTGAGCACAAATAAGGGATTGTTTTAACAATAGACGATAAAAAGACAAGTTCCCATTAATCATTCTGCCCACAAAACTCTCGCCCTTTCTCTCTCTCTCTAACCCAAACAGACAGCTGCAGTGAGACTCATTTTCCCATCTCTGAAGGTCGGAGGTCGGAGATTCTTTCACTGAACATGAACTTTGGAAAATCTAAACAAAGAAAACTTCCAAAATGTCGTCATGTCAGAAATCTATCCAAATGTCAGATCCCTGGTCTCTTTACAGTCCATTTTATTTTGCTCAAAACGATTCCCAAGGATGATTGGGGAACTGAGAGGATCTAACTATGGGGAAAGGCTGAATAGGCTGGGGCTCGTTCCTGGTCCCAGGGATGGAGGACTTCAGTTACAGGGAGAGACTGGAGAAGCTGGGATTGTTTTCCTTACAGCAGAGAAGGTTAAGGGGAGATTTAATACAGGTGTTCATGGTCATGAGGGGTTTAGACAGAGTAGATAGAGAGAAACTGTTCCCATTGACGGAAGGCTCGAGAACCAGAGGACACATATTTAAGGTGATTGACAAAGAACCAAAGGCGACTTGAGGAAAATTGTTTTTGCGCAGTGAGTGGTTAGGATCTGGAATGCACTGCCTGAAAGGGTGGTGGAGGCAGAGCCCAGCGGGAGAATTGTGTCCAAATTCTGGGCACCACACTTTAGGAAGGATGATAGGGCCTTGGAGAGGGTGCAGACGAGATTTACTGGAATGGTCCCAGGGATGAGGGACTTCAGTTATGTGGAGATTCTGGAGAAGCTGGGATTTTCTCCTCAGAGCAGAGAAGGTTAAGGGGAGATTTAATACAGGTGTTCAAAATCATGAAGGGATTTTGATTGAGTAAATAAGGAGACACTGTTTCCAGTGGCAGGAGGGTCGGTAACCAGAGGACACAGATTGAAGGTGATTGGTGAAAGTACCAGAGGGGAGATGAGGAGATCCCACTTTCTACCTTCTGACATTCTGAATAGCTGCCCTTTACCCCTACTCTCTGCTTTATGTCCTGAAGCCAGCGAGCTATCCATTCTGCTACTGGCTCCCTGACTGCATTCTCTGACCTTATTCATTAGTCTATTATGTGGTCCCTTATCGAAGTTCTTTTGGAAATCTGGATAAATTATATCTACTACATTACCCTTGTCTGCTCTCTCTGTTACCTCTTCAGAGAATGCAATGAGGTTGGTCAAGCAAGACTTTCCCTTTTGAACTCCATGCTGACTATTCATTATTATACTTTTGCTCTCTAAATGTTATTCTATATTCTCCTTTAGTAAGGATTCCATTATTTCTCCAACCACCGATATTAAGTTGACGGGTTTACAGTTCCCTGAACATGTTCTATCTCCCTTCTTAAATATAAGTATTATGTTAGCTATCTTCCAGTCCTCGGGTATGACACCTTTTTCAAACTAATTAATAAATATGTGCCCCTGCTATTTCTTCCCCAGATTCATTTAAAAAGCACAGAAGTGTTCCGTCCAGACCTGGGGTTTTATTTAACCCGTGCTGTACCTGTCCTGGGAGTGTTTGATGGGACAGTGTAGAGGGAGCTTTACTCTGTATCTAACCCATGCTGTACCTGCCCTGGGAGTGTTTGATGGGACAGTGCAGAGCTTTACTCTGTCTCTAACCCGTGTTGTACCTGCCCTGGGAGTGTTTGATGGGACAGCGTAGAGGGAGCTTTACTCTGTATCTAACCCGTGCTGTATCTGCCCTGGGAGTGTTTGATGGGACAGTGTAGAGGGAGCTTTACTCTGTATCTAACCCGTGCTGTACCTGCCCTGGGAGTGTTTGATGGGACAGTGTAGAGGGAGCTTCACTCTGTATCTAACCCGTGTTGTTCCGTCTCTGTTTCCAGGAGAACCCGTACATGTGCAACAACGAGTGTGATGCTCACACGCCCGAGCTCGCACACCCGCTTGAGCTGATGCTGGATGATGAGGGGCGGATTCCCAACACCTTTTGGCAAAGTGTCTCCTGGAGGAGTTTCCCCGAGCCCCTCCTGATCAACATCACTCTGTCCTGGGGCAAGACCATCGAGCTGACCGAGGACATAGTCATCACCTTCGAGTCAGGCCGGCCGGAGCAGATGGTCCTGGAGAAGTCTCTGGACCACGGCCGGACGTGGCAACCCTACCAGTTCTACGCGGCCGACTGCCTCACCTCCTTCGGGATGGAGCCGAGAAGTGCCCGGGATCTGAGCCCGGCCTCGGTGCTGGATATCATCTGCACGGAGGAGTACTCCAGGGGCTACGTGTGGAAGGTGGACAAGATGGTCCGCTTCGAGATCCAGGAGCGTTTTGCCCTGTTCGGGGGGCCCCGTCTCCAGGACATGGCCTCGCTGTACGGCCAGCTGGACACCACCAAGGACCTGAGGGACTTCTTCACCCTGACCGACCTGCGGGTCAGGCTGCTCCGGCCGGCCACTGGGGCCACCAGTGTTGACCAGCACAACCTCTCCAAATACTTTTACGCCATCTCCAACCTGGACATTCATGGCCGGTGAGAGCTCCTCGCTCCTTCTGGCCAGAGTCGCAGATCCCACACTTCACACCCGGGGGGTGCCCTGTCAGGCCAACATCTGGGGCACTCACAGGAACAACATCTGGGGGCACTCACAGGACCAACATCGGGGGGGGGGGCGCTCAGGGTCAACATCTGGGGGCACTCACAGGGTCAACATCTGGGGTTAACTCACAGGGACACCATCTGGGGTTAACTCACAGGGAAAGATCTGGGGAGCACTCACAGGGCCAACATCTGGGGCACTCATAGGGTCACCATCTGGGGTAACTCACGTGGCCAACATCTGAGAGGGCACTCACAGGGTCAATATCTGGGGGAGCTCAGGGTCAACATCTGGGGGCACTCAGTTTCAACATTTCAGGGCACTCTATCAGGACCAGCATCTGGGAGCACTCACAAGGCCAACATCTGGGGGAACTATCAAGGAGAACATCTGGGGCACTCTATCAAGGCAACATCTGGGGAACTCTATCAGGGCCAACATCTGGGGGATACTCTCAGTCTATGAACTTGGTGATACTCCATCAGAGCAAATAGCTGGTGTTCTCTATCAGAGCTAACATCTGGGATACTTTATCAGGGATAACATCTGGCATGGCACTCTAGCAGTTATCATCTGGAGGGCACTATATCGGAGTTAACATCTGGCACACAATCTCAATGAACATCTGAAGGGCAGTCTATCAGGGCCAACATCTAATTACGAGGAGAGATTACACAAACTAGGGTTGTGTTCCTAGAATTTAGAAGGTGAATTGAATGAAGTTTTCAAGTTATGAAGGGAAACTGAAAGGGTAGATAGAGAGAAACTATTCCCCTGGTTCGGGATTCTAGGAGTAGGGAGAAAATCTAAAAGTTAGAGCCAGACCTTTCAGGAGTCAAATTAGGAAACACTTCTACACACAAAGGGTGGTAGAAGTTTGGAACTCTCTTCCACAAATAGCAGTTGATGCAAGATCAATTGTTAATTTTAAATCTGAGATTAATAGATTTTATCAGCCAATGGTATTCAGGGATATGGGGCAAAGGCGGGTGAATGGAGTTAGGTCACAGATCAGCTATCATCCCATTGAATGGCGGAGCAGGCTCGAGGGGCTGAATGGCCTCCTCCTGTTCCGATGTGAACGCTGGGTAACTGGGGAGGTTTGTCAGCGATAGATGGGGATCCCTCCCCCGGCCCACTGGGCACCGTCAGCTGCCCCTGTGTCGGGTGTTTGAGCTTCCCTGAATGGCCCTGCGACAGTGGGCACAGACCAGCACTGTGCAAGCTCTCCCTGCCGCTGGTGATGGGCCCGTTAGCGAGCTTTCACAGTCCTGCTGGCTGGCTGGCGATGAGTCAGCGAGTTCCTGCTCAGTGTTCAGCCAATCGAGTAGCACGGAGCGAGCAGAGTCTGTCCCTTTACTCTCAGCACTGCCGAGCTCCAGTCTGATCAGGATTCAGAGAGTGAGAGGATCACACAACACAGGGGGAGGCCATTCAGACCATCGGGCCTGTGCCGGTCTTTGAAAGAGATATCCAATTAGTCCCACTCCCCGCTCTTTCCCCATAGCCCTGCAAATCTTTCCCTTGAAGTATTTTATCCAATTCCCTTCTGAAAGTTACAATTGAATCTGCTCCCACCGCCCTTTCAGGCAGCGCATTCCAGATCACAACTCGCTGCATAAATAAACTCTCCTCATCTCCCCTCTGCGTCTTTTACCAATTACCTTCAACCTGTGACCTCTGTTCCCCGACCCTCCTGCCACTGGAAACAGTTGCTCCCATTTACTCGATCCAAGCCCTTCCTGATTTGAGGAATGATTGTGACTGAAGGCTTCCTTCGTGTTGGATCTATATTCAGTCTGGGTCAGTGAGTTCCCATTCTCCCATCACACAATCTCCAGGGCTTGGAGCCATTCCCTCATTATTCCACACTCAGCTTCTGGGAGGCTCGCTCCAACTTTTAGCCGAGGACAATCTTCAGATACTAATTAGAGAACAGGAGCAGTAAAATGTTTACGCTGCCGTTAATGTGACTCCAAGGAACTGCCTGGGTATCTGCTTAGTTCAGCAAACAGTGCCCAGAACTGACAATTTGCTGAATGTGCAACGTACAATCTGCGGATTATGAAGCTTCACCCTCGCAGTGAGTTAAACAGCTCCTTGGCCTCTCCTCCTCCCTATCTGTGTAACCTCCTCTCACCCTACAGCCCTCCGAGATCTCTGCTCTCCTCCACCACAGGCCTCTTGCCCATCCCCCACTCCCTTCGCTCCACCATTGGTGGCCGTGCCTTCATCTGCCTGGGCCCTGAGCTCTGGAATTCCCTCCCTAAACATCTCCCTCTCTACCTCTCTCTCTCTTAAGACGCTCCTTAAAACTGACCTCTTCGACTAAGCTTTTGGTCACCTGTCCTAATATCACCTTAAGTGGCTCGGTGTCAGTTTATCTGATTTACGCTCCTGTAAAGCACCTTGGGACGAAATGCATTATATAAATGCAAGTTGTTGTTGCAGGTGTTATTGTTGTTGAAAAGCAATAACTTGTGCGAGGCGCTCTATAAATGCAAGCTCTTCCTTTGAGGGGCCTGGAAGGCCGGAGCTGATCAGAAACTCTCTCCTAACGTGTTGTTATTGCTGCCCAGAATCTGATCGTCAATCAGCGGAAACACACCCAGAAACTGACCCGCCGCCTGGGTTGAAAGGCAGTAAGTGGGAGAAAAATGTTGCTGTTTGCAGAGCGAAGCTGGGAAAGGGAGAGCGGACTCGCGGAGCGGCCAGTCCCCAGTCTAACCCGGCTGCTCAGCTTATTTGAAACCAGCTTGCTGTTGTTTTTTGCCAGGTGTAAGTGCAATCTTCACGCCAACAACTGTATCTGGGAGAAGGGGAAGCTGAGTTGCGAGTGCGAGCACAACACGACGGGGCCGGACTGCGAGAGATGCAAGAAAGGCTTTCAAGGCCGAGCGTGGAGAGCGGGCTCGTACCTCCCAATCCCCAAAGGGACGGCCAATGTCTGTGAGTAATCAGAGCTGCTCCGGCCCGGCCCAGTGCCGGCACCAGATTCCCTTCACATTTCATTCTCAGCCCAACTCTCGGCAATGTACCGACTCCAAAATACAACCCACCCATCTTTGTCATTGTGTTCATGTGGGAACAGAGACTCACAGCGGGAGATTGGACAGAGCCAGGGACAGAGATAGGGTCCGTGCCCACAGCTCCACACTGAGGGAAAGGGTGGGGGGGGGGGGGGGCGGAGAGAGAAAGAGACAGAGATGGAGAAAGAGAGAAAGAGAGAAGCAAAAAATGAAAGAGAGAACAAACAAAAAGAAAGAGAAAGTGGGAAACAGAGAAATAGAGAAAGTGATAAAGAGGGAGAGAGAGAAGCAGAGAAATTAAGTTAGAATGAGAGACAGAAAGTAAGAGAGACAAAAGGAAAGTGAGAGAAAGAATTAGAGATATAGCGAAGAAAAAAAAGAATGAAAGGAAAATTATCCAATTAGTCCCACTCCCCGCTCTTTCCCCATGGACCTGCAAATGTTGCCTTTTCAAGTATTTATCCAACTCCCTTTTGAAAGTTATGATTGAATCTGCTCCCATCGCCCTTTCAGGCAGCGCATTCCAGATCACAACAACTTGCTGCGTAAAAATAATCCTCATCTCCCTCTGGGTCTTTGGCCAATCACCTTCAATCTGTGTCCTTGGGTTACCCACCCTCCTGCCCTTGCAAACAGTTTCTCCTTATTCACTCCATCAAAACCCTTCCTCATTTTGAAGCCCTCTATCAATGTAATGTCGGGGTCAGTGAGCGAGGGGGATCGCTGGCATTATGTAGAGGGTGAGGTTGTAATAGCCGCAGGTGTTGAATTTGCTGAAACCTTACTCCGGACACCCACAGATACAGAGCCAGCAGTGAGGTGCAGACTAATGTGAGAATGGAATGTTCACAGCTGGATGAACATCTGGGGAACAGCTGGGGAGGGTGAGAGGAGAATAAACCTCTATGTAATCAATATCTGAAGCAGATCAGGAAGTGAAGGTTGTGAGGGACATCTGTGGCCATTGCTGTGTGTGGAATGTCCCGAGATCAATATCCGGATAGTGAGCTGACTGGGCAGTGGGGGAGGGGTGTGTGTGACCACTGATGCCCTTACGTATTAACTCTGCGTACTTACACACTAATCGCACGTAGTGGGAGCGTCCCCACATACTACTCTCACACTCACCTTACGGGAGCACTTTAGCAACTCTACCTGGTCTCACACAGGGCTGGTGTGATCGCTCAGAGGATGCAGCATGCCAATCCCCCATCAGTTCCTTGTTCTGAGTTTGAGTGACGTCGATCTGATGAACACTCCGTGTAATGGGTTGTGTTAATGTGTTTATCGATAAAGATTGTTAATCAGATGTCTCTCTAACTCTGTTTGTTTCTCTTTCCCTCTCCAGGCTTCCCTGACCCCGTGGCGAATGGCCGTGAGTTGGACCTATACTCTCTGACCTGTGACCTGTGACCTGCTGACCCAGAGCCCATTTCTGCATCGGGAATAATCCGCTTCCCTCAAACCTCCCTCATCTCTCAGTGAGCGAGGAACAGGTGTAGGTGTGAGCGGGGGCCGAGTGTGAGCAGGGGTAGAGTGTGAGCGGGTGAAGGTGTGAACAGGTGAAGGTGTGAGGCAGTGTAGGTGTGAGCAGGGCTGGGATCAGGAGTCTGCTTGTCCGTGTATCTATGGAGTAAAGTATAATCTTCTCGAGTGGTGCAGCAGATATGAAGCAGGGAAGATGTAATATATATGACCCACATCTTAGCTGAGACGAAAATGCTTCTTAACACTGTCTCAGTGAGAATGTTCAGTGAGAAGTGGAGGGAAGATTTGTAGAAAGCCACGTGGTGGCTGAGGCCGAGATCAATGGTGACCTGTTGTAATCCCGTAATCCCAGATGCAGGAATAGGAACTGGGTGAGTGTCTCGGCCTCAATCTGTTCCCCTTTGTTCCTGTCAACTTGTTCCCATTTATTTAACCCTTCGCATGCTGTCAATGTCATTCCAAACCATCCGCCATATCGCAACCCTGAACCAACACCCAGACTGACCGGGAGCAGAGTGACCATAACTCCCCATACTGACTGGGAGTGAACATAACCCCCCACACAGACTGGGAGTGACCATAACTCCCCACACTGACCGGGAGTGACCATAACTCCCCACATTGACCGGGAGTGACCATAACTCCCCACACTGACCAGGAGTGACCATAACTCCCCACACTGACCGGGAGTGACCATAACTCCCCACACTGATCGGGAGTGACCATAACTCTCAACACTGACCAGGAGTGACCATAACTCCCCACACTGATCGGGAGTGACCATAACTCTCCACACTGACCAGGAGTGACCATAACTCCCCATACTGATTGGGAGTGACCATAACTCACCACACTGACTGGGAGTGACCATAACTCCCCACACTGATCGGGAGTGACCATAACTCTGCACACTGACCGGGAGTGACCATAACTCCCCACACTGATCAGGAGTGACCATAACTCTCCACACTGACCAGGAGTGACCATAACTCCCCACACTGATTGGAATGACCATAACTCTCCAAACTGACCGAGAGTGACCATAACCCACCACACTGACTGGGTCTGGGGGTCTGAGGCACCTGGAGCTTCGATGAAATGTTACACTTTGACCCCAAACCTGCCCCTTTCCTGCCCAGGTACAGCTAGAACCGACACTCAAAACCTTCATCACCGACACAAACTGAACTAAAGACAAACTAGTTCTAATGTCTGGCGATGAATCTCCATTTTGTGCTGAATTACTGAGTGAGATGTTGCTGTATTCAGTCACACTGAATCATAACAGGGAGACTCTGTCACATCCAGCATTACACAGTTTGCCTTTCAAACCCTCAACCCACTCGAATGTACCGAAATCCCACAATAACAGCCTGTCACGGCCTCACCCCATTTAATCATCGCTCCGCGGACCAGATTCCACTAATTATCCATCGATCCGCTTCGAGCGACAGCCCGGGCAGTGAGTAGCCCCGGGGAAGTGATTGATTGAGCCGACATTGGCTCCCAGTCCAACATCGCCTCCAATTTATAATTCTCATCCTCGCATTCAAATCCCTCCATGGCCCCACCACTCTCTATCTCAGTAAGTCCTCCCACCCGACTCTCCTCCCGATCTCAGTAAACCTCCTTCCAATCTCCATCAACCTCCTCCCACCCTACACTCTCCCTATCTTAGTAAACCCTCCTACCTACACTCTCCCGATCTCAGTAAACTCTCCCACCCTACACCCTCCCTATCTCAGTAAACCCTCCTACCTACGCCCTCCCTATCTCAGTAAATCCTCCCAACTTACACCCCTCCCTATCTCAATAAACCCTCCCACCCTACACCCCTCCCTATCTCCATCAACCTCCTCCAACCCTACACCCCTCCCTATCGCTGTAACCTCCTCCAGCTCTACACCCCTCCCTATCTCTATATCCCCCTCCCACCCTACAACCCTCCCTATCTCTGTAACCTCCTCCATCCCTAACGCCTTCCCAAGCCTCCAGCTGCCTGGGTCCGAAGCTTTGGAATTCCCTCCCTAAACCTCTCCACACCACCTCTCTCTTCTCCTTTAAGAATCTCCTTAAAACCTTCCACTTTGACCGAGCTTTTGGTCACCTGTCCTAATATCTCCTCCCGAGTCTCGGTGTGAGTTTCTGTCTGATTGGCGGTGTAGCGGAGATGGAAATGTCTGTTTGCTTGTCTCTCGGATACTCCTGCAATCCCGGACAGTCTCCACTCGATGTGTGTGCGCACAGTACAGATGTTCTGTTCAGAACGCGCGTTGTTCTCCAGCTGGGATTAATAATTGCTGATTTCTCCTGACACATGCAGCTGACCCAAAGCTCGGTCGCAAATGGCCAAGAATCTCATCACTAGAGGTCACGATCCCAGAGCAAGGTAGGAGCTCTCAAACACCGCGACTGGCTCAGAGCACAGGAGAAAGCAAGGATTTGCATTTATATAGTGTTCCTTCAGGACTGCCCCACCGGCAGGGCAGCAATCCCTCAGTACTGCCCCTCAAACAGTGCAGTGTTTCCTCAGTACTTTCCCTCCGACAGTGCAGCACTCCCTTAGTACTGTCCCTCTGGCAGTGCAGCAGTCTTTCAGTACTACCACTCCAGCAGTGCAGCAATCCCTCAGTAATGCCCCTCACACAGTGCAGCACTCCCTCAGTACTGCCCCTCTGTCAGTGAAGCACTCCCTCAGTACTCCACCTCACACAGTGCAGCACTCCCCCTCACACAGTGCAGCACTCCCTCAGTACTCCCCGTCTTACAGTGCAGCACTCCCTCAGTACTCCCCCTCACACAGTGCAGCACTCCCTCAGTACTCCCCCTCACACAATGCAGCACTCCCTTAGTACTCCCCCTCACACAGTGCAGCACTCCCTCAGTACTCCCCCTCACACAGTGCAGCACTCCCTCAGTACTGCCCGCTGAAACTGCAGCGCTCCCTCAGTACTGCACTGGGAGCGTCAGTCTGGATTATGGGCTCAAGTCTCTGGAATGGGACTTGAACCGATGACCTTCTGACTCCGAGGCGAACGTGCTGCCCACTGAGCCACAGTTGAAAGGCCCCTAACTTGGCAGTGCTGTGTAAAACCCGGCACAGAATCTATAAACCTGGGATTGGGACCATCCATTGCCATCTGCCTGATTCAATGCAAACCGTAACTAGCCAGGAGTCTGATGTTTTCCCCTCACTGCTAAAAGCCTCAGTGTTCCCTCCCTCCCTCCCATTCCTGCCATTTCCTCCCCACCTCTCATTCCTGCAGCATGTGACCCTCTCACAGTCTGCAAACTGCCTGTGTCCCGTCTACACTCTCTGTCTTTTCCCTGCAAGCCTGCGAATGCTTCGGCCATTCGAACCGGTGCAGTTACCTCGAGCTGCTCACCACCGCCATTTGCGTGAGCTGTAAGCACAACACTAGAGGCCGACACTGCCAGTTATGTCGGCTGGGCTACCACCGAAACCCTTCAGCACAGCTGGACCACCACAACGTTTGCCGAGGTCAGTTCCTGTTACAATCTCTGCTCTCACCTTCTTTCACCCTTCTGCTTTCAGCCCAAAACAAGATAAAGAAACAAAGAAAATACCTTCAATAGGGCTGAGCAAAGCACATCGGAAATCAGCCCCTCTTTCCCCAGTGACCAGCCTCAATCCAACCTTTCCCCAGTGACTAGGCCCCGACCCAACCTTCCCCCAGTGACTAGACCCCGACCCAACCTTTCCCCAGTGACTCGACCCCGACCCAACCTTTCCCCAGTGACTAGACCCCGACCCAACCTTTCCCCAGTGACTAGACCCCAACCCAACCTTTCCCCAGTGACGAGACCCCGACCCAACCTTTCCCCAGTGACTAGACCCCGACCCAACCTTTCCCCAGTGACTAGACCCCGACCCAACCTTTCCCCTGTGACTAGACCCCGACCCAACATTTCCCCAGTGACTAGGCCCCGACCCAACCTTTCCCCAGTGACTAGACACCGACCCAACCTTTCCCCAGTGACTAGACACCGACCCAACCTTTCCCCAGTGACTAGACACCGACCCAACCTTTCCCCAGTGACTAGACCCCGACTCAACCTTTCCCCAGTGACTAGACCCCGACCCAACCTTTCTCCTGTGACTAGACACCGACCCAACCTTTCCCCAGTGACTAGACCCCGACCCAACCTTTCCCCAGTGACTAGACCCCCGACCCAACCTTTCCCCAGCGACTAGGCACCGACTCAAACTTTCCCTAGCGATGAGGCCTGGCCCAGGCTTTCCCTCGCGATGAGGCCTGGCCCAGGCTGTGTTGAGGTAAATTAAAAGCTCTGTGCTTTGACGATATCATCATTGCCTCCCTGTCTGCATTGTTTTTCAGGAATTTGTATGTTGTTTGTAATATGTCCTTACTGTACAGTATAAATGCACACGAGGCCCATACTTGAGAGAAGGTCACTCTGTGACCAGTTACCTTTATTACCAAGACCTCAAGAGACAGACGGTGGGTGGAGCTTCCCCTTTTCTACCAGAAAGTCCAGGTTAGGAGTGTCTCCCACAAGTTCGCGCCCTGTGGTCAGTGTTCTCAAGGTGTACAACTTAGGTCAGCTTATTCATGGGTCACAATGACAGTTGAATACATGACATCACCTCCCCCCCAAAGTCTTATTGGGATCACAGGTTAAGTCTCTCTGGTGGTTTACACTCCCTTGTAGAGCGCCTGAGTTGGGGCTCCGGTTGGGGCTCCGGTTGGGGCTGGCCTGAGTGTTTGCTGTTTGCGGTGCGTCAGGACTGTCCGGACTGCCCACAGTGACTGGGCTCTCCTCCACTTAGTTCCGGTGTTCGGTCACCTGTGGTGGAATAAACTCTACGCCGTGTTCTTCCTCTGCTTCTTCTATGAGGTTGCTGAACCTCCTTTTAGTTTGATCCACGTGTTTGCGGCAGATTTGTCCATTGGTAAGTTTAACTACCAAAACCCGATTCCCCTCTTTGGCAATCACAGTGCCTGCAAGCCATTTGGGCCCTGCAGCGTAATTAAGGACAGAAACAGGGTCATTGATATCAATACATCGTGCCCTCGCATTCCTGTCATGGTAGTCACATTGCGACTGACGCCTGCTCTCAACAATTTCTTTCATTGTAGGGTGTATAAGGATAACCTGGTTTTGAGCATCCTTTTCAATAGCAGCTCTGCGGGTGGAACCTCTGTGAGCGAGTATGGTCAGGATCTATTGGCCAACAGGAGACGTGATAAGCAGCTTTGTAGGGAACCCCCTTGGATTCTGAGCATCCCCTGTTTGATTATCTGCACTGCTCGTTCCACCTGGCCGTTTGAGGCTGGCTGACATGGTTGATTCCATTGCCTGCCATGAAGTCCTGGAATTCAGTGCTTGTGAAGCACGGGCCATTGTCACTGACCAAGACGTTTGGTAGATCATGGGCGGCAAATATTGCCCGTAGACTTTCTACCGTGGCAGAGGATGTGCTTCAATTTAAAATGGCACACTAATAATGGTTGTAGTAAGCGTCTACTACAACCAAAAGCATTTTTCCCATGAAAAGACCTGCGTAGTCCACATGGATGGGTGACCATAGCTTGGCGGGCCAGGACCAGGGCTATGGGGGGCTTCCCTGGCTGCGTTGCCCAGCTGAGCACACGTGTTGCATCTGCCAACACAAAGTTCCAGGTCTATCCCTGGCCACCAAACGTATGACCTGGCAATTGCCTTCATCATGACAATGCCCGGGTGCTCATTGTGAAGTTCTCTGATAAACACCTCTCTGCCCTTCTGGGGCATGACTACTCGGTTTCCCCACAGTAGGCAATCGGCCTGAATCGAGAGTTCATCCTTGCGCCTATGAAAAGGTTTAAACTCCTCAGGGCCTGCCCCGTACGTGGCTGCCCAGTCCCCATTCAGGACACATTTCTTAACTAAAGACAGTAGCGGGTCATTATTTGTCCAGACATTAATCTGACGGGCTATCACAGGTGAGCCTTTGCTTTCGAAAGCTTCAACAGCCATGACCATCTCAGAATCATGCTCAGCTGCCCCCTCAGTGGTGGCTAGTGGGAGCCTGCTGAGTTCATCGGCGCAGTTTTCAGTGTCGAATTGTGTAGTCATGGGCGGCTAACGTGAGTGCCCACCTCTGTATGCGGGCCAATGCATTCGCATTTATGGCCTTTTTGTCGGCCAAAAGGGACATTAGGGGCTTGTGATCTGTCTCCAGCTCAAATTTCCTGCCAAACAGGTACTGATGCATTTTTTTTTACTGCATATACACATGCTAGCACTTCCTTTTCTACCATCCCGTAGCCCCTTTCTACCTGGGACAGACTTCTGGAGGCATAAGCTACAGGCTGTAACTGACCATTGGCATTCACATGCTGCAACACATACCCGACCCCATAGGACGACGCATCACACGTTAAAACTAGTTTCTTACACGGGTCATATAACGTTAACAGTTTGTTAGAGCACAAAAATTGCGTGCTCTATCAAAAGCCCTTTCCTGGCTGTCCCCCCAGACCCAATCACGACCTTTGCATAGGAGCACATGTAGCGGCTCTAACAGCGTGCTCAATTTGGGAAGAAAGTTACCAAAATAGTTCAGGAGCCCCAGGAACGAACGCAGCTCCGTTGTGTTACGGCTCTCTGGATCGATTCCGTTTTGGACGCAGTAGGTCTGATCCCGTCTGCTGCTACCTTCCTCCCCAGGAATTCTACCTCTGGAGCAAAGAAGACGCACTTCGCCTTTTTCAGTCGCAGCCCTACCCGGTCCAGTCTGCGTAGCACCTCCTCCAGGTTATGGAGGTGTTGTTCAATATCGCGACCCGTGATGCGGATGTCGTCTTGAAAGACCACTGTCCTTGGAATCGACTTGAGAAGGCTTTCCATATTTCGCTGAAAGATCGCCGCGGCCGAATGAATCCCGAACGGACATCTGTTATACTCAAACAACCCATTGTGTGTCGTGATGGTGGTCAGCTTCTTTGACTCACTTGCCAGCTCCGGGGTCATGTAAGCTGAGGTCAGGTCCAATTTTGAAAAAGGTTTGCCACCGGATAGCGTCGCAAAGAGGTCCTCCACTCTCGGTAGCGGGTACTGATCTTGGAGTGATACCCGATTGATGGTGGCCTTGTAATCGCCACATATCCTGACCGACCCATCCGCCGTGAGCACCGGCATGAGCGGGCTCGCCCAGTCACTGAATTCAACTGGCGAGATGATGCCTTCCCTCAGCAGGCAGTCCAATTTGCATTCTATCTTTTCCCGCATCACGTACGGCACCGCACTGGCCTTGTGGTATACTGGGCTGGCATCCGGGTTTATGTGAATCACTACCTTGGTCCCCATGAAAGTGCCGATGCCGGGTTGAAATAATGAGTCAAATATGTGCAGGACCTGTGAGAATGATACTCGCTCCACAGAACAAATTGCATTGACATCGCCCATTTCCAGTTCATGACAGCAAGCCAACTCCTCCCCAGTAGTGCGGGACCGTCCCCCGGGAAAATCCAGAGTGGCAACCTGTTCTCCGAATCTTTGTGGGTCATGGCTCTGTTGTTTATACTCTCGGTAAACGACCATCCTGCATCGTAGCAGCATCGCTTCCCTCTGCTCAATGTTACCCCTCCCCCCCAGTGTCCACCAACAATCCTCTCTCTCCATTTCCTCATCTCCTCCCATTCTCCACACACACAATTACACAGAATGTGCAGCACTGAAACATGCCATTCGGCTCAACCGCTCCATGCCGGTGTTTATGCTCCACACGAGCCTCCTCCCACCCCTCTTCATCTCACCCAATCAGCATATCCTTCTATTCCTTTCGCCCTCATGTGTTTATCTCGCTTCCCCTTAAATGCATCGATACTATTCGCCTCAATCACTCCCTGTGGGAGCAAGTTCCATTCTCTGGATAAAGAAGTTTCTCCTCCATTCCCTATTGGATTTATTAGTGACTATCTTATATTTATGACCCTAGTTTTTGACTCCCCACAAGTGGAATCATCTTCTCTACGTCCACCCTATCAAACCGCTTCACAATTTTAAAGACCTCGATCAGGTCACCCCTCAGTCTTCTCTTTACCAGCAAAGAGCCCCAGCCTGGTCAGCCTTTCCTGATAGGTACAACGTCTCAGTTCTGGTATCATCCTTGTAAATCTACTTTGTACCTTCTCCAGTGCCTCTATGTCCTTTTTATAATACGGAGACCAGAACTGCGCCCAGTGCTCCAAGTTCGATACAAGTTTAACATCACTTCTGTGCTTGTGCATTCTATCCTCTATTGATGAACCTGGTTTGTTTTTTCTGGCCTTGTTAACCTGCGTTAATTCTGTGCAGTCGCCCCAGGGAGTGGAACACGGGCCGTGTGCAGTCAGTGTGTGGAGGATTGAAGCTGTTTGTAAAGTGTTGGAGACTTGTTTCACCCCCACAGTCTGAGCCTCCCTTGTCCCGGCTCGCACTCATTCCTGTCGCTGAGATTGTGTCGCTGTATTTATTGGGAACAGCCGTGTGCAGTTTGTGTGTTGTCTTGTTTCTGCAGACTGTGAGTGTCACCCTGATGGCTCGCTCCACCATCGCTGTAATGACACGGGATATTGTGACTGTAAGGAGGGGGCGACAGGGCCCAAGTGTGACAGGTGCCTGCCCGGATATAACTGGCACAGGGGCTGTCGAGGTAAGTAACCGTTCCAGCACCAGCCCCTCCCCTCACTCCGCCCCGGCTTCTGGGTGTCAGGGTCAGCAGAGTATCCGATAGCAGAGATACCGTGGGGGGAAACACAGAGGCTTTTAGTGAGTGAATCCCCCTGGACTCTCCCATCACCTGCCACACAATTAGTGGCACAGCTCCTCACAAAGGGAGGCCTGGAGTTCAGTGAGGGTGGGTCATAGAATCAGACAGCACAGAAGGAGGCCATTCGGCCCATCGGGCCTGTGCTGGCTCTTTGAAAGAGCAATCCATTTAGTTCCACTCCCTGCTCTTTCCCAATAGACCTGCACATCTTTCCTTTTCAAATATTTATCCAATTCCCTTTTGAAAGTTACGATTGAATCTGCTCTCACCGCCCTTTCAGGCAGCGCATTCCAGATCACAACAACTCGCTGCGTAAATAAACTCGCCCCATCTCCCCTCTGGTCCTTTGCCAATTACCTTCAACCTGTGACCTCTGGTCCCTGACCCTCCTGCCCCTGGAAACATCTTCTACTTATTTACTCGATCAAAAACCTTTCATAATTGTGAACACCACGATTAAATCTCCCTTTAACCTTCTCTGCTCGAAGGAGAAGAATCCCAGCTTTTCCAGTCTCCCCACATAACTGAAGTCCCACATCCCCAGTATCATTCCTGTAAATCTTCTCTGCTCCCTCTCCAAGGCCTTGACATCCTTCCTAATGCGCCCAGAATTAGACAGAATAATTGGACACAGAATTTAATCCTCAGTCTCAGCCTCAATATTTAATCCCATCCTAATTTGCACCAAGTCCCGTTCACCTATCTCACCTGTGCTCGCTGATCCTCATTGGCTCCCAGTCTGGCAATGCCTCGAATTTAAAATTCTCATGTTTGTGTTCAAATCCCTCCATGGCCACATACCCCAATATCTCTGTAACCTCCTCCATCCTACAACCCTCCCTATCTCTGTGACCCCCTCCAGCCCGACACCTCTCCCTATCTCTGTAACCCCCTCCAACCTACAACCCTCCCTATCTCTGTAACTTCCTCCATCCTACAACCCTCCCTATCTCTGTAACCTCCTCCATCCTACAACCCTCCCTATCTCTGTAACCTTCTCCAGCCCTACACCCCTCCCTATATCTGTAACCCCCTCCAGCCCTACACCCCTCCCTATCTCTGTAACCTCCACCAGCCTTACACCCCTCCCTATCTCTGTAACCTTCTCCAGCCCTACACCCGTCCCTATATCTGTAAACCCCTCCAGCCCTACACCCCTCCCTATCTCTGTAACCTCCACCAGCCCTCCCTATTTCTGTAACCTCCTCCAGCCCAACACCCCTCCCTATCTCGGTAACCCCCTCCTGCCCTACACTCCTCCCTATCTCTGTAACCGCCTCCAGCCCTACACTCCTCCCTAACTCTGTAACCCCCTCCAGCCCTACACCCCTCCCTATCTCTGTAACCTCCTCCCGCCCCACACCCCTCCCTATCTCTGTAATCTCCTCCAGCCCTACACCCCTCCCTATCTCTGTAACCCCCTCCAGCCCTATCCCCCTCCCAATCTCAGTAACCTCCTCTAACCTTACACCCCTCCCTATCTCTGTAATCTCCTCCAGCCCTACACCCCTCCCTATCTCGGTAACCTCCTGCAGACCTACACCCCTCCCTATCTCTGTAACCACCTCCAGCCCTACGCCCCTCCCTATCTCTGTAATCCCCTCCAGCCCTATACCCCTCCCTATCTCTGTAACCCCCTCCAGCCCTACATCCCTCCCTATCTCTGTAACCACCTCCAGCCCTACGCCCCTCCTTATCTCTGTAACCCCCTCCAGCCCTACACCCCTCCCTATCTCTATAACCCCTCCAGCTGCATAACCCTCCACGATCTCTGTGCTCCTCCAGTTCTGTCCTCTTGCATATCCCCAACTCTAATCGCTCAACCATTGGGGGCCGTGCCTTCAGCTGCCTGGGACCGAAGCTCTGGAGTTCACTCCATAAACCTCTCCACCTCTCGCTCCTCCTATAAGACAATCCTTAAACCCGACTTCTTGGGCCAAGCTTTTGGTCCCCTGTCCTAATATCTCCTTTTGTGTCTCGGTGTTAAATTTTGTCTGATAACCTGTGAAGCACCTTGGGACGTTTTATTACGATTAAGACACTATATAAATGCAAGTTGTTGTAAAAGTGAGAGAGAGTTGGAACAATCTGTAACGTGGGAGAGTTTCTATGACCTGACCTTTCTTTTCTCTGACCCCTTGCAGCGGGCGTGTGCGATAACTTTCTGACGTGGTGTGAGAACGGAGGAGTGTGTGAGGACAATGGGAGGTGTGTGTGCCCCGCTCCCTACACCGGGCTCCTGTGTGAGAAAGGCCAGTGTGGGGAGGAAGTGGGAGGGTGTGTCTCCCAATCCCCGCGGGACCCCACCTTACACCGGGTGCTGCTGTCGCTGACTGCGCTGCTAACCACCGCTAACGGCCGCCCGCCGCTCTGACCGGCTTCCAGCGCCATGGCCGCTCACGGGAAGGTGCGAAGAGCGCAGGAGGATCCAGCGTTTACTGCGTCGCCGGTAAAACACGCTCCCCTCCCCCGCTCCCACCCCTGGGAAAGGCAAAGTGGAACCGAGGCCGGAGCCCACCCAGCCCGACTGGATGTGAGAGGCCGGAAGGAATGGGCAGTCAGTGGGGACTGGACTCTCGGACTCCCCGCGGGGCCCAGGCAGCTGCTAATATTCATTCTGTAATTGCCAGCCGCTCGGCCCATGTCCAGCTTTGGGACAAAGAAAGAAAGGACTTGCAGTTCTCCATCGCCTTTCGCCCCTCAGGATGGCCCAAAGCGCCTCACAGACAATGAAGGACTTTCTCAACAAACAGCAATGTGATAATGACCAGACAACCTGTTTTAGTGATGTTGGTCAAGGGATAAATATTGGCCAGGACACTGGGGATAACTCCCCCGCTCTTCTTCCAAATAGTGAAATGGGATCTTTTACAGCCACCTGAGAGGGCAGACTCGGTTTAATGTCGCATCTGAAAGATGGTACCTCCGATAGTGCAGCACTCATTCATTCACACTTGTTACTGTTATGTCTGTAATGCACTTATGAATGACTCCACGGGGCAATGTGCTGTAGTCAAACTGTAGTGACCTTGGTCCTTTATTCGTAATTCCAGAGTCAGGCACAAGCTTGGTGGGCAGCCTTTTATACTGGGCCCTGCACACCTATGCAGGTGACCCTCAGGTCTCCCACCACAGTGCCCTCTGGTTGAAAGCCTCTGCCACAGGGGCAGGAAACCCTGGTCTCCAACAGTTGCACCCTCTAGTGGTGCCAGCATAATATATATGCAGTGTAAACCTTATTGATCGTACAGCAGGTAACAAGTATCCATCTTCTGTAACTATACAGTGACTACACAGAGAGTATATCTATAGTCTGCATATATAACAGTTACACTCCATCACTCTGAGTCCATCCACTCCCTCCCTCTCTCCCTCCCTCTCTCACTCCATTTGACAGTGCAGCACTCCCTCAGTACTGCCCCACCGACAGTGCAGTGCTCCCTCAGTATTGTGCCTCCGTCAGTGCAGCACTCCCTCAGTACTGCCCCTCCGACAGTGCAGATGAACTCTGACCTGAGACCTTGACTGACCACGGCTGAGAAATGGTCCACTTTGCTTTGAGTTTATTTTACACAGAGAATTCAAAGCTTTTACAATAAAATAGACGAGAGATTGTGTCAAGAAAATATTTCAATCGCTGGAGCTCTAGACAAGGACATTAATCATCATTTACTTCTGGTTCCACAGAATCTTTTCCTGACCTGTCTCGGGAACTCTTTAGAATATTTCCTGGTTTTCAGGAATTATCGTCAAAGCCCATTTATCTGACGTTTCAGATATTAAATGTTGAAAATTCACTCGCCTGGGTCAGAATGGCTCCACTGGGCCCTTTCATCTCAGTTTAACGCTCCGCACTTGCTCAACAGGTTGTGTGAAGATTTATCGGCAGATTTAAAATTTGCTTGTTGCTGATGACAAACAATGATTTGCTCTTTAGATTCGAGCCATTGCACACGGACTGGAACTGGAGCCCAGTGTTTGGGCAAATTATTTTCCTTTAGTTTATGGCTTTGAAGAGCTGTCTCTGTTGTGTGGCTTTGCATCAAATGGTTTTGGGGCTGAAATTGACCCTTTATTTAAGAGCCATTACCAATGGTCGGTAAGCAGCTACCGCTCAGTCGGGGCGGAGGTGCCGCCATTTTAGAAATTGCCCTGGTGCATTTTTGTGTCGGTGTAAGCTACCACCCCGCCTGTGTTCCCACCCCATCGGGCGCACGCCGACCCCTTACCGACCGGCGTTGACCCCCTTTCCGCCCCGCGAGGGAAATTTCTCCATAGGAAATTACCCCGTAAGAGCAGATCGGCCGGCAGTCGGTGCCACTGACAGCTTTCCCCGGCGGGAAGCTGCTTGTGGCTGGGTGAGGCGTCCGCCATTAAAGGCCATTTTATTTTAATTGTCGGTCGCTGGCCCGGCCGAAACCCTCCCTGGTGGCCCAGTGGGCACCACTAAAGTTGATGCAGAGCTGGCAGCGGCCCTCCCCTTTAACTGAAGGAGAGGGACGTTGTGACACGTCAGAGCGACGCCCCTGAATCCGCCCACCTTCCGCCCCGCTCCCCACCGACTTCCGCCCCGCCGCAGCCCGGCTTCACCGTCCCGCCAGAGAAACATTTAACAAAGGTCCAAAATCGATCCAGACACAACGATTGGGGCGGTAAATCAGCAAAGGAAACGGTGAGTGTGTCCCGTTTTGGTTGGAGGGCAATTTCGGCCCCTTTGTGTTCTAACTCGCACCAAGTCCCGTTCACCCACCACCCCGCCGTTCACTGACCGACATTGTTCCCAGTCCGGCCACACCTCGATTTTAAATTCTCACCCTTGTGTTCAACTTCATCCATGGCCTCGCCCCTCCCTATCTCTGTAACCCCTCTCCAGCCATACACCCCCTCCCTATCTCTGTAACCCCCCTCCAGCCCTACACCCCTCCCTATCTCTGTAACCCCACTACAGCCATACACCCCTCCCTATCTCTGTAACCCCTCTCCAGCCATACACCCCCTCCCTATCTCTGTAACCCCCCTCCAGCCATACACCCCCTCCCTATCTCTGTAACCCCTCTCCAGCCATACACCCCCTCCCTATCTCTGTAACCCCCCTCCAGCCCTACACCCCTCCCTATCTCTGTAACCCCTCTCCAGCCCTACACCCCTCCCTATCTCTGTAACCTCCTCCAGCCCTGCACCCCTCCCTATCTCTGTAACCTCCTCCAGCCATACACCCCCTCCCTATCTCTGTAACCCCCCTCCAGCCCTACACCCCTCCCTATCTCTGTAACCCCACTACAGCCATACACCCCCTCCCTATCCCTATAACTTCCTCCAGCCCTGCACCCCTCCCTATCTCTGTAACCTCCTCCAGCCCTACACCACTCCCTATCTTTATAACCTCCTCCAGCCCTACCACCCTCCGAGATCCCTGCACTTTTGTACATCACCGATTTTAATCACCCCAACATTGACGGCCATGCATTCAGCCGACTGGGCCCCAAACTCTGGAATTCCCTCCCTAAACCTCTCTGCCTCTCCCTCCTCGAAGATGCTCCTTAAAACCTCACCTGTCCGAATATGTCCTTACACGGATCGGTGTCAAATAATTTACGCTCCTGTGAAGCACCAGGTTTCCTCCCCTGCCACAGTATCGAAATAACTCTCATCAAAGTCACAACTGACGTACTGCCACTCTAATAGTGCAGCGCTCCCTCAGTACTGCCCCTCTGACAGTGCAGCGCTCCTTCAGTACTGCCCCTCTGACAGTGCAGCGCTCCCTCAGTACTGCCCCTCTGACTGTGCAGCGCTCCCTCAGTACTGCCCCTCTGACTGTGCAGCGCTCCCTCAGTACTGCCCCTCTGACATTGCAGCACTCCCTCAGTACTGCCCCTCTGACATTGCAGCACTCCCTCAGTACTGCCCCTCTGACAGTGCATAGATGAGATGACATCATTCCCTCAGTACTGCCCCATCTGACAGTGCAACGCTCCCTCATTACTGCCCCTCTGACATTGCAGCACTCCCTCAGTACTGCCTTTCTGACCGTGCAGCACTCCCTCAATACTGCCCCCTCTGACAGTGCATAGATGAGCTGACATCACTCTCTCGGTACTGCACTGGGAGTATCTGCCTGGATTATGGGCTCAAATCTCTAGGGGGCAACTTGAACCCATGACCTTCTGACTCAGAGCCAAAATGCTGCCCACTGAACCACAGCTCATGTCTAAAGATCAACTTTCCTTTAAAAAAAACTCTTTGAAATTTCTCCAAACCTGTTTGTCATCGACTATCAGACCAAAATCTGAGCAAACAATGATCTCAACAGACTTCCTCAATGAAATATTTATTGCCTCTGTTGACAGGATGTCGAATGAGAGTTAAAAGAAGTTGAAATAAACAGGTCGGAAAGATCAATAATTCAAAGATGTGTTTCTTATTTCTGACTGAAGTCAGCTGAAATATAAATCTCAGGCCCGGATACATGGGACAGGGAGAGTCTGTGGAAAGTATTTGGGTTTCTGTGTGTTCACTTTCCAGTGAGTTTTTATCAGTGTCGATGTTTATTTGTAAACTTCTCCCTTCTTCCTCCTTCGTTGTTACAACCATTCCATCTTCCCTTTCCCTCCCTCTCACTGCCCAACATTGACTGAATGGGAGGGTGGGCTTGTAACTCCCTCCCAAGCCTCTGACACAGCTGCTGCAACATCTGGGGAAGGACCTTAGACTCAAACAACAACATCCTTTAAAGAAAGACCTTGCCTTGATATAAATGGTGCTCAGGAGATAGAAAGTCCTTGAATATAGGAATATTTCTCGAACTTCCATTATTTTTTGAACTGGGATTTAAACTAATGGAGGGTGGATGGGAGATTTCAGGAAAGATTAAATTTAAAAGCAGCAAGAGAAATGTCAAGACACTGGAGCAGAGTAAAGTTTTGGGTAAAAATAAGCAGATTGGGTCAGGAAGAGATGGAGAAAGTAACAAAGTTAATAAGGCATCAGTGACTAAGGTGACATCAGGGAAGAAGATAAATAAGTCACAGGTAAAAGCACTATATCTGAATGCACAAAGTATTCACAACAAAATAGATGAATTAATAGCGCTGATAGAAATGAATAGTTTTGATTTAATAGCCATTACGGAGACGTGGTTGCAAAGTGGCTAAGGTTGGGAACTAAATATTACAGGATACTTACCTTTTAGAAGAGATAGGCAACATGGAAAAGGAGGAGCGGTAGCTCTGGTAATAAAGGATGGGATAAAGACAGTAGAGAGAAAGGACCTTAGCTCCGAAAATCCAGAAATAGAATCAGTTTGGTTGGAGCTAAGAAATAGCAAGGAGCTGAAAACTTTGGTGGAAGTTGTTTATAGGCCCCCGAAAAGAAGTTGTAATGTAGGGCAGAGTATAAATCATGAGAATTTGGAAACGCATAATCATGGGGAACTTTAATCTACATATAGACTGGGCAAACCAAATTGTCAGTAATACTGCAGAGGTTGAATTCATGAAATGTATGCAAGATAGTTTTCTAGATCAAAATGTTGAGGAACCAACTGGGGAACAGACTATTTTAGATCTATGATTGTGCAATGAGGAACGGTTAATTAATAAGCTGTAGTAAAGGGGCCTTTAGGGAAGAGTGACCATAATATGATAGAATTTTACATAAGTTTGAAAGTGATTTAGTTAAATCCGGGTCTTAAATCAAAACAAAGCAAACTATGTAGGTATGTGGGGTGAGTTGGCTAAGGTAGACTGGAAACTACATTAAAAGATATGATGGTGGACAGGCAATGGATGGCATTTAAAGAATACATAATTTATAACAAAAATTCCTTTAAGGTACCAAAACCCCACAGGAAAAGTGGTTCAACCATGGCTAACAAGGGAAGTTAAAAATAGTATTAGATCAAAGGAAGAGGCTTATAATGTTGCCATAATAAGTAGCAAGCCAGAGGATTGGGAGGATTTTAGAATTCAGCAAAGGAGGACCAAGAAATTGATAAAGAAAGGGAAAATAGCATATGAGAGTAAACTAGCGAGAGACATACAAACAGACTAAAAGCTTCTATAGGTATGTAAAAAGGTATAGATATATAAAAAAGGAAAAGATTAGCGAAAGCAAATGTGGGTCCCTTTCAGGCTGAGACAGGAGAAATTATAATGAGGAATAACGAAATAGCAGAGAAATGAAACAAATATTTTGCATCTGTATTCACCGAAGAAGACGCAAACAACTTAGTGGAAATAGTGGAGAACCAAGTGTTTGGAGAGAATGAGGAACTGAAAGAAATTAATATTAGTTAAAAAATGGTACTGGAGAAATTTATGGCACTGAAAGCCTATAAATCCCCTGGACCTGTTGGCCTACATCCTAGGGTTTTGAAAGAGGTGGCTATAGAAATAGTGGATGCATTGGTTGTCATCTTCCAAAATTCTATAGATTATAGGATGGTTCCTGTGGATTGGAAGATAGCAAATGTAACCCCACTATTTAAGAAAGGAGGGAGAGAGAAAACTGGGAACTACAGTCCAGTTAGCCTGGCATCAGTTGCAGAGAGAATTCTCGAATCTATTATTAAGGGCACATAGAAAATAATAATAAGATTGGGCAGAGTCAACATGGATTTATGAAAGGGCAATCTGTCTGTCTGTACAATACAAGGGACATAGGCTGAGAATATTAATCCTCAAATAATTAAATCTTGTTCACTCTTAATTTGCAAGAAATGATAAATATTTATTAACCTAATTCCTTATGAAAATGACTGATCCAATCCCCCTCCAATATCTAATCCTTTCTGATATCACCATTATAAAAACCTGATCCTCTTTCCACAAATATGAAATCTTAGTAATAGGTTCAGTCTCGAAGGCCCCAATCTTTGCTCCTTCTGTCTCCTGTCTGGGCTCAGATGCTGCAATGTGGTTTCTGTTTCATTTCTCCTGGTATTTGTCAAAGAAAGATTTCTCCCCTCACTAAACTAATGATGTGCCTGAGATCAGACAGCTCCAGCATTCAAACCCAGTGACCTTTCCCCCATATCCACCTCACATCACAGCGGCTCCCACACTTTCTTACTTTACTCCTTGAGTTTTGCAGCTTGTGACCTCCTTCCACCAATCTCCCGTCATTAGAAAATGGTCACATTGATTTCTGTAACTGCAGGGAGCAGAGCTCAGGATTCCGCCCCTCTCTAAATGTGAAAAGAAATCAGATTCTAATTGTGGGTTCAGTATCCAGGGTCAGTGTGAGCAAAGTATAAATCAGGACATTGCTGGCACAGGATAATAAGCAGCAATCATCCCAATCCCAACCCCAACCACTCGGTCCAAGGGTCAGTCTGAGCTCACCACTCGGTCCAAGGGTCAGTCTGATGGACACCACTCAGTCCAGGGGTCAAGGGTCAGTCTGATGGACACCACTCAGTCCAGGGGTCAAGGGTCAGTCTGATGGACACCACTCAGTCCAGGGGTCAAGGGTCAGTCTGATGGACACCACTCAGTCCAGGGGTCAAGGGTCAGTCTGATGGACCCCAGGGTCAATCAAGTTGATTGGACGGGGAATTGTTGAAAGGAAAGTTGCTGTTATATCACAGTTTAATAACGGGAGTGAAATAAAATTGAAATCCAGAGACGAGAAGCAGGATGAGAATCTCAATAACCCATCAGTTTGCAAACACTGAAATCTCTGATCCTTTGTGTGTAGGAAGCTCTTTATAGAATAATCCCAGGGTTTAGAGGAATGAGACTGACATTGTCCCAGTCCGGCCACGTTTCATTCTTCAATCTCCACACTGACCTCGTTTTCTCATTCGATGCATCAGCGAAAAAACAATTGCAACCCACAGCTCAGTGTCAGGCGTGGCTCAGTGGGCAGCACTCTCACCTCTGGGTCAGAAGGTCATGGGTTCAAATCTCACTCCAGAGACTCAAGCACAGAATCCAGGCTGACACTCCCAGTGCAGTACTGAGGGAGCACTGCATTGTTGGAGGTGCAGTACTGAGGGAGTGCTGCACTGTTGGAGGTGCAGTACTAAGGGACCACTGCACTGTCGGAGGCGCAGTAATGAGGGAGTGCTGCATTATCGGGGCGCAGTACTGAGGGAGTGCTGCACTGTTGGAGGTGCAGTACTGAAGGAGCACTGCAGTGTCGGAGGCACAGTATTGAGGGAGTTTTGCATGGTTTATATCGCTCATTATACAGCAGTGTGTGGAATATGCTGTGGTTGGGAATAATTGTAAGGTATTTGGGATAATGTGAATGAAAGACTTGTCATGGAATTATGGGAAACAGCGAGGATGATCGTAATAAATCGAGGCCAACACACACTATAACTGAACGTTACCGCTGGAAATTCTCGATCTGCACCAGGCCATTACTGCAAGAGATGGGACTAGACCACTCAGTGAGAGCTTTGAGCAAGACTTAACCTTATCTTATTCCAGTAATTTTGTGTAATTTTACTGCCTGTTAAATGTACAGATGTTCTAGGTATTGATATTGTGTTAACACAATCTGTCAGGGTTATGGGTCAGGTTATTGATACTGTTAGTGCTCCCAGTAATACCAGGAGATCTGAGCATCAATATAATCACAGGAAGAGTAACAGAGAGCCTGCCCTCAACACACTGCCTCAATCCACGGAGTCTGGTTCAGCACTCGTTGATTCCTGGAGAGTTTGGGCTCAATTCAGGCCATCGTTAGTTAACACTGTTCGTTAGAGATTCGCAAGAGGCCAGAATTTGAGGAGCACAGAGAGCTCAGAGCGTTGGAGGGTGGGAGGAGGTTACAGAGATAGGGAGGGGCAGTGCCATGGAGGGATGTGAAAACAAGGATGAGAAGTTAACATCGAGGTGTTGCCAATGTAAGTCAGCGAGCACAAGGGTGATGGGTGAGTGGGACTTGGTGCGAGTTAGGACTCGGGCAGCAGAGTTTTTGATGAGCTGTCGTTTACGGAGGGTGAAAGATGGGAGGCCGGCCAGGAGAGCTTGGGAATAGTGGAGTCCAGAGTTAACAAAGGCATGGATGAGGGTTTCAGCAGCAGATGAGCTGAGGCAGGTGCGGAGTCGGGGTGATGTTACGGGGGTGGAAATAGATGGTCTTGGTGATGGGGAGGATTTGGGGTGGGAAGCTCAGCTCGGGGTTAAATAGGATTCCAAGGGTGTGGACGGTCTGGTTCAGCCTCAGACAGTAGTCAGCGATGGGGTCGGGGGTCAGGGAACAGAGTTTGTGGCGCGGACTGAAGACAATGGCTCTGGGCTTTCCAATATGTCAATATGTAAAGGTCTTGTTTCAGTGTAAATTCTGTTCTCCAACAAGGGACCTGGTGCTGGGATATTCACCATTCAGACAGAATAACAATCGGAAGAATCCCAATGGATATTCAACAGAAATTACCCTTCACAAAACTTGTGAACATTTGCCGGCACTCTGCCAGTTTCTGAGCCAAATCTTTAACTCGTTCCCTGTTCACAGTGGGGATCCCGAGACAGACGGTCCCTGGGCTGTGAGTCTGTTCCAGCAAATTATCACATTGTTCGCAATAATGATCCGTATAAATCCCAACCTTGTTTCTGAAATGAACAAATGTGTAAAGCACAAAAAACAAAAGGATCATCAGGAGATAAAGCAATCTTATTTCAAATAATAATCATCATGATCATAGGCAGTCCCTCGGAATCGAGGAAGACTTGCTTCCACTCTTGAAGTGAGTTCTTTGGTGGCTGCACAGTCCAATACGAGAGTCACAGACTCTGTCACAGGTGGGACAGATAGTCGTTGAGGGAAAGGGTGAGTGGGATTGGTTTGCCGCACGCTCTTTCTGCTGTCTGCACTTGATTTCTGCTTGCTCTCGGCGTTGAGACTCGAGGTGCTCAGCATCCTCCCGGATGCACTTCCTCCACTTACGGAGGTCTTGGGCCAGGGACTCCCAGGTGTCATTGGGGATGTTGCACTTTATCAGGGAGGCTTTGAGAGTATCCTTGTAGCATTTCCGCTGCTCACCTTTGACTCGTATGCCATGAAGGAGCTCCAAGTAGAGCACTTGCTTTGGGAGTCTCGTGTCTGGCATGCAGACTGTGGCCCGTCCAGCGGAGCTGATCGAGTGTGGTCAGTGCTTCAATGCTGGGGATGTTAGCCTGAGTGAAGACGCTGATGTTGGTGCGCCTGTCCTCCCAGGGGATTTGTAGGATCTTGCGGAGTCATCATTGGTGATATTTCTCCAGCAACTTGAAGTGTCTACTGTACATGGTCCATGTCTGAGCCATACAGGAGGGCAGGTATTACTACAGCCCTGTGACCATGAGCTTGGTAGCAGTTTGGAGGGCCTGGTCTTCAAACACTTTTCCTCAGGCGACCGAATAAAGCTGGTCATTGATAATGGGAATGGTTGGAATGTCTCCCAGGCTGGTTGTCCCCTCTCAGAATCTGGGTCCTGTTCAGGGTTACGGTTACACAGGGAGGGGCAGTGGGCCCAGACACTTCCTTTGGGATTCTGGGGGAGAGATTTCTGGAAGGAGGATGTGGTAGAATCAATTAGAAATGGGACTGGATCAGCCCAGGAATGTTTGGGAGAATCTGGCACCAACACTCTGAGCCGTGACTCTCCCTCTGGGAATGAGCAGTGAAGTTTAAAGCTTGGGGAGGAGGGCTGATGGGAGCCAATCGAGGACTGAATCTCCGTCTTTAAAGAGTCTCGGGAGAGACAGTCTGAAGATGAAGTTATAAAGCACAGAATAGGGAGAGATTCCTCGGAGGAGCAGTTTCAGTTCAATGAGACTCTGACTGAGATCCTGGAGTAATATGGGAGTAAAGGCCGATGTAAAACAGGACACAGGGACAGGCACCCAGTGCAGGCACAGTGTGGGAATATTGGAGTAATATGGGAGTAAAGGCCGATGTAAAACAGGACACAGGGACAGGCTCCCAGTGCAGGCACAGTGTGGGAATACTGGAGTAATATGGGAGTAAAGGCTGATGTAAAACAGGACACAGGAACAGGCTCCCAGTGCAGGCAAAGTGTGGGAATACTGGAGTAATATGGGAGTAAAGGCCGATGTAAAACAGGACACAGGGACAGGCTCCCAGTGCAGGCACAATGTGGGAATACTGGAACCTTGTCTCCGTTCAAAGGGTTGGGATTTACTGGCGACCAGAATCCATCTGCTCTCGGATTCCAATCCCATTGACACGGGAAGAGGTGAGAAGAATGGCATTTTTAAATGCACTTAAAACTCGTGACAGAGATTTGCAAAATTCACAGGAGGATATGTCACAGTTATCATGTATTCAACCAGCATTGTAACCCATGTATAAACTGACCTAAGTTGTACACAGTGTGAACACTGACCACTAGGTGGGAGACACACCTAACCTGGACCTTCAGGTATAAAAGGGGAAGCTCCACCCACCTTCATCACTTGAGTGCTAAGGAATAAAGGGCAGGTCACAGACTGACCTCTCAAGCATGGGCCTCGTGTGCATTTATACTGTGTAGTAAGGACGTATCAATGGCGACAAGAAACTGGGATTTAAACCATGCGAGCATGGCCACTAGCAGAACAGACGAGAGGTACTGTGTTAACGAATGGTTGGGACAGAAATTCAACATTGTTAAAGCAGCACACAGTTCTCCAGGCAGACAAGGGCAGTCAGGCATGCCCCAACATGTAGTCGAACCGAGAGGGGGAGTTCGACAGAGACAATGGCAAGCTGAACAGCGATTCACGCCATTGCAAGGGACAATGCAGCCAGTAATGGGGCCATCAACACCTGTTAATGGTGCACTCAAGGACAATAACAGGGGCAGTCAGGGACGATCGACTGGCAAGGGACCTTTTGTTTCCAACCGCAACTCATGCTGGAGGCGTGGAGGCATACATTGAGCCGGAGTTTGCAGAGATGAGCAAAATACCTGCAGAAATTGCAGAAATGGACACTGGGGGAAATCGCTGGAAGCTGAAGTCCAGCGAGTTCATGTGGAGCACGTATACAGTTCATACTCCAGGACGCCACCAATAATGATGAAAGTGCTCCTCAATGGCATCCCAGTATCAATGGAGTTAGACACGGGTGCCAGCCAGTCCCTGATGGGTATCAAACAGTTCGAAAAGTTGTGGGCATCCAAGGCCAGGAGGCCAAAATTATCGCCGATTGACGCACAGCTACGGACTTACACAAAGCAGATCATTCCGGTGCTGGGCAGCGCCACGGTAGTCGTGACCCACAAAGATTTGGAGAACAGGTTGCCACTCTGGATTGTCCCAGGAGATCGTCCCGCACAACTGGGGAGGAGTTGGCTTGCTGTCATGAACTGGAAATGGGGCGATGTCAATGCCATTTCCTCTGTGGAGCGAGTATCATGCTCACAGGTCCTGAACAAATTTGACTCATTATTTCAACCCGGCATTGGTACTTTCATGGGGGCCAAGGTAGTGATTCACATAAACCCGGACGCCAGACCAGTACACCACAAGGCCAGAGCGGTGCCGTACGTGATGCGGGAAAAGATAGAAGGCGAATTGGACCGTCTGTTGAGGGAAGGCATCATCTCGCCAGTCGACTTCAGTGACTGGGCGAGCCCGATTGTGCCGGTGCTCAAGGCGGATGGGTCGGTCAGGATATGTGGCGATTACAAGGCCACCATCAATCGGGTGTCACTCTAAGACCAGTACCCGCTACTGAGAGCAGAGGACCTCTTTGCGACGCTATCCGGTGGCAAACTTTTTTCAAAATTGGACCTGACCTCGGCTTACATGACCCAGGAGCTGGCGAGTGAGTCGAAGAAGCTGACCACCATCACGACACACAAGGGGTTGTTTGAGTACAACAGATGTCCGTTCGGGATTCGCTCGGCCGCCGCGATCTTCCAACGAAATACGGAAAGCCTCCTCAAGTCGATTCCAGAGACGGTGGTTTTTCAGGACGACATCCTCATTACGGGTTACGATACTGAAGAACGCCTCCACAACCTGGAGGAGGTGCTACGCAGACTGGACCGGGTAGGTCTGCGACTGAAAAAGGCGAAGTGCGTCTTCCTAGCTCCAGAGGTAGAATTCCTGGGGATGAGGGTAGCAGCAGACCGGATCAGCCCTACTGCATCCAAGACGGAAGCGATCCAGAGAGCACCCAGACCCCGTAACACGACGGAGCTGCGTTCGTTCCTGGGGCTCCTGAACTATTTTGGTAACTTTCTTCCCAAATTGAGCACACTGCTAGAGCTGCTACACGTGCTCCTACACAAAGGTCGCGAATGGGTCTGGGGGGACAGCCAGGAAAGGGCTTTTAATAGAGCATGCAATTTGTTATGTTCCAACAATCTGTTAACGCTATATGACTCATGTACGAAACTTGTGTTAACGTGCGATGCGTCATCCTATGGTGTCGGGTGTGTGTTGCAGCATGTCAGTGCCAAGGGTCAGTTACAGCCGATAGCTTATGCCTCCAGGAGTCTGTCCCAGGCAGAAAGGGGCTATGGGATGGTAGAAAAGGAGGCACTCGCATGTATATATGCGGTAAAGAAAATGCACCAGTACCTGTTTGGCAGGAAATTTGAGCTGGAGACAGATCACAAACCCCTAACGTCCCTTTTGGCCGACAACAAGGCCATAAATGCAAACGCATCGGCCCGCATACAGAGGTGGGCATTCACGTTAGCTGCCTATGACTACACAATTTGGCACAGACCGGGAACCGAAAACTGCGCCGATGCACTCAGCAGGCTCCCACGAGCCACCACTGAGGGGGCTACCGAGCATGGTGCTGAGATGGTCATGGCTGTTGAAGCTTTCGGAAGCGAAGGCTCACCCGTGACAGCCCGTCAGATTAAAGTCTGGACAAATAGAGACCCGCTATTGTCTCTAGTCAAGAAATGTGTCCTGAATGGGGACTGGGCAGCCACGTACAGGGCATGTCCTGAGAAATTTAAACCATTTCACAGGCGCAAGGATGAACTCTTGATTCAGGCCGATTGCCTACTGTGGGGAAACTGCGTAGTCATGCCCCAGATGGGCAGAGAGGTGTTCATCAGAGAACTCCACAATGGGCACCCAGGCATTGTCACGATGAAGGCAATTGCCAGGTTACACGTTTGGTGGCCAGGGATAGACGCAGATCTGGAACTTTGTGTTCGCAGGTGCAACACGTGTGCCCAGCTGGGCCATGCGCCCAGGGAAGCCCCCCTTAGCCCCTGGCCATGGCCCGCCAAGCCTTGGTCACGCATCCATGTGGACTACGCATGTCCTTTCATGGGAAAAATGTTTTTGGTTGCAGTAGACGCCTACTCCAAATGGATCGAGTGTGACATTTTAAATTCAAGCACATCCTCTGCCACGGTAGAAAGTCTACGGGCAATGTTCGCCGCCCACGGTCTACCGGACATCTTGGTCAGCGAAGGGGGTTCCCTACAAACCCGCTTATCACGCCTCCTGTTGGCCTATAGATCCCGACCACACTCGCTCACAGGGGTTCCACCCGCAGAGCTACTAATGAAAAGGACGCTCAAAACCCGATTATCCCTTATACACCCCACCATGAAAGAAATTGTCGAGAGCAGGCGCCAGTCACAATATCACGACCATGACAGGAATGCGAGGGCATGATGTATTGATGTAAATGATCCTGTTTTTGTCCTCAACTACGCTGCAGGGCCCAAATGGCTTGCAGGCACTGTGGTTGCCAAAGAGGGAAATAGGATTCTGGTAGTTAAACTTACTAATGGACAAATCTGCCGCAAACATGTGGATCAAACAAAAAGGAGGTTCAGCAACACCATAGAAGAAGTAGAGGAACAACACGATATAGAGTTCACTCCACCACAGGTGACCGAACACTGGAACCAAAGGGAGGAGAGCCCAGTCACTGTGGGCAGTCCGGACAGGCCTGAAGCACCGCAAACAGCAGACACTCAGGCCAGAGCCCAACAACCGGAGCCCCAACTCAGGCGCTCTACAAGGGAGCATAAACCACCAGAGAGACTCAACCTGTGATCCCAATAAGACTTTGGGGGGGGGGAGGTGATGTCATGTATTCAACCAGCGTTGTAACCCATGTATAAACTGACCGAAGTTGTACACCGTGAGAACACTGACCACGAGGTGGGAGACACTCCTAACCTGGACCTTCAGGTATAAAAGGGGAAGCTCCACCCACCTTCATCACTTGAGTGCTTAGGAATAAAGGACAGGTCACAGACTGACCTTCTCTCAAGCATGGGCCTCGTGTGCATTTACACTGTGTAGTAAGGACGTATCAACAGTCATCAGGGACCGCTGTACTATTAGAGGGGCAGTACTAAGGGAGTGCTGCACTGTCAGAGGATCAGTACTAAGGGAGTGCTGCACTGTCAGAGGGGCAGTACTGATGGAGTGCTGCACTGTCACAGCGGCACTTTTGAGGGAGCGCTGCACTGTCGGAGGAGCAGTACTGAGGGAGTGCTGCACTGTCACAGCGGCACTTTTGAGGGAGCGCTGCACTGTCGGAGGGGCAGTACTGAGGGAGTGCTGCACTGTCACAGCGGCACATTTGAGGGAGCGCTGCACTGTCGGAGAAGCAGTACTGAGGGAGCGCTATACAATCGGAGGGGCAGTACTGAGGGAGTGCTGTTCTGTCAGAGGGGCAGTACTGAGGGAGTGCTGCACTGACAGAGGAGCAGTACTGAGGGAGCGCCACACAATTGGAGGGGCAGTACTGAGGGAGCTCTGCACTGTCAGAGTGGCAGTACTGAGGGAGCGCTACACTGTCAGAGGAGCAGAACTGAGGGAGTGCTGCACTGGCGGAGGAGCAGTACTGAGGGAGTGCTGCACTGTCAGAGGGGCAGTACTGAAGGAGCGCTATACAATCGGAGGGGCAGTACTGAGGGAGTGCTGCACTGTCAGAGGAGCAGTACTGAGGGAGAGCTGCACTGTCAGAGGGGCAGTACTGAAGGAGCACTATACAATCGGATGGGCAGTACTGAGGGAGCGCTGCACTGTCACAGGGGCAATATTGAGGGAGCGCTGCACTGTCACAGGGGCAATATTGAGGGAGTGCTGCACTGTCAGAGGGGCAGAACTGAGGGAGTGCTGCACTGTCGGAGGAGCAGTACTGAGGGAGCTGTTAGGGATGGTGTTGCAGGATTTTGAACCAGCGGCGATGAAGGAATGGCCGATCTATTTCCAAGTCAGGATAGTGTATGTGACTCAAAGGAGAACTTGCAGGTGGTGATGTTCCCATGCGCCTGCTGCCCTTGTCCTTCTAGATGGTGGAGTTGGTGGGTTGGGAGGTGCTGTTGAAGAAGCCTTGGCGAGTTGCTGCAGACACTAAGGTAGAGAAGAGCAGCAGTGAGGAGCTGGATGCAGGGAGTTCGGGAGTTAAATCCATTCACCACCATTTCTGCTCACGATGGGATCGACTGCTCCCGCTGTATCCGCCCCTCCAGCTGATATATCACAGCTCCCACACACTTCAATGTTATTAGATTGTTTCATCTGAGACCCGCTGAGCCTCAATAATCTGTTTAAAGATTCTGGTTAAACGCAACAACACTGAACATCTTAACATTGTCTTTAAGTGCGATCTTTCACAAAGATTTCTGCCTTTGGCAGCGAATGAAAGCTGACCTCCCAAACAGCCCATAATCCGGGGGCTCCGCTCTCTCGCTTTGATGCTCAGTTCTGATTCTGGGCCACATTTGACTAATAGTGATCTGTTCATCGCTTTAATTAATGTTTCATTATGTTAACCCGGGTCCCACAGTCCATGGGATTTAATGCAACACTCGCCCATATCTCCGATCCTCAAACACAGCTCAGTGTGTGAATGGGAACATCTGAGAGAATATTCAACTGTACAGAAATCCAACCCCTTATTACTGCTTCCTTCTGGCCTTCTCCTTCTGCCTGATATTTCTGGTGATCAATCGATGTGATTAACCCCAGTGCAGGCCAGGATACCAAGGACACATTTGCGGCCAGTAATCTGTCAATCAGCCTCGCGAATTAATATCAAGCGGCTCACTGTTAGAATAGAATAGCAAAAACATTGATATATCACTCCCCCTCCCCACCTCAGAGTAAACACATTGATATATCGGATCTCACAGCTCTGTATAATTATTACCTCAGGGGTATAATTAAGCCGCGACGCAGCTATTTGCACTACAAAATGCTCTGATTGGCTCTCCTTGATCACATGATCTGATTGCTGATTGGTCCCCTTGGAGGGTAAGACACACCCAGACGTTTCTCTGGAATGTGTAATTGGAACTGCCCAGCCCAAGTTCTGAGTGACTTTGAAAAATATAATTCGAACCATTCTGACTGCAGAGCCCAGACAGGATAAATCTCCCCATCGCAGCCCAAGTTCCTGCCCCATCCCAACCCAAGTTCCTGCCCCATCCCCACCATAGATGGGGCATTGTGTGTGGGTCACCCCAGTCTCCCTCCCTCGTCTCTCTCTCTCTCTCCCTCCCCAGTCTCTCTCTCTCTCTCTCTCCCTTTCCCTCTCCCTCCCCAGTCTCTCTCTCTCTCCCTCTCCCTCCCCAGTCTCTCTCTCTCTCTCTCTCTCTCTCTCCCTTTCCCTCTCCCTCCCCAGTCTCTCTCTCTCTCCCTCTCCCTCTCCAGTCTCTCTCTCTCTCCCTCTCCCTCCCCAGTCTCTCTCTCTCTCCCTCTCCCTCCCCAGTCTCTCTCTCTCTCTCTCCCCATCTCCCTCCCCAGTCTCTCGCTCTCTCTCCCTCCCCAGTCTCTCTCTCCCTCCCCAGTCTCTCTCTCCCTCCCCAGTCTCTATCTTCTCAGTCTCTCTCTCTCCCTCCCCAGTCTCTCTCTCTCTCGCTCCCTCCCCAGTCTCTCTCTCTCTCTCCCTCCCTCCCCAGTCTCTCTCTCTCTCTCCCTCCCTCCCCAGTCTCTCTCTCTCTCTCCCTCCCTCCCCAGTCTCTCTCTCTCTCTCTCCCTCCCCAGTCTCTCTCTCTCGCTCCCTCCCCAGTCTCTCTCTCTCGCTCCCTCCCCAGTCTCTCTCTCTCTCCCTCCCCAGTCTCTCTCTCTCTCTCTCCCTCCCCAGTCTCTATCTTCTCAGTCTCTCCCTTTCCCTCTCCCTCCCCAGTCTCTCTCTCTCTCCCTCTCCCTCCCCAGTCTCTCTCTCTCTCTCTCCCTCTCCCTCCCCAGTCTCTCTCTCTCTCCCTCTCCAGTCTCTCTCTCTCTCTCCCTCTCCCTCTCCAGTCTCTCTCTCTCTCCCTCTCCCTCCCCAATCTCTCTCTCTCTCCCTCTCCCTCCCCAGTCTCTCTCTCTCTCTCTCCCCATCTCCCTCCCCAGTCTCTCGCTCTCTCTCCCTCCCCAGTCTCTCTCTCCCTCCCCAGTCTCTCTCTCCCTCCCCAGTCTCTATCTTCTCAGTCTCTCTCTCTCCCTCCCCAGTCTCTCTCTCTCTCTCGCTCCCTCCCCAGTCTCTCTCTCTCTCTCCCTCCCTCCCCAGTCTCTCTCTCTCTCTCCCTCCCTCCCCAGTCTCTCTCTCTCTCTCTCCCTCCCCAGTCTCTCTCTCTCGCTCCCTCCCCAGTCTCTCTCTCTCACTCCCTCCCCAGTCTCTCTCTCTCGCTCCCTCCCCAGTCTCTCTCTCTCTCCCTCCCCAGTCTCTCTCTCTCTCTCTCCCTCCCCAGTCTCTATCTTCTCAGTCTCTCTCTCTCCCTCCCCAGTCTCTCTCTCTCGCTCCCTCCCCAGTCTCTCTCTCTCTCCCTCCCTCCCCAGTCTCTTTCTCTCCCTCCCCAGTCCCTCTCTCTCTCTCTCCCACTAACTCCGACGTTTTCTCTCCCACAGAAGGTCATGAAAACGTTCCAAATAATCCAAAAGCTAGAAGCAGCTCCAGCGGCTGTCTCTTTGTCTCGTGCCCCACTTCCGACTTCCTTGTATGTCGCAGTGCATATGCACGACCGAGTCAAGGGCCCATGCTCAAAAAGCGGGCGGAGTCCAATGCGCATGCTCAGAAGGACACTGAAAAACCGAGTGCAAATACTCACTCTGAGGATCGAACCCGCACTCCCATAGTTCCCAAGGCAATGGCACCCTCTAGTGTTGGACTGTTGAATATAAAAATCAATCCAATAACCAGACATTAACCACAGCTTGTATTAATCATTCTGCTACTTGTGCCCTGACTCCACATTCTCTGGCCTTGTTCATCAGTCTATTATGAGATACCTTATCGAAGGCCTTTTGAAAATCTAGATAAATTACATCTATTTCATTACCATTGTCTACTCTCTCTGTTACCTCTTCAAAAAATTCAATGAGGTTGGTCAAGTAAGACTTTCCCTTTTGAAATCCATGCTGACTATTCATTATTATATTTTTGGTTTCTAGATGTTCTTCTATTTTCTCCTTTAATAGGGGTTCCATTACTTTTCCGACCACCGATGTTAAGTGACTGGTCTAAAGTTCCCTGGACATGTTCTATCCCCTTAAATATAGGTATTATGCTTATATACAGGATAGAATTTTTTACACAGAAAAAGAATGTAAAAAGTTATATATAGAGACAGGACATGGAATTGGGATTAGAGTAGATTACTCCAGTTTAATCGCTAAATACGGTGGAATGAAAGGCTTCTACCTGTGCTGCAATTTCTTTGATTCTATAAAGGCAAACAAACTATAAATGAATCTTCAATTGTTACATCATTCTTTTGATGTACTTGCAAGCCACACATGGAAAAAAGTTGAAACATTACCCAGTTTTTTCTGTGTAAAAGGCATGTGAATGAATGCCCCATTGAAATAAATCCCTTTCTGTAAATGGAGAAGGTGGCGATATAATTGAGAGAGGGACCATTTAAAGAAAGAAGAAAAGCATTAATGAATGTACAATCATAAAATGAAACTTTCTTCAAATAGTGATGAAAGTCATATTTGGAGACAATTATAACATTCTCCCGTTACTCAATCTGGAAAATGAAAAATGTCTGAATGGATTTGTGGCAGATGCTACCAAAACTACTGGGCAGCCAACCATTAGAATGGGTACAAGAGCCGTTCATTAGGTTTCCAATAATTTGTCCCTACTTCTGATCTGACAGGTATGGTAATTCTCATAATCTGTTCACACTTGGAGGTAGTCCCTGACCACATACAAATCCATTTACTAGCAATATAATATGCAAAGAGCTGTCTGCTTATATACTGATTATATCCCATCTGCTGGAGGAAAACTAAGCATCTTTCAGATGACAGCAGAAGAGGAGCGAGGTCGGGGCGAAGGAACGGCAAGGTCGGGGCGAAGGTCGGGGCGAAGGAGCGGCGAGGTCGGGGCGAAGGAACGGCAAGGTCGGGGCGAAGGAGCGGTCGGGGCGAAGGAGCGGCGAGGTCGGGGCGAGGTCGGGGCGAAGGAGCGGCGAGGTCGGGGCGAAGGAGCGGCGAGGTCGGGCGAGGTCGGGGCGAAGGAGCGGCGAGGTCGGGGCGAAGGAGCGGCGAGGTCGGGGTGAGGTCGGGGGGAAGGAGCGATAAGAGATCGTAGAGGGACATGATCGTGGCCCAGGAGAGGCGAGAGTTCGGGGTCCAGAAGAAGCAAGGGCCCAGGGGCAGCACGGACCAGCCCACACTGCGATATGTGTGCACACTAGGTCCATGCAGCAGAACTGGTCTCCAGTCGTCTTGGTTAATCCTTGCCACTGGACCAAGACCTAGCTCTGTCAAGCCCGTGTGGTGGCTGGTGTGCAATGGCCACCACACGTTAAAAAAATCCACGCACAGGCATCTTCCACCCTTCAAGATGTAGTTCGGTACCTGGAATATTAGGTTCTTCATTGAAACTCCTGGGAACTCATCCCTTTTTGGCGTGGAAGCAAGTCATCCTCGTTTTGAGGGACCGCCTATGAAGATGATGATGATGATAATCATACTCAGAAACCAGAAACCCCGATATACAGCAAGTCTATTCGTGTGTTAACCATGAATAAGTTAAGAGCACAAGCCTGAGAAGTTTGATGGTGCGTTTCACCCAATCAATACCAACAGTAATAATAACAATAAAATATTGTTAAAAAGTGCGTGTTGTCATTGGGGCCTGCAAGCCCCGGTGACATTACATTCTCAAACATTCCCACATGACAGGATCGATGCTAAATGTCATTGTCAATGGGTCAGCTCACACATAGCTTCATAAAAGGTTCACTCGGTTGATTCTGGAGATGAGGGGGTTGACTTATGAAGATAGGTTGAGTAGTTTGGGCCTATACACATTGGACTTCAGAAGAATGAGAGGTGATCTTATCGAAACGTATAAGATAATAAGGGGGCTCGACAAGGTGGACGCAGAGAGGATATTTCCACTCATAGGGGAAACTAAAACTAGGGAATATAGTCTCACAATAAGGAGCCACCCATTTAAAACTGAGATGAGGAGGAATTTCTTCTCTCAGAGGGTTGTAAATCTGTGGAATTCTCTGCCCCAGAGAGCTGTGGAGGTTGGGTCATTGAATATATTTAAGGTGGAGATAGTCAGATTTTTGGGCAATAAGGGAATAAAGGGTGATGGGAAGCGGGCAGGGAAGTGGAGCTGAGTCCATGATCAGATCAGCCATGATCTTATTAAATGGTGGAGCAGTCTCGAGGGGCCAGGTGGTCTACTCCTGCTCCTATTTCTGATGTTCTTATGTTCTTATATAGAATGCTGAATATTTGGCCAAAACAATACAGTAAATCGGAGGATGTGGTGCTACACTGTTTCCGTGCTGGGGCCACGTCATACCTTGAGCACTGGGCCCTGTTCTGGTCACCAAGACAACAAGGGAGATTTTCAGTACCATGATGCACTGCACGAGACTGATCCCTGGGGAAAGGGACTGAATTATGAGCAAACACAGCAGAAACCTGGGCTTTCTCGCTGGGAAAGGAAGTGTTTAGAGATCCTTAAAATAGTAAATGGTTTAGAAAAATTAAATCCGGAAAACTAAAGTGTGCGGATCGGGTAAGTGGGGGAAATGGGGTCTCTGGGTTAAAGTGGAAAAGACAAATTAACTTTGATGTCAGTGTTACATAGTGGACTTGTATTTACTCTGTACAGCCACCAGAGGGCTCATCCCCTGGTGTCCCAAGACATCCCATAATCCCTTGAGGCTTCACAGGTTGAGAGGCACTCTGGAGACCTGCAATAAAAGACGAAGGTCACACTTTACTTTGAGCTCACAGTGTTCAGTCTGACTCTTTCTCCATACACAACAACTGGCGATGAGATACAGATAGTGAACCCAAAGATGCAGAGAACAGTGGGCATTCTGGAGAAATTCTCGGAGGGAGATGATTGGGAAACTTTTGTGGAGCGACTCGACCAATACTTCGTGGCCAACGAGCTAGATGGGGAAGAGAACGCTGCCAAACGAAGGGTGATTCTCCTCACCGTCTGTGGGCACCAAAGTATGGTCTCATGAAGAATCTGCTCTCTCCAACGAAACGCATGGAGAAATCATACGACAATGTGTGCACACTGGTCTGAGGGCATTTGAACCTGAAGGAAAGCGTTCTGATGGCGAGGCACCGGTTCTATACCTACAAAACGGCTGAAGGTCAGGAAATGGCGAGTTATGTCGCCGAGCTAAGACGCCTTGCAGGACATTGCAAATTTGAAGGACATTTGGAGCACATGTTCAGAGACTTTTGCGTACTTGGCATTGGCCATGAAACCATACTTCGCAAACTTTTGACTGTAGAGACCCCAACCTTGAGTAAGGGTATAGCGATAGCCCAGGCGTTCATTGCCACCAGTGACAATACGAAGCAAATCTCTCAGCACACAAGTGCTGCTACAAGTACTCTGAACATAGTGATGTTGTTTTCGAATTGCAACGTACAGGGCAGGTCACACGTACCTGCAGCTCCACGTCCACAGATGACTCAGAGTCCACCATCAAGGGTGATGAATGCAAAGCCATTAACACCTTGTTGGTGCTGCGAGGGTGATCATCGTTTCCATTCATGCTGATTCAACGAGTACGTTTGCAAGGGATGTGGAACAATGGGACACCTCCAACAAGTGTGCAGGCAAGCTGCAAAGCCTGTTAAACCTGCAAACTGCGATGTTGCAGAGGAGGACAGATCCATGGAGGATCACAATGAACCTGAGCCTCAGACCGAGAAGGCAGAGGTACTTGGGGTGCACCCATTCACCACGAATTGTCTGCCGATAATGGTGAATGTTGAACTAAATGGACTTCCGGTTTCAATGGAGCTGGATACAGGGACGAGCTAGTCCATCATGGGCAAAAAAACTTTCGAAAGGCTGTGGTGCAACAAGGCCTCAAGGCCAGTCTTTGCTCCAGTTCGCACGAAACTAAGAACTTACATGAAATAACTCATTCCTGTAATCAGCAGTGCTACCGTAAAGGTCTCCTACGATGGAGCAGTGCACAAGCTACCACTCTGGGTGGTACCGGGCGATGATCCCACGCTGCTCGGCAGGAGCTGGCTGGGAAAGATACGCTGGAACTGGGATGGCGTCCGAGTGCTATCACCCGCTGATGACACGTCGTGTGCCCAGGTCTTAAACAAATTTCCTTTGCTGTTCGAACCAGGCATTGGGAAATTCCAAGGAGCAGAAATGCAGATCCACCTAATTCCGGTGACGCGACCCATCCATCACAAGGCGAGAGCAGTACCGTACATGATGAGAGAAAGGGTAGAGATTGAGCTAGACTGGCTGCAACGAGAGGGCATCATTTCACCGATCGAGTTCAGCGAGTGGGCCAGTCCTATTGTCCCAGTCCTCAAGGGAGATGGCACCGTCAGAATCTGTGGCGATTACAAAGTAACTATCAATCATTTCTCCCTGCAGGACCAATACCCACTACCAAAACCGGCCGACCACTTTGCACTTTGCGGGAGGAAAGACGTTCACGAAGTTGGATCTGACTTCAGCCTACATGATGCAGGAACTGCAGGAATCATCGAAGGCCCTCACCTGCATCAACACGCACAACGGTCTCTTTGTTTATAACAGATGCCCATTTGGAATCCGATCAGTGGTGGCGATATTGCAAAGAAACATGGAAAGCTTACTGAAGTTGATCCCGCACACCGTGGTCTTCCAGGATGACATCTTGGTCACAGGTTGGAACACAGTCGAGCATCTGCAGAACCTGGAGGAGGTTCTTAGTCGACTCAACCGCATGGGGCTCAGGTTAAAATGCTCAAAGTGCGTTTTCCTAGTGCCTGAAGTGGAGTTCTTGGGAAGGAGGATTGCGGCGGACGGCATCAGGCCCACCAACGTGAAGACGGAGGCAATTGAGAACGCACCGAGGCCACAGAACATGACGGAGCTGCGTCGTTTCTGGGACTCTTGAACTACTTTGATAACTGCTTAGCTGGTCTCAGCACACTGTTAGAACCACTGCATGTCTTACTACGAAAAGGGGGCGAATGGATTTCGGGCAAAAGCCAAGAAAATGCCTTTGTAAAAGCGAGAAAATTGTTATGCTCAAACAAATTGCTTGTGTTGTATGATCCATGTAAGCGTTTGGTACAAGCATGTGATGCGTCATCATATGGCGTCGGTGTGTTTTGCAACAAGCTAATGATTTCAGGAAACTGCAACCATGCATCCAGGTGTCTGTCTAAGGCTGACAGAGCCTACAGCATGATTGAAAAAGAAGTGTTAGCGTGTGTCTATGGGATAAAGAGAATGCATCAATACCTGTTTGGGGTAAAATTCAAATTGGAAACTGACCATAAACCACTTATATCCCTGTTTTCCGAGAGTAAAGTGATAAATACCAACGCATCGGCCCTCATCCAGAGATGGGCACTCACGTTGTCTGCATACAACTATGCGATCCGCCACAGGCCAGGCACAGAAAACTGCGCCGATGCTCTCAGTAGGCTGCCATTGCTCACTACGGGGTGGAAATGGCACAGCCCGCAGATTTTGCCATGGTTATGGAAGCATTTGAGAGTGAACAATCACCCGTCACTGCCCAGCAGATCAAAACCTGGACAAGCCAGGACCCCTTATTATCTGTAGTCAAAAGCTGGTTGATCGTCTCGGTGTGAAAGCTGGTGTTGTTGAGTCATTTGTTGGGCCCTCGCTGGGCTGCTGTGCAGCTGGCCTTGCTGGGCTGCTGTGCAGCTGGCCTTGCTGGGCTGCCTGGTGTGTTGGGCCCTGCAGGGCTGCTGTGGTTGCCACTGGTGTATATGTTGGGGGATCAAAAAAGTTAGGGTCCAAGGTGGGTTGCTCAGGATAGTCCGTGAATCTGAGTTTGATTTGGTCCAAGTGTTTCCAGTGAATGAGTCCATTTGAAAGTTTGACCCAAAACAACCTGCTCCTCTCTTTGGTCATGACAGTGCCGGGAAGCCACTTGGGATCTTGTCCATAATTTAATACAAATACAGGATCATTGATTTCAATCTCATGTGACATATTTGCGCTATCACAGTATGCACTTTGTTGAAGCCGCCTGCTCTCAACCTGTTCATGTAGATCAGGGTGAACTACAGAGAACCTTGTCTTAAGTGTTCTTTTCATGAGCAGTTCAGCAGGTGGAATCCCAGTGAGTGAGTACGGTCTCGTGCGGTAGCTAAGCAGGACTCGGGATAGGCGAGTCTGCAATGAGCCTTCAGTTACCCACTTCAAGCCTTGCTCTCTCTGCTGCATCCCAGGGTATTAAAAGACTTGGCGGAAGTTTTAGCAGATGCATTCGTTATAATCTATCAAAATTCTCTGGACTCTGGGGAGGTACCAGCGGATTGGAAAGCAGCAAATGTAACGCCTCTTTTTTAAAAAGGGGGCAGACTAAAGGCAGGTAACTATAGGCCAGTTAGTTTAACATCTGTAGTGGGAAAATGCTTGAAACTATCATTAAGGAAGAAATAGCGGGACATCGAGATAGGAATAGTGCAATCAAGCAGACGCAGCATGGATTCATGAAGGGGAAATCATGTTTAACTAACTTACTGGAATTCTTTGAGGATATAACGAGCATGGTGGATAGAGGTGTACCGATGGATGTGGTGTATTTAGATTTTCAAAAGGCATTCGATAAGGTGCCACACAAAAGGTTACTGCAGAAGATAAAGGTACGCGGAGTCAGTGGAAATGTATTAGCATGGATAGAGAATTGGCTGGCGAACAGAAAGCAGAGAGTCGGGATAAATGGGTCCTTTACGGGTTGGAAATCGGTGGTTAGTGGTGTGCCACAGGGATCGGTGCTGCGACCACAACTGTTTACAATATACATAGATGACCTGGAAGAGGGGACAGAGTGTAGTGTAAACAAAATATGCAGAAGACACAAAGATTAGTGGGAAAGCGGGTTGTGTAGAGGACACAGAGAGGCTGCAAAGAGATTTTGATAGGTTAAGCGAATGGGCTAAGATTTGGCAGATGGAATACAATGTCGGAAAGTGTGAGGTCATCCACCTTGGAAAAAAATACAGTAAAAGGGAATATTATTTGAATGGGGAGAAATTACAATATGCTGCGATGCAGAGGGACCTGGGGGTCCTTGTGCATGAAACTCTTTTGAGTTTATCTGCGAAAACATAAAACATTAAAGAGTGCCACCCGACCTGGGTGACACTCCAGACATTTACAAGGCCCTTTTTTTCCCCCCCTTTTTTTTTTTTTCTTTTTTTTTTCTTCTTTTTTTGGTTTTTTTTTTTGGGCACTAAAATCACAATTTTCCCCAGTGCCCCCTATAAAAGGGAAGGGGGACACTAAAAGCACCGGCAATTAAAACAAATTAAACTTTAAAACGTAAAATCAAATTAAAATTTGGTTGCCGGGCGTGATGATGCACTCCAGTCCCTCCGGTGCCCACCTCTCGCGGAAGGCCGCGAGCGTACCGGTGGACACCGCGTGCTCCATCTCCAAGGACACCCTGGACCGGATGTAAGAGCGGAAGAGAGGCAGGCAGTCAGGTTGAACGACCCCCTCGACCGCCCGCTGCCTGGACCGGCTGATGGCACCCTTGGCCGTGCCCAGGAGCAGTCCTACGAGGAGGCCTTCGGACCTACCCGCTCCCCTCCGCACAGGGTGCCCAAAGATCAGGAGAGTGGGACTGAAGTGCAGCCAGAATTTCAGGAGCAGCCCCTTCAAATAGTGGAACAGGGGCTGCAACCTCGTGCATTCAATAAAAACATGGAACACGGACTCCTCCAGACCGCAGAAATTGCAGGCGGCCTGGGAGTCCGTGAACCGGCTTAAAAATTTATTGCACGGCACTGCTCCGTGCACCACCCTCCAGGCCAAGTCCCCGATGAATAGTGGGAGGACCCCTGCGTAGAGTGCCCTCCATCGGGGACCCCCGCCTCCTCCGGACGGCAAGATGGTACGCCATGGCGTGTCCGGACGGCCGGCGAGGATGGCAAAGTTGAGGGTGTGCAGGAGCAGCCCGTACAGGAAACCCCTCCGCGCGGAACTGAAGGGCACGGAGGGGATTTCCCCGAGGCGGCTCAAGTTGTGAGGCGCCGGCCCCCGAGGGAGGTTCCGGGGTTTGGCGCCGATGAGGAATTCCGTCCGGACGGGGGTCAGTTCGGACGGGATCTCCCCACGTGCTTGAGCCTCCTCGATACACCTAACGGAGTCAGGGCCCAGAGCTGTTTTTAGCGACTCGATGGCATCGGCCGCGTGGCGGACGTTGGCAGAATTTAGGCGCCGCGCCAGCGTGACTGGCGCCATCCAGCCCGCTCCTCCGCCATCGAGCAGGTCCCTGACCCTGGTCACCTCACCAGCCACAGCCCTCTCTTCCGACCGCCACATAAAACCTCGGCCGTGGAGGTACGGATTCCCGAGCAGCGGCTCCTGCAGGACGGCCGCCACTCCAGCCGGTGGAGAGCTGCGCTTGGTGGAGACTTTGTTCCAGACCCTGATGAGTTCCCTGTAAAAGACAGGCAGCTCCCGGAGGGCGGTCCTGGCACCCCCCAAGTTCACAAACAGGAGCTGCGTGTCATAATTGAGGTCGAGCTGCTGGCGGAAGAAATACCTCGCCAGAGCACACCACCTAGGAGGGGGCTCGACGTAAAGGTATCTCTGCAGGGTCTGAAGACGGAAAGTCGCGAGCTGGGCGCTGACGCACACCAACGACTGACCGCCCTCCTCAAGCGGGAGACTCAAGACCGCGGCAGAGACCCAGTGCTTCCTGTTGTTCCAGAAGAAGTCCACCAGCTTCTTCTGTATCTTGGCGACAAACGCAGGGGGAGGGGTCAAAGTGACCAGCCGGTACCACAGCATTGCGGCCACCAGCTGGTTTATGACTAGCGCTCGACCCCTGTAGGACAGCACTCGGAGCAGTCCTGTCCAGCGCCCTAGGCGAGCGGCGACCTTGGCCTCCAGCTCCTGCCAGTTCGCCGGCCAGGCTCCCTCGTCGGGGCTAAGGTAGACTCCCAGATAGAGGAGATGGGTCGTGCTCCAGGCAAAAGGCCTGAGCTCCTCCGGCAGGGAGTCCACCCGCCACTGACCCACCAGGAGTCCGGAACATTTCTCCCAGTTGATCCTGGCGGAGGACGCGGCCGAGTAAATCTCCTGGCACTCACGCATCCTCCGCAGGTCAGCGGGATCCTCTATCGCGAGGAGCACGTCATCGGCGTAAGCCGAGAGGACGACCTCCACGCCCGGCCCTTGTAGAGCCAGTCCCGTCAACCTCGTCCGCAAGAGGCGCAGGAAAGGCTCCACGCAAACGGCGTATAACTGGCCGGACATGGGGCATCCCTGGCGCACCCCTCTCCTAAAGCGAAGGGGCGCCGTCAAGGACCCGTTAACCTTAATCAGACACTCCGCGGCGGCGTACAAAAGTCGGATCCGGGCGACGAAATGCGTCCCGAACCCGAAAGCGCGCAGAGTTCCGAGCAGATAGTCGTGATCCACCCTGTCGAACGCCTTCTCTTGGTCGAGGGATAGGAAGGCGACCGACAGACCAGCCTCCTGGGAACAATGGATGAGGTCCCGGACCAGATGGATGTTATCGTGGATTGTCCGGCCCGGGACCGTGTATGACTGGTCGGGGTGGATCATGTGGTCCAGCACGGCACCAAGGCGAGCAGACATCGCCCTGGCGAAGATTTTGTAGTCCGTGCTGAGGAGGGAGACCGGGCGCCAGTTCTTAAGGAGGCGGAGATCGCCCTTCTTAGGCAGCAGGACGATGACTGCCCTGCGCCAAGAGAGGGGCATCTCCCCGGTCGCCAGACTTTCCCCCAGGACCCGCGCGTAGTCGCTCCCCAGGACGTCCCAGAACGCCCTGTGGAACTCCACGGTCAGCCCGTCCAGCCCCGGGGATTTTCCCCTCGAGAGCCGGGCGAGGGCACCGGTCAGCTCCGCCAGGCTTAGCGGAGCTTCCAGATTTTCGGCGCCCTCCGGGCCGACCTTCGGCAGGTCCTCCCACAAAACTCTACGCGCTTCCTCGCTGGACGGATCCGGAGAGAACAGAGCCCCGTAATATTCACGGACCCTGTTGTTGACGCCCTCCGGATCCGAGACGAGAGAGCCGTCGTCGGCCAGCAGCGTCAAGAGCTGCTTACGGACACTCTGCCTTTTTTCCAGCGAGTAGAAGAAGGGGGAGCCGCGGTCCAGATCCCGCAGGAACCGGATCCGCGACCTCACGAACGCGCCTCGGGACCCGACGAGCTGCAGGTCCTTCAGCGCGGCCTTCTTCGCTTCGTACACCGTCCGCAGGGCCGGGTCCTGGACGACTTGACCGAGACGGGCTTCCAGGTCGAGCACCTCTTTTTCTAGGCGCCCGACTCTGGCCGCCCGCCTCTTGGTCGACCCCCTCGCGTACTCTTGACAGAAGACGCGGACGTGAGCCTTGCCCACGTCCCACCATAGCCTCAAGGAGGGGAAGCCCCCCTGCTTCCTTCTCCAGTCGGACCAGAATCGACGGAACGAGTCCTGGAACCGCACGTCCTCCAGCAGCCGGTTGTTAAAGTGCCAGTACGCGGACCCCGTCCTCGCGCGGAGCGAAGCGAGCTCCGCCCACACCAGGTGGTGGTCCGAACACGGCACCAGCCGCATGGAGGCCGCCGGGACGCAGGAAACGTACGCCCGAGACACGTAAAGGCGGTCGACTCTAGACCATCCAACTCCAGGCCTCACCCAAGTAAAGGCGCTGGAGTCGGGGTGGAGATTTCGCCAGACGTCCACCAAGTCGAAGGACCCGACCAGGTCCCTCAACTTCTCCATCGCCGTCATGCACTGCGGGGCACCGGAGCGGTCCCTCGCCTCGAGGGTGCAGTTAAAATCCCCCCCGAGGACAATGCAGTCGCCGACGTCGACGGAGCCAAGAAGAGCAGACACCTCTTCAAAGAAGCGCGTTTGCTGCGGGCCGGGATGAGGGGCGTACACGTTCACGAGATGGAGCGGCACGTCCCCCAGGCGAACCGTTACGTGCAGCAAGCGGCCTGGCACGGGCTCCTCGACCCCCAAGATCTCCGGCTGAAAATGCGGGCCCAGCAAGATGGCCACCCCACTAGAAATGGCGGTGAGGTGGCTCATGCGGACCTCTCCTTGCCATTCCAGGAGCCACGTGGCTTCGTCTCCCGGAACGGTGTGGGTTTCTTGCAGGAAGCACACCGCATATTTCCCCTCCCGCAGGAGCGAAAAATTGTCAAATCTACGGCGTGCCCCTCTGCCGCCGTTGATGTTGAGGCTGGCTATGGTTATCTTCATGGCAAAAGCATAGTGCAACCTCTACCTTAACCTATTGTGGGGGAGGGAGCGGAGTCTTTTGTTGAACTCCGCTCCCTCCGCAGCCCAGCGAGGAGTCCCTCGAGCTCGCGCAGCTCAAGGTGCTGCTCCTTTGTCAAGGGCCCGCCCGCGGCCAAGGTTTTAACGGCGGCGCGGACGGACCCCTTGATCAGCTCCGGCTCGGACCATTTTTCCAGGGCCAGTCGGGCTTGGTCGCGGCGACCCCGGCTCTGGGCCAAAAAGTCCCGGAGTTCCTTTGCAGGAATGAGGAGGGTCTCAGCGGCGGCCGCGAGCAGATCCACCGCCTCACTGGCGGTGGTCTCTAGGTCTTCACCCGCGTCCCCCACCGAGTCCCCGTCCTCCTCCGGGAGGTGGCCGCCAGCAGCCGGCCCATCGACCGCACAAGGTACGGCAAATGAACCGGCCGCTCCAACCGGCCCTGGCACTGCCCCGATCCCACCCCCAGGATCGTCGGCAGAGGAGTCCCCACTGGGCTCTTTTAAAAATGGTGCTGGGTCGGGAAATGACAGCGGAAGGGGTTCCCCCTCCGCCCCAGGAACCGGAGAACAAGGAGAGACCCGGCCATAGGAAATCCCCAGGCCCTCCAAGTGCTCCAGCTCCAAAGTAAGGGGCGAGGGTGGGTGTTCCTCCCCCTCCCCGCTGCCACCCCCCGGCCCAGCGTCTACAATTTCATTAAAATCAATATATTTTGTTTCTGCCGGGTCGAGCAACTCCCGGGGGAAGTTGGGTAATAGCTGGGCGGGCTCAGGTTCGGCCTTTTCGGCCTCGCCCGCCTCAGTCCCCGGGACGCCCGGCCCGGCGGCTACGCATTCCTCCGCGGTCCCCACGCCCCCCACGACAGGCAGATCTTCCACTCCATCCCCGGGAGGCAGAGGCTGGGCAGCCTCAACTGTCTCACCCTCCCCGGGGAAAGACTCCTCGCGCCTGCAGCGCAATTTGGGGGCGCTGGTGGGGGACGCGGGACACGCGGCGGGCACCGACTCCTCCGCGGAGGGATATTGTTCCCCCTCCGCGTCATTGGGGCGGTGCCTCTTTTTGTTCCTGGGGGCGCGCGGAGTCAGGGAGACCTCCATGTCTGCCGAGGCCTCCCGCTCCGCCCCCCCCTTTTCCTTTTCTTGCCCGCGCCCGGGCCCCTCTGTGGTGTTGTTCAAGGGCTCGGGCACGGGCTCGGGGCACCCCGCGCTCGCCGGTGACGGGGTTGGGCTGAGCGCGGTGGTCAAATTATCCGGCGCACCGAGGGGACCCGCCTCTTGATGTTTTGTCTTCTTCCGCGCCTTCTTTCCGGTCGGACGCTCTCCCTCCCCCCCGCCGGAGGCCCTGAAAACAAAGGCCTCCGACGATGCCCGCGCACCAATGGCTCCCGGCACGCGGACGCAACTAGGGGGAGGGGTGGCGGCAGCGCCAGCCTTGGCCGCCTTCGGTGGTTTGGCGGCCTTGGAGGCGGGGCAGTTCTTGCGAACATGCCCCACCTCCCTGCAGGCATGGCACCGCACGCCGTCCGACGTCCAGAAGACGCGGTAGGCAGTCCCCTCGTGCACCACATTAAAGTGCCCTTCTGTCATGTCCTCCCGCGCCAGCCGGACAAAGAGCTGGCGGCGGAAGGAGAACACGTGGCGCAGGCTGTTCTCCCTGAGGCCGAGCGGTATGGGGTTGATCCCTGACCTTACCTCCCCCAGTTGTTGTAGGTGAGGGAGGAGGAGCCCAGCGGGAACAAAGGGCGGGACGTTCGACACGATGACCCTCTGCGCGGTGGCCTCGAGAGGATCCACCGGCAGGAACGTCCCGCCCACCGTGAGCCCCTTTTCGAGGGCCAGGGACACCGCCCGCTCCGACCCCAGGAAGAAAACAGCCTTCCCAGACATCTTGGAGGCTGCGACAATGGCCGAGGGGCCGACTACCCCAGCCATCGCCCGCACGCACTCCTCGATGCTCATTGTGGGGTGAGTGTAGCTCTTGACCCCGTGTTTTTTTGTTATAAGTGTAAATGGTGGCAGGGCAGCGGGTGGCGCAGGAGGTGCTGTGGAAGCGGTTGCCACCTGCGCATACGTCCTTGCTGGCCCTGCCACCGGCGTGGATGGGGTCGCCATCACGGGGTCCCTTTAAGGGCTACACCCACCCCAAAGTCACAGGCCTTAATGGTCTTTAATGGCCTCGTGTATTTAACTGAGCAGAGGAGCCCTTAACGAGGCACCTCTCCCCTCGTTGACAATTGGGGAGAGGCCTTGCTCCCTCTGCTCAGTTGTCTTAATTGTTTTTTTTTTAAATTTGGAAGGAAAGGGTTCTCAGAGAGAGAGGGGAGAAACAGAGTAGCAGAGAAAGAGAGAGGGGGGTGGGAAGGGGGGGGGGGGCTGCGAGGGCAGGTCTCCCCTCGCAGCTGTGGGTGGGTGCACTCCCCAGATGGCAAAACACAAAAGTCTTTGGGGTGGTCTTCAGGTGGGGGGAGAAGATGTCTTCACCTGGGGTAGCTGGAGCCACCAGGCACTCCCAACGATCTTTAATTGGGTGATTGAGAAAAACAACAATCTTCAGCCTGGTAGCTCCAGCTATCCCAGGCTAGGCAAATGTGGGGGGGTGGGGGGGGTTCCAATTGTGGGGGGGGCCTAGTTGTAAGCACGGCCCCCACGCACACTTCCACACACACACACACCCCCCGCGATGTTCCGGCCCTCAGTGGTCTTCTTTCCTCCCCCCACCGATACAACAAAGTCTTTTTGGGAAATGCACCCACACCCACCTGTTGAAATGTAGAGTCTCCCTCCTTCCACACTGGATGTTGTTGTGGTTTTTCCCCCTCTCTCCAACTCCTTGCAGAATGGTAATAAAGATGTTCAAAGTTTTCTGCTTTTTCCTCCTCTCCCTCTGGGTAGAAGTTGTAGTGAAGCCCCTTCCTTCCTTCTCCTCCTGGGCTGGTCTCAGGGCTCTCCAGGCAGGAGCAAAAGTTGATAGCTGCTCCTCTCTGCAGCTCAGCTCCAACTGTGCAGGACACGCCTCCACTGCTCTACCATTGGTTCCTTGTGCATGAAACTCTTTTGAGTTTATCTGCAAAACATAAAGACATTAAACGGTGCCACCCGACCTGGGTGACACTCCAGACATTTACAAGGCCCTTTTTTTCCCCCCTTTTTTGTTTTTTTTTTGTGTTTTTTCTTTTTTTTGTTTTTTTTTGGGCACTAAAATCACAATTTTTCCCCAGTGCCCCCTATAAAAGGGAAGGGGACACTAAAAGCACCGGCAATTAAAACAAATTAACTTTAAAACGTAAAATCAAATTAAAATTTGGTTGCCGGGCGTGATGATGCACTCCAGTCCCTCCGGTGCCCACCTCTCGCGGAAGGCCGCGAGCGTACCGGTGGACACCGCGTGCTCCATCTCCAAGGACACCCTGGACCGGATGTAAGAGCGGAAGAGAGGCAGGCAGTCAGGTTGAACGACCCCCTCGACCGCCCGCTGCCTGGTCCGGCTGATGGCACCCTTGGCCGTGCCCAGGAGCAGTCCTACGAGGAGGCCTTCGGACCTACCCGCTCCCCTCCGCACAGGGTGCCCAAAGATCAGGAGAGTGGGACTGAAGTGCAGCCAGAATTTCAGGAGCAGCCCCTTCAAATAGTGGAACAGGGGCTGCAACCTTGTGCATTCAATAAAAACATGGAACACGGACTCCTCCAGACCGCAGAAATTGCAGGCGGCCTGGGAGTCCGTGAACCGGCTTAAAATTTGTTGCACGGCACTGCTCCGTGCACCACCCTCCAGGCCAAGTCCCCGATGAATAGTGGGAGGACCCCTGCGTAGAGTGCCCTCCATCGGGGACCCCCGCCTCCTCCGGACGGCAAGATGGTACGCCATGGCGTGTCCGAACGGCCGGCGAGGATGGCAAAGTTGAGGGTGTGCAGGAGCAGCCCGTACAGGAAACCCCTCCGCGCGGAACTGAAAGGCACGGAGGGGATTTCCCCGAGGCGGCTCAAGTTGTGAGGCGCCGGCCCCCGAGGGAGGTTCCGGGGTTTGGCGCCGATGAGGAATTCCGTCCGGACGGGGGTCAGTTCGGACGGGATCTCCCCACGTGCCTGAGCCTCCTCGATACACCTAACGGAGTCAGGGCCCAGAGCTGTTTTTAGCAACTCGATGGCATCGGCCGCATGGCGGACGTTGGCAGAATTTAGGCGCCGCGCCAGCGTGACTGGCGCCATCCAGCCCGCTCCTCCGCCATCGAGCAGGTCCCTGACCCTGGTCACCTCACCAGCCACAGCCCTCTCTTCCGACCGCCACATAAAACCTCGGCCGTGGAGGTACGGATTCCCGAGCAGCGGCTCCTGCAGGACGGCCGCCACTCCAGCCGGCGGAGAGCTGCGCTTGGTGGAGACTTTGTTCCAGACCCTGATGAGTTCCCTGTAAAAGACAGGCAGCTCCCGGAGGGCGGTCCTGGCACCCCCCAAGTTCACAAACAGGAGCTGCGTGTCATAATTGAGGTCGAGCTGCTGGCGGAAGAAATACCTCGCCAGAGCACACCACCTAGGAGGGGGCTCGACGTAAAGGTATCTCTGCAGGGTCTGAAGACGGAAAGTCGCGAGCTGGGCGCTGACGCACACCAACGACTGACCGCCCTCCTCAAGCGGGAGACTCAAGACCGCGGCAGAGACCCAGTGCTTCCTGTTGTTCCAGAAGAAGTCCACCAGCTTCTTCTGTATCTTGGCAACAAACGCAGGGGGAGGGGTCAAAGTGACCAGCCGGTACCACAGCATTGCGGCCACCAGCTGGTTTATGACTAGCGCTCGACCCCTGTAGGACAGCACTCGGAGCAGTCCTGTCCAGCGCCCTAGGCGAGCGGCGACCTTGGCCTCCAGCTCCTGCCAGTTCGCCGGCCAGGCTCCCTCGTCGGGGCTAAGGTAGACTCCCAGATAGAGGAGATGGGTCGTGCTCCAGGCAAAAGGCCTGAGCTCCTCCAGCAGGGAGTCCACCCGCCACTGACCCACCAGGAGTCCGGAACATTTCTCCCAGTTGATCCTGGCGGAGGACGCGGCCGAGTAAATCTCCTGGCACTCACGCATCCTCCGCAGGTCAGCGGGATCCTCTATCGCGAGGAGCACGTCATCGGCGTAAGCCGAGAGGACGACCTCCACGCCCGGCCCTTGCAGAGCCAGTCCCGTCAACCTCGTCCGCAAGAGGCGCAGGAAAGGCTCCACGCAAACGGCGTATAACTGGCCGGACATGGGGCATCCCTGGCGCACCCCTCTCCTAAAGCGAAGGGGCGCCGTCAAGGACCCGTTAACCTTAATCAGACACTCCGCGGCGGCGTACAAAAGTCGGATCCGGGCGACGAAATGCGTCCCGAACCCGAAAGCGCGCAGAGTTCCGAGCAGATAGTCGTGATCCACCCTGTCGAACGCCTTCTCTTGGTCGAGGGATAGGAAGGCGACCGACAGACCAGCCTCCTGGGAACAATGGATGAGGTCCCGGACCAGATGGATGTTATCGTGGATTGTCCGGCCCGGGACCGTGTAGGACTGGTCGGGGTGGATCATGTGGTCCAGCACGGCACCAAGGCGAGCAGACATCGCCCTGGCGAAGATTTTGTAGTCCGTGCTGAGGAGGGAGACCGGGCGCCAGTTCTTAAGAAGGCGGAGATCGCCCTTCTTAGGCAGCAGGACGATGACTGCCCTGCGCCAAGAGAGGGGCATCTCCCCGGTCGCCAGACTTTCCCCCAGGACCCGCGCGTAGTCGCTCCCCAGGACGTCCCAGAACGCCCTGTGGAACTCCACGGTCAGCCCGTCCAGCCCCGGGGATTTTCCCCTCGAGAGCCGGGCGAGGGCACCGGTCAGCTCCGCCAGGCTTAGCGGAGCTTCCAGATTTTCGGCGCCCTCCGGGCCGACCTTCGGCAGGTCCTCCCACAAAACTCTACGCGCTTCCTCGCTGGACGGATCCGGAGAGAACAGAGCCCCGTAATATTCACGGACCCTGTTGTTGACGCCCTCCGGATCCGAGACGAGAGAGCCGTCGTCGGCCAGCAGCGTCAAGAGCTGCTTACGGACACTCTGCCTTTTTTCCAGCGAGTAGAAGAAGGGGGAGCCGCGGTCCAGATCCCGCAGGAACCGGATCCGCGACCTCACGAACGCGCCTCGGGACCCGACGAGCTGCAGGTCCTTCAGCGCGGCCTTCTTCGCTTCGTACACCGTCCGCAGGGCCGGGTCCTGGACGACTTGACCGAGACGGGCTTCCAGGTCGAGCACCTCTTTTTCTAGGCGCCCGACTCTGGCCGCCCGCCTCTTGGTCGACCCCCTCGCGTACTCTTGACAGAAGACGCGGACGTGAGCCTTGCCCACGTCCCACCATAGCCTCAAGGAGGGGAAGCCCCCCTGCTTCCTTCTCCAGTCGGACCAGAATCGACGGAACGAGTCCTGGAACCGCACGTCCTCCAGCAGCCGGTTGTTAAAGTGCCAGTACGCGGACCCCGTCCTCGCGCGGAGCGAAGCGAGCTCCGCCCACACCAGGTGGTGGTCCGAACACGGCACCGGCCGCATGGAGGCCGCCGGGACGCAGGAAACGTACGCCCGAGACACGTAAAGGCGGTCGACTCTAGACCATCCAACTCCAGGCCTCACCCAAGTAAAGGCGCTGGAGTCGGGGTGGAGATTTCGCCAGACGTCCACCAAGTCGAAGGACCCGACCAGGTCCCTCAACTTCTCCATCGCCGTCATGCACTGCGGGGCACCGGAGCGGTCCCTCGCCTCGAGGGTGCAGTTAAAATCCCCCCCGAGGACAATGCAGTCGCCGACGTCGACGGAGCCAAGAAGAGCGGACACCTCTTCAAAGAAGCGCGTTTGCTGCGGGCCGGGATGAGGGGCGTACACGTTCACGAGATGGAGCGGCACGTCCCCCAGGCGAACCGTTACGTGCAGCAAGCGGCCTGGCACGGGCTCCTCGACCCCCAAGATCTCCGGCTGAAAATGCGGGCCCAGCAAGATGGCCACCCCACTAGAAATGGCGGTGAGGTGGCTCATGCGGACCTCTCCTTGCCATTCCAGGAGCCACGTGGCTTCGTCTCCCGGAACGGTGTGGGTTTCTTGCAGGAAGCACACCGCATATTTCCCCTCCCGCAGGAGCGAAAAATTGTCAAATCTACGGCGTGCCCCTCTGCCGCCGTTGATGTTGAGGCTGGCTATGGTTATCTTCATGGCAAAAGCATAGTGCAACCTCTACCTTAACCTATTGTGGGGGAGGGAGCGGAGTCTTTTGTTGAACTCCGCTCCCTCCGCAGCCCAGCGAGGAGTCCCTCGAGCTCGCGCAGCTCAAGGTGCTGCTCCTTTGTCAAGGGCCCGCCCGCGGCCAAGGTTTTAACGGCGGCGCGGACGGACCCCTTGATCAGCTCCGGCTCGGACCATTTTTCCAGGGCCAGTCGGGCTTGGTCGCGGCGACCCCGGCTCTGGGCCAAAAAGTCCCGGAGTTCCTTTGCAGGAACGAGGAGGGCCTCAGCGGCGGCCGCGAGCAGATCCACCGCCTCACTGGCGGTGGTCTCTAGGTCTTCACCCGCGTCCCCCACCGAGTCCCCGTCCTCCTCCGGGAGGTGGCCGCCAGCAGCCGGCCCATCGACCGCACAAGGTACGGCAAATGAACCGGCCGCTCCAACCGGCCCTGGCACTGCCCCGATCCCACCCCCAGGATCGTCGGCAGAGGAGTCCCCACTGGGCTCTTTTAAAAATGGTGCTGGGTCGGGAAATGACAGCGGAAGGGGTTCCCCCTCCGCCCCAGGAACCGGAGAACAAGGAGAGACCCGGCCATAGGAAATCCCCAGGCCCTCCAAGTGCTCCAGCTCCAAAGTAAGGGGCGAGGGTGGGTGTTCCTCCCCCTCCCCGCTGCCACCCCCCGGCCCAGCATCTACAGTTTCATTAAAATCAATATATTTTGTGTCTGCCGGGTCGAGCAACTCCCGGGGGAAGTTGGGTAATAGCTGGGCGGGCTCAGGTTCGGCCTTTTCGGCCTCGCCCGCCTCAGTCCCCGGGACGTCCGGCCCGGCGGCTACGCATTCCTCCGCGGTCCCCACGCCCCCCACGACAGGCAGATCTTCCACTCCATCCCCGGGAGGCAGAGGCTGGGCAGCCTCAACTGTCTCACCCTCCCCGGGGAAAGACTCCTCGCGCCTGCAGCGCAATTTGGGGGCGCTGGTGGGGGACGCGGGACACGCGGCGGGCACCGACTCCTCCGCGGAGGGATATTGTTCCCCCTCCGCGTCATTGGGGCGGTGCCTCTTTTTGTTCCTGGGGGCGCGCGGAGTCAGGGAGACCTCCATGTCTGCCGAGGCCTCCCGCTCCGCCCCCCCCTTTTCCTTTTCTTGCCCGCGCCCGGGCCCCTCTGTGGTGTTGTTCAAGGGCTCGGGCACGGGCTCGGGGCACCCCGCGCTCGCCGGTGACGGGGTTGGGCTGAGCGCGGTGGTCAAATTATCCGGCGCACCGAGGGGACCCGCCTCTTGATGTTTTGTCTTCTTCCGCGCCTTCTTTCCGGTCGGACGCTCTCCCTCCCCCCCGCCGGAGGCCCTGAAAACAAAGGCCTCCGACGATGCCCGCGCACCCATGGCTCCCGGCACGCGGACGCAACTAGGGGGAGGGGTGGCGGCGGCGCCAGCCTTGGCCGCCTTCGATGGTTTGGCGGCCTTGGAGGCGGGGCAGTTCTTGCGAACATGCCCCACCTCCCTGCAGGCATGGCACCGCACGCCGTCCGACGTCCAGAAGACGCGGTAGGCAGTCCCCTCGTGCACCACATTAAAGTGCCCTTCTGTCATGTCCTCCCGCGCCAGCCGGACAAAGAGCTGGCGGCGGAAGGAGAACACGTGGCGCAGGCTGTTCTCCCTGAGGCCGAGCGGTATGGGGTTGATCCCTGACCTTACCTCCCCCAGTTGTTGTAGGTGAGGGAGGAGGAGCCCAGCGGGAACAAAGGGCGGGACATTCGACACGATGACCCTCTGCGCGGTGGCCTCGAGAGGATCCACCGGCAGGAACGTCCCGCCCACCGTGAGCCCCTTTTCGAGGGCCAGGGACACCGCCCGCTCCGACCCCAGGAAGAACACGGCCTTCCCAGACATCTTGGAGGCTGCGACAATGGCCGAGGGGCCGACTACCCCAGCCATCGCCCGCACGCACTCTTCAATGCTCATTGTGGGGTGAGTGTAGCTCTTGACCCCGTGTTTTTTTGTTATAAGTTTAAATGGTGGCAGGGCAGCGGGTGGCGCAGGAGGGGCTGTGGAAGCGGTTGCCACCTGCGCATACGTCCTTGCTGGCCCTGCCACCGGCGTGGATGGGGTCGCCATCACGGGGTCCCTTTAAGGGCTACACCCACCCCAAAGTCACAGGCCTTAATGGTCTTTAATGGCCTCGTAAATTAACTGAGCAGAGGAGCCCTTAACGAGGCACCTCTCCCCTCGTTGACAATTGGGGAGAGGCCTTGCTCCCTCTGCTCAGTTGTCTTAATTGTTTTTTTTTAAAGATTTGGAAGGAAAGGGTTCTCAGAGAGAGAGGGGAGAAACAGAGTAGCAGAGAAAGAGAGAGGGGGGTGGGAAGGGGGGGGGGGGCTGCGAGGGCAGGTCTCCCCTCGCAGCTGTGGGTGGGTGCACTCCCCAGATGGCTAAACACAAAAGTCTTTGGGGTGGTCTTCAGGTGGGGGGAGAAGATGTCTTCACCTGGGGTAGCTGGAGCCACCAGGCACTCCTAACGATCTTTAATTGGGTGAATAAGAAAAACAACAATCTTCAGCCTGGTAGCTCCAGCTATCCCAGGCTAGGCAATTGGGGGGGGGGGGGGGGTGGGGGGGGTTCCAATTGTGGGGGGGGCCCAGTTGTAAGCAAGGCCCCCACACACACTACCACACACACACACACACCCACCGCGATGTTCCGGCCCTCAGTGGTCTTCTTTCCTCCCCCCACCGAAACAACAAAGTCTTTTTGGGGAAATGCACCCACACCCACCTGTAGAATGTAGAGTCTCCCTCCTTCCACACTGGATGGTTGTTGTGGTTTTTCCCCCTCTCTCCAACTCCTTGCAGAATGGTAAAGATGTACAAAGTTTTCTGCTTCCTCCTCCTCTCCCTCTGGGTTAAAGTGGTGGTGAAGCCCCTTCCTTCCTTCCTTTCCTGGGCTGGTCTCAGGGCTCTCCAGGCAGGAGCAAAAGTTGATAGCTGCTCCTCTCTGCAGCTCAGCTCCAACTGTGCAGGACACGCCTCCACTGCTCTACCATTGGTTCCTTGTGCATGAAACTCTTTTAGGAGTCTACCTGCAAAACATAAACAACATTAAACTGTGCCACCCGACCTGGGTGACACAGCAGACATTTTCAAGGCCCCTTTTTTTTTGGTTTTTGGTTTTTTTTTTTGGGGCGCTAAAATCAAATTTTTCCAGTGCCCCCTATAAAAGGAGAGGGGGACACTAAAAACACCGGCAATTAAAACAAATTAAACTTTAAAACGTAAAATCAAATTAAAATTTGGTTGCCGGGCGTGATGATGCACTCCAGTCCCTCCGGTGCCCACCTCTCGCGGAAGGCCGCGAGCGTACCGGTGGACACCGCGTGCTCCATCTCCAAGGACACCCTGGACCGGATGTAAGAGCGGAAGAGAGGCAGGCAGTCAGGTTGAACGACCCCCTCGACCGCCCGCTGCCTGGACCGGCTGATGGCACCCTTGGCCGTGCCCAGGAGCAGTCCTACGAGGAGGCCTTCAGACCTACCCGCTCCCCTCCGCACAGGGTGCCCAAAGATCAGGAGAGTGGGACTGAAGTGCAGCCAGAATTTCAGGAGCAGCCCCTTCAAATAGTGGAACAGGGGCTGCAACCTTGTGCACTCCATAAAAACATGGAACACGGACTCCTCCAGACCGCAGAAATTGCAGGCGGCCTGGGAGTCCGTGAACCGGCTTAAAAATTTATTGCACGGCACTGCTCCGTGCACCACCCTCCAGGCCAAGTCCCCGATGAATAGTGGGAGGACCCCTGCGTAGAGTGCCCTCCATCGGGGACCCCCGCCTCCTCCGGACGGCAAGATGGTGCGCCATGGCGTGTCCGGACGGCCGGCGAGGATGGCAAAGTTGAGGGTGTGCAGGAGCAGCCCGTACAGGAAACCCCTCCGCGCGGAACTGAAAGGCACGGAGGGGATTTCCCCGAGGCGGCTCAAGTTGTGAGGCGCCGGCCCCCGAGGGAGGTTCCGGGGTTTGGCGCCGATGAGGAATTCCGTCCGGACGGGGGTCAGTTCGGACGGGATCTCCCCACGTGCTTGAGCCTCCTCGATACACCTAACGGAGTCAGGGCCCAGAGCTGTTTTTAGCGACTCGATGGCATCGGCCGCGCGGCGGACGTTGGCAGAATTTAGGCGCCGCGCCAGCGTGACTGGCGCCATCCAGCCCGCTCCTCCGCCATCGAGCAGGTCCCTGACCCTGGTCACCTCACCAGCCACAGCCCTCTCTTCCGACCGCCACATAAAACCTCGGCCGTGGAGGTACGGATTCCCGAGCAGCGGCTCCTGCAGGACGGCCGCCACTCCAGCCGGTGGAGAGCTGCGCTTGGTGGAGACTTTGTTCCAGACCCTGATGAGTTCCCTGTAAAAGACAGGCAGCTCCCGGAGGGCGGTCCTGGCACCCCCCAAGTTCACAAACAGGAGCTGCGTGTCATAATTGAGGTCGAGCTGCTGGCGGAAGAAATACCTCGCCAGAGCACACCACCTAGGAGGGGGCTCGACGTAAAGGTATCTCTGCAGGGTCTGAAGACGGAAAGTCGCGAGCTGGGCGCTGACGCACACCAACGACTGACCGCCCTCCTCAAGCGGGAGACTCAAGACCGCGGCAGAGACCCAGTGCTTCCTGTTGTTCCAGAAGAAGTCCACCAGCTTCTTCTGTATCTTGGCGACAAACGCAGGGGGAGGGGTCAAAGTGACCAGCCGGTACCACAGCATTGCGGCCACCAGCTGGTTTATGACTAGCGCTCGACCCCTGTAGGACAGCACTCGGAGCAGTCCTGTCCAGCGCCCTAGGCGAGCGGCGACCTTGGCCTCCAGCTCCTGCCAGTTCGCCGGCCAGGCTCCCTCGTCGGGGCTAAGGTAGACTCCCAGATAGAGGAGATGGGTCGTGCTCCAGGCAAAAGGCCTGAGCTCCTCCGGCAGGGAGTCCACCCGCCACTGACCCACCAGGAGTCCGGAACATTTCTCCCAGTTGATCCTGGCGGAGGACGCGGCCGAGTAAATCTCCTGGCACTCACGCATCCTCCGCAGGTCAGCGGGATCCTCTATCGCGAGGAGCACGTCATCGGCGTAAGCCGAGAGGACGACCTCCACGCCCGGCCCTTGCAGAGCCAGTCCCGTCAACCTCGTCCGCAAGAGGCGCAGGAAAGGCTCCACGCAAACGGCGTATAACTGGCCGGACATGGGGCATCCCTGGCGCACCCCTCTCCTAAAGCGAAGGGGCGCCGTCAAGGACCCGTTAACCTTAATCAGACACTCCGCGGCGGCGTACAAAAGTCGGATCCGGGCGACGAAATGCGTCCCGAACCCGAAAGCGCGCAGAGTTCCGAGCAGATAGTCGTGATCCACCCTGTCGAACGCCTTCTCTTGGTCGAGGGATAGGAAGGCGACCGACAGACCAGCCTCCTGGGAGCAATGGATGAGGTCCCGGACCAGATGGATGTTGTCGTGGATCGTCCGGCCCGGGACCGTGTATGACTGGTCGGGGTGGATCATGTGGTCCAGCACGGCACCAAGGCGAGCAGACATCGCCCTGGCGAAGATTTTGTAGTCCGTGCTGAGGAGGGAGACCGGGCGCCAGTTCTTAAGGAGGCGGAGATCGCCCTTCTTAGGCAGCAGGACGATGACTGCCCTGCGCCAAGAGAGGGGCATCTCCCCGGTCGCCAGACTTTCCCCCAGGACCCGCGCGTAGTCGCTCCCCAGGACGTCCCAGAACGCCCTGTGGAACTCCACGGTCAGCCCATCCAGCCCCGGGGATTTTCCCCTCGAGAGCCGGGCGAGGGCACCGGTCAGCTCCGCCAGGCTTAGTGGAGCTTCCAGATTTTCGGCGCCCTCCGGGCCGACCTTCGGCAGGTCCTCCCACAAAACTCTACGCGCTTCCTCGCTGGACGGATCCGGAGAGAACAGAGCCCCGTAATATTCACGGACCCTGTTGTTGACGCCCTCCGGATCCGAGACGAGAGAGCCGTCGTCGGCCAGCAGCGTCAAGAGCTGCTTACGGACACTCTGCCTTTTTTCCAGCGAGTAGAAGAAGGGGGAGCCGCGGTCCAGATCCCGCAGGAACCGGATCCGCGATCTCACGAACGCGCCTCGGGACCCGACGAGCTGCAGGTCCTTCAGCGCGGCCTTCTTCGCTTCGTACACCGTCCGCAGGGCCGGGTCCTGGACGACTTGACCGAGACGGGCTTCCAGGTCGAGCACCTCTTTTTCTAGGCGCCCGACTCTGGCCGCCCGCCTCTTGGTCGACCCCCTCGCGTACTCTTGACAGAAGACGCGGACGTGAGCCTTGCCCACGTCCCACCATAGCCTCAAGGAGGGGAAGCCCCCCTGCTTCCTTCTCCAGTCGGACCAGAATCGACGGAACGAGTCCTGGAACCGCACGTCCTCCAGCAGCCGGTTGTTAAAGTGCCAGTACGCGGACCCCGTCCTCGCGCGGAGCGAAGCGAGCTCCGCCCACACCAGGTGGTGGTCCGAACACGGCACCGGCCGCATGGAGGCCGCCGGGACGCAGGAAACGTACGCCCGAGACACGTAAAGGCGGTCGACTCTAGACCATCCAACTCCAGGCCTCACCCAAGTAAAGGCGCTGGAGTCGGGGTGGAGATTTCGCCAGACGTCCACCAAGTCGAAGGACCCGACCAGGTCCCTCAACTTCTCCATCGCCGTCATGCACTGCGGGGCACCGGAGCGGTCCCTCGCCTCGAGGGTGCAGTTGAAATCCCCCCCGAGGACAATGCAGTCGCCGACGTCGACGGAGCCAAGAAGAGCGGACACCTCTTCAAAGAAGCGCGTTTGCTGCGGGCCGGGATGAGGGGCGTACACGTTCACGAGATGGAGCGGCACGTCCCCCAGGCGAACCGTTACGTGCAGCAAGCGGCCTGGCACGGGCTCCTCGACCCCCAAGATCTCCGGCTGAAAATGCGGGCCCAGCAAGATGGCCACCCCACTAGAAATGGCGGTGAGGTGGCTCATGCGGACCTCTCCTTGCCATTCCAGGAGCCACGTGGCTTCGTCTCCCGGAACGGTGTGGGTTTCTTGCAGGAAGCACACCGCATATTTCCCCTCCCGCAGGAGCGAAAAATTGTCAAATCTACGGCGTGCCCCTCTGCCGCCGTTGATGTTGAGGCTGGCTACGGTTATCTTCATGGCAAAAGCATAGTGCAACCTCTACCTTAACCTATTGTGGGGGAGGGAGCGGAGTCTTTTGTTGAACTCCGCTCCCTCCGCAGCCCAGCGAGGAGTCCCTCGAGCTCGCGCAGCTCAAGGTGCTGCTCCTTTGTCAAGGGCCCGCCCGCGGCCAAGGTTTTAACGGCGGCGCGGACGGACCCCTTGATCAGCTCCGGCTCGGACCATTTTTCCAGGGCCAGTCGGGCTTGGTCGCGGCGACCCCGGCTCTGGGCCAAAAAGTCCCGGAGTTCCTTTGCAGGAACGAGGAGGGCCTCAGCGGCGGCCGCGAGCAGATCCACCGCCTCACTGGCGGTGGTCTCTAGGTCTTCACCCGCGTCCCCCACCGAGTCCCCGTCCTCCTCCGGGAGGTGGCCGCCAGCAGCCGGCCCATCGACCGCACAAGGTACGGCAAATGAACCGGCCGCTCCAACCGGCCCTGGCACTGCCCCGATCCCACCCCCAGGATCGTCGGCAGAGGAGTCCCCACTGGGCTCTTTTAAAAATGGTGCTGGGTCGGGAAATGACAGCGGAAGGGGTTCCCCCTCCGCCCCAGGAACCGGAGAACAAGGAGAGACCCGGCCATAGGAAATCCCCAGGCCCTCCAAGTGCTCCAGCTCCAAAGTAAGGGGCGAGGGTGGGTGTTCCTCCCCCTCCCCGCTGCCACCCCCCGGCCCAGCGTCTACAGTTTCATTAAAATCAATATATTTTGTTTCTGCCGGGTCGAGCAACTCCCGGGGGAAGTTGGGTAATAGCTGGGCGGGCTCAGGTTCGGCCTTTTCGGCCTCGCCCGCCTCAGTCCCCGGGACGCCCGGCCCGGCGGCTACGCATTCCTCCGCGGTCCCCACGCCCCCCACGACAGGCAGATCTTCCACTCCATCCCCGGGAGGCAGAGGCTGGGCAGCCTCAACTGTCTCACCCTCCCCGGGGAAAGACTCCTCGCGCCTGCAGCGCAATTTGGGGGCGCTGGTGGGGGACGCGGGACACGCGGCGGGCACCGCCTCCTCCGCGGAGGGATGTTGTTCCCCCTCCGCCTCATTGGGGCGGTGCCTCTTTTTGTTCCTGGGGGCGCGCGGAGTCAGGGAGACCTCCATGTCTGCCGAGGCCTCCCGCTCCGCCCCCCCCTTTGCCTTTTCTTGCCCGCGCCTGGGCCCCTCTGTGGTGGTATTCAAGGGCCCGGGCACGGGCTCGGGGCACCCCGCGCTCGCCGGTGACTGGGTTGGGCTGAGCGCGGTGGTCAGACTTTCCGGCGCACCGAGGGGACCCGCCTCTTGATGTTTTGCCTTCTTCCGCGCCTTCTTTCCGCTCGGACGCTCTCCCTCCCCCCCGCCGGAGGCCCTGAAAACAAAGGTCTCCGACGATGCCCGCGCACCCATGGCTCCCGGCACGCGGACGCAACTAGGGGGAGGGGTGGCGGCAGCGCCAGCCTTGGCCGCCTTCGGTGGTTTGGCGGCCTTGGAGGCGGGGCAGTTCTTACGAACATGCCCCACCTCCCTGCAGGCATGGCACCGCACGCCGTCCGACGTCCAGAAGACGCGGTAGGCAGTCCCCTCGTGCACCACATTAAAGTGCCCTTCTGTCACGTCCTCCCGCGCCAGCCGGACAAAGAGCTGGCGGCGGAAGGAGAACACGTGGCGCAGGCTGTTCTCCCTGAGGCCGAGCGGTATGGGGTTGATCCCTGACCTTACCTCCCCCAGTTGTTGTAGGTGAGGGAGGAGGAGCTCAGCGGGAACAAAGGGCGGGACGTTCGACACGATGACCCTCTGCGCGGTGGCCTCGAGAGGATCCACCGGCAGGAACGTCCCGCCCACCGTGAGCCCCTTTTCGAGGGCCAGGGACACCGCCCGCTCCGACCCCAGGAAGAAAACAGCCTTCCCAGACATCTTGGAGGCTGCGACAATGGCCGAGGGGCCGACTACCCCAGCCATCGCCCGCACGCACTCCTCGATGCTCATTGTGGGGTGAGTGTAGCTCTTGACCCCGTGTTTTTTTGTTATAAGTGTAAATGGTGGCAGGGCAGCGGGTGGCGCAGGAGGTGCTGTGGAAGCGGTTGCCACCTGCGCATACGTCCTTGCTGGCCCTGCCACCGGCGTGGATGGGGTCGCCATCACGGGGTCCCTTTAAGGGCTACACCCACCCCAAAGTCACAGGCCTTAATGGTCTTTAATGGCCTCGTGTATTTAACTGAGCAGAGGAGCCCTTAACGAGGCACCTCTCCCCTCGTTGACAATTGGGGAGAGGCCTTGCTCCCTCTGCTCAGTTGTCTTAAATGTTTTTTTTTAAATTAAATTTGGAAGAAAGAGGCTCTCAGAGAGAGAGGGGAGAAACAGAGTAACAGAGAAAGAGAGAGGGGGGGTGGGAAGGGGGGGACTGCGAGGGCAGGTCTCTCCTCGCAGCTGTGGGTGGGTGCACTCCCCAGATGGCAAAACACAAAAGTCTTTGAGGTGGTCTTCAGGTGGGGGGAGAAGATGTCTTCACCTGGGGTAGCTGGAGCCACCAGGCACTCCTAACGATCTTTAATTGGGTGATTAATAACAATCTTCAGCCTGGTAGCTCCAGCTATCCCAGGCTAGGCAAATGTGGGGGGTGGGGGGGGTTCCAATTGTGGGGGGGGGCCTAGTTGTAAGCACGGCCCCCACGCACACTACCACACACACACACACCCCCCGCGATGTTCCGGCCCTCAGTGGTCTTCTTTCCTCCCCCCACCGATACAACAAAGTCTGTTTGGGGAAATGCACCCACACCCACCTGTAGAGTAGTTGAGTCTCCCTCCTTCCACACTGGATGGTTGTTGTGGTTTTTCCCCCTCTCTCCAACTCTTTGCAGAAATGGTAAAGATGTTAAAAGAGTTTTCTGCTTTCTCCTCCTCTCCCTCTGGGTAGAAGTTGTAGTGAAGCCCCTTCCTTCCTTCTCCTCCTGGGCTGGTCTCAGGGCTCTCCAGGCAGGAGCAAAAGTTGATAGCTGCTCCTCTCTGCAGCTCAGCTCCAACTGTGCAGGACACGCCTCCACTGCTCTACCATTGGTTCCTTGTGCATGAAACTCTTTTGAGTTCACCTGTGAAAACATAAAAACAATAAACGGTGCCACCCGACCTGGGTGACACTCCAGACATTTTCAAGGCCCTTTTTTTCCCCCCTTTTTTTTTTTTTTTTTTTTTTTTTTTTTTTTTTTTTTTTTTTGGGCACTAAAATCACAATTTTCCCCAGTGCCCCCTATAAAAGGGAAGGGGGACACTAAAAGCACCGGCAATTAAAACAAATTAAACTTTAAAACGTAAAATCAAATTAAAATTTGGTTGCCGGGCGTGATGATGCACTCCAGTCCCTCCGGTGCCCACCTCTCGCGGAAGGCCGCGAGCGTACCGGTGGACACCGCGTGCTCCATCTCCAAGGACACCCTGGACCGGATGTAAGAGCGGAAGAGAGGCAGGCAGTCAGGTTGAACGACCCCCTCGACCGCCCGCTGCCTGGACCGGCTGATGGCACCCTTGGCCGTGCCCAGGAGCAGTCCTACGAGGAGGCCTTCGGACCTACCCGCTCCCCTCCGCACAGGGTGCCCAAAGATCAGGAGAGTGGGACTGAAGTGCAGCCAGAATTTCAGGAGCAGCCCCTTCAAATAATGGAACAGGGGCTGCAACCTTGTGCACTCAATAAAAACATGGAACACGGACTCCTCCAGACCGCAGAAATTGCAGGCGGCCTGGGAGTCCGTGAACCGGCTTAAAAATTTGTTGCACGGCACTGCTCCGTGCACCACCCTCCAGGCCAAGTCCCCGATGAATAGTGGGAGGACCCCCGCGTAGAGTGCCCTCCATCGGGGACCCCCGCCTCCTCCGGACGGCAAGATGGTACGCCATGGCGTGTCCGGACGGCCGGCGAGGATGGCAAAGTTGAGGGTGTGCAGGAGCAGCCCGTACAGGAAACCCCTCCGCGCGGAACTGAAAGGCACGGAGGGGATTTCCCCGAGGCGGCTCAAGTTGTGAGGCGCCGGCCCCCGAGGGAGGTTCCGGGGTTTGGCGCCGATGAGGAATTCCGTCCGGACGGGGGTCAGTTCGGACGGGATCTCCTCACGTGCTTGAGCCTCCTCGATACACCTAACGGAGTCAGGGCCCAGAGCTGTTTTTAGCGACTCGATGGCATCGGCCGCGCGGCGGACGTTGGCAGAATTTAGGCGCCGCGCCAGCGTGACTGGCGCCATCCAGCCCGCTCCTCCGCCATCGAGCAGGTCCCTGACCCTGGTCACCTCACCAGCCACAGCCCTCTCTTCCGACCGCCACATAAAACCTCGGCCGTGGAGGTACGGATTCCCGAGCAGCGGCTCCTGCAGGACGGCCGCCACTCCAGCCGGTGGAGAGCTGCGCTTGGTGGAGACTTTGTTCCAGACCCTGATGAGTTCCCTGTAAAAGACAGGCAGCTCCCGGAGGGCGGTCCTGGCACCCCCCAAGTTCACAAACAGGAGCTGCGTGTCATAATTGAGGTCGAGCTGCTGGCGGAAGAAATACCTCGCCAGAGCACACCACCTAGGAGGGGGCTCGACGTAAAGGTATCTCTGCAGGGTCTGAAGACGTAAAGTCGCGAGCTGGGCGCTGACGCACACCAACGACTGACCGCCCTCCTCAAGCGGGAGACTCAAGACCGCGGCAGAGACCCAGTGCTTCCTGTTGTTCCAGAAGAAGTCCACCAGCTTCTTCTGTATCTTGGCGACAAACGCAGGGGGAGGGGTCAAAGTGACCAGCCGGTACCACAGCATTGCGGCCACCAGCTGGTTTATGACTGGCGCTCGACCCCTGTAGGACAGCACTCGGAGCAGTCCTGTCCAGCGCCCTAGGCGAGCGGCGACCTTGGCCTCCAGCTCCTGCCAGTTCGCCGGCCAGGCTCCCTCGTCGGGGCTAAGGTAGACTCCCAGATAGAGGAGATGGGTCGTGCTCCAGGCAAAAGGCCTGAGCTCCTCCGGCAGGGAGTCCACCCGCCACTGACCCACCAGGAGTCCGGAACATTTCTCCCAGTTGATCCTGGCGGAGGACGCGGCCGAGTAAATCTCCTGGCACTCACGCATCCTCCGCAGGTCAGCGGGATCCTCTATCGCGAGGAGCACGTCATCGGCGTAAGCCGAGAGGACGACCTCCACGCCCGGCCCTTGCAGAGCCAGTCCCGTCAACCTCGTCCGCAAGAGGCGCAGGAAAGGCTCCACGCAAACGGCGTATAACTGGCCGGACATGGGGCATCCCTGGCGCACCCCTCTCCTAAAGCGAAGGGGCGCCGTCAAGGACCCGTTAACCTTAATCAGACACTCCGCGGCGGCGTACAAAAGTCGGATCCGGGCGACGAAATGCGTCCCGAACCCGAAAGCGCGCAGAGTTCCGAGCAGATAGTCGTGATCCACCCTGTCGAACGCCTTCTCTTGGTCGAGGGATAGGAAGGCGACCGACAGACCAGCCTCCTGGGAACAATGGATGAGGTCCCGGACCAGATGGATGTTGTCGTGGATTGTCCGGCCCGGGACCGTGTAGGACTGGTCGGGGTGGATCATGTGGTCCAGCACGGCACCAAGGCGAGCAGACATCGCCCTGGCGAAGATTTTGTAGTCCGTGCTGAGGAGGGAGACCGGGCGCCAGTTCTTAAGGAGGCGGAGATCGCCCTTCTTAGGCAGCAGGACGATGACTGCCCTGCGCCAAGAGAGGGGCATCTCCCCGGTCGCCAGACTTTCCCCCAGGACCCGCGCGTAGTCGCCCCCCAGGACGTCCCAGAACGCCCTGTGGAACTCCACGGTCAGCCCGTCCAGCCCCGGGGATTTTCCCCTCGAGAGCCGGGCGAGGGCACCGGTCAGCTCCGCCAGGCTTAGCGGAGCTTCCAGATTTTCGGCGCCCTCCGGGCCGACCTTCGGCAGGTCCTCCCACAAAACTCTACGCGCTTCCTCGCTGGACGGATCCGGAGAGAACAGAGCCCCGTAATATTCACGGACCCTGTTGTTGACGCCCTCCGGATCCGAGACGAGAGAGCCGTCGTCGGCCAGCAGCGTCAAGAGCTGCTTACGGACACTCTGCCTTTTTTCCAGCGAGTAGAAGAAGGGGGAGCCGCGGTCCAGATCCCGCAGGAACCGGATCCGCGACCTCACGAACGCGCCTCGGGACCCGACGAGCTGCAGGTCCTTCAGCGCGGCCTTCTTCGCTTCGTACACCGTCCGCAGGGCCGGGTCCTGGACGACTTGACCGAGACGGCCTTCCAGGTCGAGCACCTCTTTTTCTAGGCGCCCGACTCTGGCCGCCCGCCTCTTGGTCGACCCCCTCGCGTACTCTTGACAGAAGACGCGGACGTGAGCCTTGCCCACATCCCACCATAGCCTCAAGGAGGGGAAGCCCCCCTGCTTCCTTCTCCAGTCGGACCAGAATCGACGGAACGAGTCCTGGAACCGCACGTCCTCCAGCAGCCGGTTGTTAAAGTGCCAGTACGCGGACCCCGTCCTCGCGCGGAGCGAAGCGAGCTCCGCCCACACCAGGTGGTGGTCCGAACACGGCACCGGCCGCATGGAGGCCGCCGGGATACAGGAAACGTACGCCCGAGACACGTAAAGGCGGTCGACTCTAGACCATCCAACTCCAGGCCTCACCCAAGTAAAGGCGCTGGAGTCGGGGTGGAGATTTCGCCAGACGTCCACCAAGTCGAAGGACCCGACCAGGTCCCTCAACTTCTCCATCGCCGTCATGCACTGCGGGGCACCGGAGCGGTCCCTCGCCTCGAGGGTGCAGTTAAAATCCCCCCCGAGGACAATGCAGTCGCCGACGTCGACGGAGCCAAGAAGAGCGGACACCTCTTCAAAGAAGCGCGTTTGCTGCGGGCCGGGATGAGGGGCGTACACGTTCACGAGATGGAGCGGCACGTCCCCCAGGCGAACCGTTACGTGCAGCAAGCGGCCTGGCACGGGCTCCTCGACCCCCAAGATCTCCGGCTGAAAATGCGGGCCCAGCAAGATGGCCACCCCACTAGAAATGGCGGTGAGGTGGCTCATGCGGACCTCTCCTTGCCATTCCAGGAGCCACGTGGCTTCGTCTCCCGGAACGGTGTGGGTTTCTTGCAGGAAGCACACCGCATATTTCCCCTCCCGCAGGAGCGAAAAATTGTCAAATCTACGGCGTGCCCCTCTGCCGCCGTTGATGTTGAGGCTGGCTATGGTTATCTTCATGGCAAAAGCATAGTGCAACCTCTACCTTAACCTATTGTGGGGGAGGGAGCGGAGTCTTTTGTTGAACTCCGCTCCCTCCGCAGCCCAGCGAGGAGTCCCTCGAGCTCGCGCAGCTCAAGGTGCTGCTCCTTTGTCAAGGGCCCGCCCGCGGCCAAGGTTTTAACGGCGGCGCGGACGGACCCCTTGATCAGCTCCGGCTCGGACCATTTTTCCAGGGCCAGTCGGGCTTGGTCGCGGCGACCCCGGCTCTGGGCCAAAAAGTCCCGGAGTTCCTTTGCAGGAACGAGGAGGGCCTCAGCGGCGGCCGCGAGCAGATCCACCGCCTCACTGGCGGTGGTCTCTAGGTCTTCACCCGCGTCCCCCACCGAGTCCCCGTCCTCCTCCGGGAGGTGGCCGCCAGCAGCCGGCCCATCGACCGCACAAGGTACGGCAAATGAACCGGCCGCTCCAACCGGCCCTGGCACTGCCCCGATCCCACCCCCAGGATCGTCGGCAGAGGAGTCCCCACTGGGCTCTTTTAAAAATGGTGCTGGGTCGGGAAATGACAGCGGAAGGGGTTCCCCCTCCGCCCCAGGAACCGGAGAACAAGGAGAGACCCGGCCATAGGAAATCCCCAGGCCCTCCAAGTGCTCCAGCTCCAAAGTAAGGGGCGAGGGTGGGTGTTCCTCCCCCTCCCCGCTGCCACCCCCCGGCCCAGCATCTACAGTTTCATTAAAATCAATATATTTTGTTTCTGCCGGGTCGAGCAACTCCCGGGGGAAGTTGGGTAATAGCTGGGCGGGCTCAGGTTCGGCCTTTTCGGCCTCGCCCGCCTCAGTCCCCGGGACGCCCGGCCCGGCGGCTACGCATTCCTCCGCGGTCCCCACGCCCCCCACGACAGGCAGATCTTCCACTCCATCCCCGGGAGGCAGAGGCTGGGCAGCCTCAACTGTCTCACCCTCCCCGGGGAAAGACTCCTCGCGCCTGCAGCGCAATTTGGGGGCGCTGGTGGGGGACGCGGGACACGCGGCGGGCACCGACTCCTCCGCGGAGGGATGTTGTTCCCCCTCCGCGTCATTGGGGCGGTGCCTCTTTTTGTTCCTGGGGGCGCGCGGAGTCAGGGAGACCTCCATGTCTGCCGAGGCCTCCCGCTCCGCCCCCCCCTTTTCCTTTTCTTGCCCGCGCCCGGGCCCCTCTGTGGTGTTGTTCAAGGGCTCGGGCACGGGCTCGGGGCACCCCGCGCTCGCCGGTGACGGGGTTGGGCTGAGCGCGGTGGTCAAATTATCCGGCGCACCGAGGGGACCCGCCTCTTGATGTTTTGTCTTCTTCCGCGCCTTCTTTCCGGTCGGACGCTCTCCCTCCCCCCCGCCGGAGGCCCTGAAAACAAAGGCCTCCGACGATGCCCGCGCACCCATGGCTCCCGGCACGCGGACGCAACTAGGGGGAGGGGTGGCGGCAGCGCCAGCCTTGGCCGCCTTCGGTGGTTTGGCGGCCTTGGAGGCGGGGCAGTTCTTGCGAACATGCCCCACCTCCCTGCAGGCATGGCACCGCACGCCGTCCGACGTCCAGAAGACGCGGTAGGCAGTCCCCTCGTGCACCACATTAAAGTGCCCTTCTGTCATGTCCTCCCGCGCCAGCCGGACAAAGAGCTGGCGGCGGAAGGAGAACACGTGGCGCAGGCTGTTCTCCCTGAGGCCGAGCGGTATGGGGTTGATCCCTGACCTTACCTCCCCCAGTTGGTGTAGGTGAGGGAGGAGGAGCCCAGCGGGAACAAAGGGCGGGACGTTCGACACGATGACCCTCTGCGCGGTGGCCTCGAGAGGATCCACCGGCAGGAACGTCCCGCCCACCGTGAGCCCCTTTTCGAGGGCCAGGGACACCGCCCGCTCCGACCCCAGGAAGAAAACAGCCTTCCCAGACATCTTGGAGGCTGCGACAATGGCCGAGGGGCCGACTACCCCAGCCATCGCCCGCACGCACTCCTCGATGCTCATTGTGGGGTGAGTGTAGCTCTTGACCCCGTGTTTTTTTGTTATAAGTGTAAATGGTGGCAGGGCAGCGGGTGGCGCAGGAGGTGCTGTGGAAGCGGTTGCCACCTGCGCATACGTCCTTGCTGGCCCTGCCACCGGCGTGGATGGGGTCGCCATCACGGGGTCCCTTTAAGGGCTACCCCCACCCCAAAGTCACAGGCCTTAATGGTCTTTAATGGCCTCGTGTATTTAACTGAGCAGAGGAGCCCTTAACGAGGCACTCTCCCCTCGTTGACAATTGGGGAGAGGCCTTGCTCCCTCTGCTCAGTTGTCTTAATTGTTTTTTTTTAAATTTGGAAGGAAAGGGTTCTCAGAGAGAGAGGGGAGAAACAGAGTAGCAGAGAAAGAGAGAGGGGGGTGGGAAGGGGGGGGGGCTGCGAGGGCAGGTCTCCCCTCGCAGCTGTGGGTGGGTGCACTCCCCAGATGGCAAAACACAAAAGTCTTTGGGGTGGTCTTCAGGTGCGGGGAGAAGATGTCTTCACCTGGGGTAGCTGGAGCCACCAGGCACTCCTAACGATCTTTAATTGGGTGATTAATAACAATCTTCAGCCTGGTAGCTCCAGCTATCCCCGGCTAGGCAAGTGTGGGGGGTGGGGGGGGTTCCAATTGTGGGGGGGGGCCTAGTTGTAAGCACGGCCCCCACGCACACTACCACACACACACACACACCCCCCGCGATGTTCCGGCCCTCAGTGGTCTTCTTTCCTCCCCCCACCGATACAACAAAGTCTGTTTGGGGAAATGCACCCACACCCACCTGTAGAGTAGTTGAGTCTCCCTCCTTCCACACTGGATGGTTGTTGTGGTTTTTCCCCCTCTCTCCAACTCCTTGCAGAATGGTAAAGATGTACAAAGTTTTCTGCTTCCTCCTCCTCTCCCTCTGGGTTAAAGTGGTGGTGAAGCCCCTTCCTTCCTTCCTTTCCTGGGCTGGTCTCAGGGCTCTCCAGGCAGGAGCAAAAGTTGATAGCTGCTCCTCTCTGCAGCTCAGCTCCAACTGTGCAGGACACGCCTCCACTGCTCTACCATTGGTTCCTTGTGCATGAAACTCTTTTGAGTTTATCTGTGAAAACATAAAACATTAAACGGTGCCACCCGACCTGGGTGACACTCCAGACATTTACAAGGCCCATTTTTTTTTTTTTCCCCCTTTTTTGTGTTTTTTTTTGTGTTTTTTCTTTTTTTTTTTCTTTTTTTTTTTTTGGGCACTAAAATCACAATTTTTCCCCAGTGCCCCCTATAAAAGGGAAGGGGACACTAAAAGCACCGGCAATTAAAACAAATTAACTTTAAAACGTAAAATCAAATTAAAATTTGGTTGCCGGGCGTGATGATGCACTCCAGTCCCTCCGGTGCCCACCTCTCGCGGAAGGCCGCGAGCGTACCGGTGGACACCGCGTGCTCCATCTCCAAGGACACCCTGGACCGGATGTAAGAGCGGAAGAGAGGCAGGCAGTCAGGTTGAACGACCCCCTCGACCGCCCGCTGCCTGGACCGGCTGATGGCACCCTTGGCCGTGCCCAGGAGCAGTCCTACGAGGAGGCCTTCGGACCTACCCGCTCCCCTCCGCACAGGGTGCCCAAAGATCAGGAGAGTGGGACTGAAGTGCAGCCAGAATTTCAGGAGCAGCCCCTTCAAATAGTGGAACAGGGGCTGCAACCTCGTGCATTCAATAAAAACATGGAACACGGACTCCTCCAGACCGCAGAAATTGCAGGCGGCCTGGGAGTCCGTGAACCGGCTTAAAAATTTATTGCACGGCACTGCTCCGTGCACCACCCTCCAGGCCAAGTCCCCGATGAATAGTGGGAGGACCCCTGCGTAGAGTGCCCTCCATCGGGGACCCCCGCCTCCTCCGGACGGCAAGATGGTACGCCATGGCGTGTCCGGACGGCCGGCGAGGATGGCAAAGTTGAGGGTGTGCAGGAGCAGCCCGTACAGGAAACCCCTCCGCGCGGAACTGAAAGGCACGGAGGGGATTTCCCCGAGGCGGCTCAAGTTGTGAGGCGCCGGCCCCCGAGGGAGGTTCCGGGGTTTGGCGCCGATGAGGAATTCCGTCCGGACGGGGGTCAGTTCGGACGGGATCTCCGCACGTGCTTGAGCCTCCTCGATACACCTAACGGAGTCAGGGCCCAGAGCTGTTTTTAGCGACTCGATGGCATCGGCCGCGTGGCGGACGTTGGCAGAATTTAGGCGCCGCGCCAGCGTGACTGGCGCCATCCAGCCCGCTCCTCCGCCATCGAGCAGGTCCCTGACCCTGGTCACCTCACCAGCCACAGCCCTCTCTTCCGACCGCCACATAAAACCTCGGCCGTGGAGGTACGGATTCCCGAGCAGCGGCTCCTGCAGGACGGCCGCCACTCCAGCCGGTGGAGAGCTGCGCTTGGTGGAGACTTTGTTCCAGACCCTGATGAGTTCCCTGTAAAAGACAGGCAGCTCCCGGAGGGCGGTCCTGGCACCCCCCAAGTTCACAAACAGGAGCTGCGTGTCATAATTGAGGTCGAGCTGCTGGCGGAAGAAATACCTCGCCAGAGCACACCACCTAGGAGGGGGCTCGACGTAAAGGTATCTCTGCAGGGTCTGAAGACGGAAAGTCGCGAGCTGGGCGCTGACGCACACCAACGACTGACCGCCCTCCTCAAGCGGGAGACTCAAGACCGCGGCAGAGACCCAGTGCTTCCTGTTGTTCCAGAAGAAGTCCACCAGCTTCTTCTGTATCTTGGCGACAAACGCAGGGGGAGGGGTCAAAGTGACCAGCCGGTACCACAGCATTGCGGCCACCAGCTGGTTTATGACTAGCGCTCGACCCCTGTAGGACAGCACTCGGAGCAGTCCTGTCCAGCGCCCTAGGCGAGCGGCGACCTTGGCCTCCAGCTCCTGCCAGTTCGCCGGCCAGGCTCCCTCGTCGGGGCTAAGGTAGACTCCCAGATAGAGGAGATGGGTCGTGCTCCAGGCAAAAGGCCTGAGCTCCTCCGGCAGGGAGTCCACCCGCCACTGACCCACCAGGAGTCCGGAACATTTCTCCCAGTTGATCCTGGCGGAGGACGCGGCCGAGTAAATCTCCTGGCACTCACGCATCCTCCGCAGGTCAGCGGGATCCTCTACCGCGAGGAGCACGTCATCGGCGTAAGCCGAGAGGACGACCTCCACGCCCGGCCCTTGCAGAGCCAGTCCCGTCAACCTCGTCCGCAAGAGGCGCAGGAAAGGCTCCACGCAAACGGCGTATAACTGGCCGGACATGGGGCATCCCTGGCGCACCCCTCTCCTAAAGCGAAGGGGCGCCGTCAAGGACCCGTTAACCTTAATCAGACACTCCGCGGCGGCGTACAAAAGTCGGATCCGGGCGACGAAATGCGTCCCGAACCCGAAAGCGCGCAGAGTTCCGAGCAGATAGTCGTGATCCACCCTGTCGAACGCCTTCTCTTGGTCGAGGGATAGGAAGGCGACCGACAGACCAGCCTCCTGGGAGCAATGGATGAGGTCCCGGACCAGATGGATGTTGTCGTGGATCGTCCGGCCCGGGACCGTGTATGACTGGTCGGGGTGGATCATGTGGTCCAGCACGGCACCAAGGCGAGCAGACATCGCCCTGGCGAAGATTTTGTAGTCCGTGCTGAGGAGGGAGACCGGGCGCCAGTTCTTAAGGAGGCGGAGATCGCCCTTCTTAGGCAGCAGGACGATGACTGCCCTGCGCCAAGAGAGGGGCATCTCCCCGGTCGCCAGACTTTCCCCCAGGACCCGCGCGTAGTCGCTCCCCAGGACGTCCCAGAACGCCCTGTGGAACTCCACGGTCAGCCCGTCCAGCCCCGGGGATTTTCCCCTCGAGAGCCGGGCGAGGGCACCGGTCAGCTCCGCCAGGCTTAGCGGAGCTTCCAGATTTTCGGCGCCCTCCGGGCTGACCTTCGGCAGGCCCTCCCACAAAACTCTACGCGCTTCCTCGCTGGACGGATCCGGAGAGAACAGAGCCCCGTAATATTCACGGACCCTGTTGTTGACGCCCTCCGGATCCGAGACGAGAGAGCCGTCGTCGGCCAGCAGCGTCAAGAGCTGCTTACGGACACTCTGCCTTTTTTCCAGCGAGTAGAAGAAGGGGGAGCCGCGGTCCAGATCCCGCAGGAACCGGATCCGCGACCTCACGTACGCGCCTCGGGACCCGACGAGCTGCAGGTCCTTCAGCGCGGCCTTCTTCGCTTCGTACACCGTCCGCAGGGCCGGGTCCTGGACGACTTGACCGAGACGGGCTTCCAGGTCGAGCACCTCTTTTTCTAGGCGCCCGACTCTGGCCGCCCGCCTCTTGGTCGACCCCCTCGCGTACTCTTGACAGAAGACGCGGACGTGAGCCTTGCCCACGTCCCACCATAGCCTCAAGGAGGGGAAGCCCCCCTGCTTCCTTCTCCAGTCGGACCAGAATCGACGGAACGAGTCCTGGAACCGCACGTCCTCCAGCAGCCGGTTGTTAAAGTGCCAGTACGCGGACCCCGTCCTCGCGTGGAGCGAAGCGAGCTCCGCCCACACCAGGTGGTGGTCCGAACACGGCACCGGCCGCATGGAGGCCGCCGGGACGCAGGAAACGTACGCCCGAGACACGTAAAGGCGGTCGACTCTAGACCATCCAACTCCAGGCCTCACCCAAGTAAAGGCGCTGGAGTCGGGGTGGAGATTTCGCCAGACGTCCACCAAGTCGAAGGACCCGACCAGGTCCCTCAACTTCTCCATCGCCGTCATGCACTGCGGGGCACCGGAGCGGTCCCTCGCCTCGAGGGTGCAGTTAAAATCCCCCCCGAGGACAATGCAGTCGCCGACGTCGACGGAGCCAAGAAGAGCGGACACCTCTTCAAAGAAGCGCGTTTGCTGCGGGCCGGGATGAGGGGCGTACACGTTCACGAGATGGAGCGGCACGTCCCCCAGGCGAACCGTTACGTGCAGCAAGCGGCCTGGCACGGGCTCCTCGACCCCCAAGATCTCCGGCTGAAAATGCGGGCCCAGCAAGATGGCCACCCCACTAGAAATGGCGGTGAGGTGGCTCATGCGGACCTCTCCTTGCCATTCCAGGAGCCACGTGGCTTCGTCTCCCGGAACGGTGTGGGTTTCTTGCAGGAAGCACACCGCATATTTCCCCTCCCGCAGGAGCGAAAAATTGTCAAATCTACGGCGTGCCCCTCTGCCGCCGTTGATGTTGAGGCTGGCTATGGTTATCTTCATGGCAAAAGCATAGTGCAACCTCTACCTTAACCTATTGTGGGGGAGGGAGCGGAGTCTTTTGTTGAACTCCGCTCCCTCCGCAGCCCAGCGAGGAGTCCCTCGAGCTCGCGCAGCTCAAGGTGCTGCTCCTTTGTCAAGGGCCCGCCCGCGGCCAAGGTTTTAACGGCGGCGCGGACGGACCCCTTGATCAGCTCCGGCTCGGACCATTTTTCCAGGGCCAGTCGGGCTTGGTCGCGGCGACCCCGGCTCTGGGCCAAAAAGTCCCGGAGTTCCTTTGCAGGAACGAGGAGGGCCTCAGCGGCGGCCGCGAGCAGATCCACCGCCTCACTGGCGGTGGTCTCTAGGTCTTCACCCGCGTCCCCCACCGAGTCCCCGTCCTCCTCCGGGAGGTGGCCGCCAGCAGCCGGCCCATCGACCGCACAAGGTACGGCAAATGAACCGGCCGCTCCAACCGGCCCTGGCACTGCCCCGATCCCACCCCCAGGATCGTCGGCAGAGGAGTCCCCACTGGGCTCTTTTAAAAATGGTGCTGGGTCGGGAAATGACAGCGGAAGGGGTTCCCCCTCCGCCCCAGGAACCGGAGAACAAGGAGAGACCCGGCCATAGGAAATCCCCAGGCCCTCCAAGTGCTCCAGCTCCAAAGTAAGGGGCGAGGGTGGGTGTTCCTCCCCCTCCCCGCTGCCACCCCCCGGCCCAGCATCTACAGTTTCATTAAAATCAATATATTTTGTTTCTGCCGGGTCGAGCAACTCCCGGGGGAAGTTGGGTAATAGCTGGGCGGGCTCAGGTTCGGCCTTTTCGGCCTCGCCCGCCTCAGTCCCCGGGACGCCCGGCCCGGCGGCTACGCATTCCTCCGCGGTCCCCACGCCCCCCACGACAGGCAGATCTTCCACTCCATCCCCGGGAGGCAGAGGCTGGGCAGCCTCAACTGTCTCACCCTCCCCGGGGAAAGACTCCTCGCGCCTGCAGCGCAATTTGGGGGCGCTGGTGGGGGACGCGGGACACGCGGCGGGCACCGACTCCTCCGCGGAGGGATATTGTTCCCCCTCCGCGTCATTGGGGCGGTGCCTCTTTTTGTTCCTGGGGGCGCGCGGAGTCAGGGAGACCTCCATGTCTGCCGAGGCCTCCCGCTCCGCCCCCCCCTTTTCCTTTTCTTGCCCGCGCCCGGGCCCCTCTGTGGTGTTGTTCAAGGGCTCGGGCACGGGCTCGGGGCACCCCGCGCTCGCCGGTGACGGGGTTGGGCTGAGCGCGGTGGTCAAATTATCCGGCGCACCGAGGGGACCCGCCTCTTGATGTTTTGTCTTCTTCCGCGCCTTCTTTCCGGTCGGACGCTCTCCCTCCCCCCCGCCGGAGGCCCTGAAAACAAAGGCCTCCGACGATGCCCGCGCACCCATGGCTCCCGGCACGCGGACGCAACTAGGGGGAGGGGTGGCGGCGGCGCCAGCCTTGGCCGCCTTCGATGGTTTGGCGGCCTTGGAGGCGGGGCAGTTCTTGCGAACATGCCCCACCTCCCTGCAGGCATGGCACCGCACGCCGTCCGACGTCCAGAAGACGCGGTAGGCAGTCCCCTCGTGCACCACATTAAAGTGCCCTTCTGTCATGTCCTCCCGCGCCAGCCGGACAAAGAGCTGGCGGCGGAAGGAGAACACGTGGCGCAGGCTGTTCTCCCTGAGGCCGAGCGGTATGGGGTTGATCCCTGACCTTACCTCCCCCAGGTGTTGTAGGTGAGGGAGGAGGAGCCCAGCGGGAACAAAGGGCGGGACATTCGACACGATGACCCTCTGCGCGGTGGCCTCGAGAGGATCCACCGGCAGGAACGTCCCGCCCACCGTGAGCCCCTTTTCGAGGGCCAGGGACACCGCCCGCTCCGACCCCAGGAAGAACACGGCCTTCCCAGACATCTTGGAGGCTGCGACAATGGCCGAGGGGCCGACTACCCCAGCCATCGCCCGCACGCACTCTTCAATGCTCATTGTGGGGTGAGTGTAGCTCTTGACCCCGTGTTTTTTTGTTATAAGTTTAAATGGTGGCAGGGCAGCGGGTGGCGCAGGAGGGGCTGTGGAAGCGGTTGCCACCTGCGCATACGTCCTTGCTGGCCCTGCCACCGGCGTGGATGGGGTCGCCATCACGGGGTCCCTTTAAGGGCTACACCCACCCCAAAGTCACAGGCCTTAATGGTCTTTAATGGCCTCGTAAATTAACTGAGCAGAGGAGCCCTTAACGAGGCACCTCTCCCCTCGTTGACAATTGGGGAGAGGCCTTGCTCCCTCTGCTCAGTTGTCTTAATTGTTTTTTTTTAAAGATTTGGAAGGAAAGGGTTCTCAGAGAGAGAGGGGAGAAACAGAGTAGCAGAGAAAGAGAGAGGGGGGTGGGAAGGGGGGGGGGGGCTGCGAGGGAAGGTCTCCCCTCGCAGCTGTGGGTGGGTGCACTCCCCAGATGGCTAAACACAAAAGTCTTTGGGGTGGTCTTCAGGTGGGGGGAGAAGATGTCTTCACCTGGGGTAGCTGGAGCCACCAGGCACTCCTAACGATCTTTAATTGGGTGAATAAGAAAAACAACAATCTTCAGCCTGGTAGCTCCAGCTATCCCAGGCTAGGCAATTGGGGGGGGGGGGGGGGGTGGGGGGGGTTCCAATTGTGGGGGGGGCCCAGTTGTAAGCAAGGCCCCCACACACACTACCACACACACACACACACCCCCCGCGATGTTCCGGCCCTCAGTGGTCTTCTTTCCTCCCCCCACCGAAACAACAAAGTCTTTTTGGGGAAATGCACCCACACCCACCTGTAGAATGTAGAGTCTCCCTCCTTCCACACTGGATGGTTGTTGTGGTTTTTCCCCCTCTCTCCAACTCCTTGCAGAATGGTAAAGATGTACAAAGTTTTCTGCTTCCTCCTCCTCTCCCTCTGGGTTAAAGTGGTGGTGAAGCCCCTTCCTTCCTTCCTTTCCTGGGCTGGTCTCAGGGCTCTCCAGGCAGGAGCAAAAGTTGATAGCTGCTCCTCTCTGCAGCTCAGCTCCAACTGTGCAGGACACGCCTCCACTGCTCTACCATTGGTTCCTTGTGCATGAAACTCTTTTAGGAGTCTACCTGCAAAACATAAACAACATTAAACTGTGCCACCCGACCTGGGTGACACAGCAGACATTTTCAAGGCCCCTTTTTTTTTGGTTTTTGGTTTTTTTTTTTGGGGCGCTAAAATCAAATTTTTCCAGTGCCCCCTATAAAAGGAGAGGGGGACACTAAAAACATCGGCAATTAAAACAAATTAAACTTTAAAACGTAAAATCAAATTAAAATTTGGTTGCCGGGCGTGATGATGCACTCCAGTCCCTCCGGTGCCCACCTCTCGCGGAAGGCCGCGAGCGTACCGGTGGACACCGCGTGCTCCATCTCCAAGGACACCCTGGACCGGATGTAAGAGCGGAAGAGAGGCAGGCAGTCAGGTTGAACGACCCCCTCGACCGCCCGCTGCCTGGACCGGCTGATGGCACCCTTGGCCGTGCCCAGGAGCAGTCCTACGAGGAGGCCTTCAGACCTACCCGCTCCCCTCCGCACAGGGTGCCCAAAGATCAGGAGAGTGGGACTGAAGTGCAGCCAGAATTTCAGGAGCAGCCCCTTCAAATAGTGGAACAGGGGCTGCAACCTTGTGCACTCCATAAAAACATGGAACACGGACTCCTCCAGACCGCAGAAATTGCAGGCGGCCTGGGAGTCCGTGAACCGGCTTAAAAATTTATTGCACGGCACTGCTCCGTGCACCACCCTCCAGGCCAAGTCCCCGATGAATAGTGGGAGGACCCCTGCGTAGAGTGCCCTCCATCGGGGACCCCCGCCTCCTCCGGACGGCAAGATGGTGCGCCATGGCGTGTCCGGACGGCCGGCGAGGATGGCAAAGTTGAGGGTGTGCAGGAGCAGCCCGTACAGGAAACCCCTCCGCGCGGAACTGAAAGGCACGGAGGGGATTTCCCCGAGGCGGCTCAAGTTGTGAGGCGCCGGCCCCCGAGGGAGGTTCCGGGGTTTGGCGCCGATGAGGAATTCCGTCCGGACGGGGGTCAGTTCGGACGGGATCTCCCCACGTGCTTGAGCCTCCTCGATACACCTAACGGAGTCAGGGCCCAGAGCTGTTTTTAGCGACTCGATGGCATCGGCCGCGCGGCGGACGTTGGCAGAATTTAGGCGCCGCGCCAGCGTGACTGGCGCCATCCAGCCCGCTCCTCCGCCATCGAGCAGGTCCCTGACCCTGGTCACCTCACCAGCCACAGCCCTCTCTTCCGACCGCCACATAAAACCTCGGCCGTGGAGGTACGGATTCCCGAGCAGCGGCTCCTGCAGGACGGCCGCCACTCCAGCCGGTGGAGAGCTGCGCTTGGTGGAGACTTTGTTCCAGACCCTGATGAGTTCCCTGTAAAAGACAGGCAGCTCCCGGAGGGCGGTCCTGGCACCCCCCAAGTTCACAAACAGGAGCTGCGTGTCATAATTGAGGTCGAGCTGCTGGCGGAAGAAATACCTCGCCAGAGCACACCACCTAGGAGGGGGCTCGACGTAAAGGTATCTCTGCAGGGTCTGAAGACGGAAAGTCGCGAGCTGGGCGCTGACGCACACCAACGACTGACCGCCCTCCTCAAGCGGGAGACTCAAGACCGCGGCAGAGACCCAGTGCTTCCTGTTGTTCCAGAAGAAGTCCACCAGCTTCTTCTGTATCTTGGCGACAAACGCAGGGGGAGGGGTCAAAGTGACCAGCCGGTACCACAGCATTGCGGCCACCAGCTGGTTTATGACTAGCGCTCGACCCCTGTAGGACAGCACTCGGAGCAGTCCTGTCCAGCGCCCTAGGCGAGCGGCGACCTTGGCCTCCAGCTCCTGCCAGTTCGCCGGCCAGGCTCCCTCGTCGGGGCTAAGGTAGACTCCCAGATAGAGGAGATGGGTCGTGCTCCAGGCAAAAGGCCTGAGCTCCTCCGGCAGGGAGTCCACCCGCCACTGACCCACCAGGAGTCCGGAACATTTCTCCCAGTTGATCCTGGCGGAGGACGCGGCCGAGTAAATCTCCTGGCACTCACGCATCCTCCGCAGGTCAGCGGGATCCTCTATCGCGAGGAGCACGTCATCGGCGTAAGCCGAGAGGACGACCTCCACGCCCGGCCCTTGCAGAGCCAGTCCCGTCAACCTCGTCCGCAAGAGGCGCAGGAAAGGCTCCACGCAAACGGCGTATAACTGGCCGGACATGGGGCATCCCTGGCGCACCCCTCTCCTAAAGCGAAGGGGCGCCGTCAAGGACCCGTTAACCTTAATCAGACACTCCGCGGCGGCGTACAAAAGTCGGATCCGGGCGACGAAATGCGTCCCGAACCCGAAAGCGCGCAGAGTTCCGAGCAGATAGTCGTGATCCACCCTGTCGAACGCCTTCTCTTGGTCGAGGGATAGGAAGGCGACCGACAGACCAGCCTCCTGGGAGCAATGGATGAGGTCCCGGACCAGATGGATGTTGTCGTGGATCGTCCGGCCCGGGACCGTGTATGACTGGTCGGGGTGGATCATGTGGTCCAGCACGGCACCAAGGCGAGCAGACATCGCCCTGGCGAAGATTTTGTAGTCCGTGCTGAGGAGGGAGACCGGGCGCCAGTTCTTAAGGAGGCGGAGATCGCCCTTCTTAGGCAGCAGGACGATGACTGCCCTGCGCCAAGAGAGGGGCATCTCCCCGGTCGCCAGACTTTCCCCCAGGACCCGCGCGTAGTCGCTCCCCAGGACGTCCCAGAACGCCCTGTGGAACTCCACGGTCAGCCCATCCAGCCCCGGGGATTTTCCCCTCGAGAGCCGGGCGAGGGCACCGGTCAGCTCCGCCAGGCTTAGCGGAGCTTCCAGATTTTCGGCGCCCTCCGGGCCGACCTTCGGCAGGTCCTCCCACAAAACTCTACGCGCTTCCTCGCTGGACGGATCCGGAGAGAACAGAGCCCCGTAATATTCACGGACCCTGTTGTTGACGCCCTCCGGATCCGAGACGAGAGAGCCGTCGTCGGCCAGCAGCGTCAAGAGCTGCTTACGGACACTCTGCCTTTTTTCCAGCGAGTAGAAGAAGGGGGAGCCGCGGTCCAGATCCCGCAGGAACCGGATCCGCGATCTCACGAACGCGCCTCGGGACCCGACGAGCTGCAGGTCCTTCAGCGCGGCCTTCTTCGCTTCGTACACCGTCCGCAGGGCCGGGTCCTGGACGACTTGACCGAGACGGGCTTCCAGGTCGAGCACCTCTTTTTCTAGGCGCCCGACTCTGGCCGCCCGCCTCTTGGTCGACCCCCTCGCGTACTCTTGACAGAAGACGCGGACGTGAGCCTTGCCCACGTCCCACCATAGCCTCAAGGAGGGGAAGCCCCCCTGCTTCCTTCTCCAGTCGGACCAGAATCGACGGAACGAGTCCTGGAACCGCACGTCCTCCAGCAGCCGGTTGTTAAAGTGCCAGTACGCGGACCCCGTCCTCGCGCGGAGCGAAGCGAGCTCCGCCCACACCAGGTGGTGGTCCGAACACGGCACCGGCCGCATGGAGGCCGCCGGGACGCAGGAAACGTACGCCCGAGACACGTAAAGGCGGTCGACTCTAGACCATCCAACTCCAGGCCTCACCCAAGTAAAGGCGCTGGAGTCGGGGTGGAGATTTCGCCAGACGTCCACCAAGTCGAAGGACCCGACCAGGTCCCTCAACTTCTCCATCGCCGTCATGCACTGCGGGGCACCGGAGCGGTCCCTCGCCTCGAGGGTGCAGTTAAAATCCCCCCCGAGGACAATGCAGTCGCCGACGTCGACGGAGCCAAGAAGAGCGGACACCTCTTCAAAGAAGCGCGTTTGCTGCGGGCCGGGATGAGGGGCGTACACGTTCACGAGATGGAGCGGCACGTCCCCCAGGCGAACCGTTACGTGCAGCAAGCGGCCTGGCACGGGCTCCTCGACCCCCAAGATCTCCGGCTGAAAATGCGGGCCCAGCAAGATGGCCACCCCACTAGAAATGGCGGTGAGGTGGCTCATGCGGACCTCTCCTTGCCATTCCAGGAGCCACGTGGCTTCGTCTCCCGGAACGGTGTGGGTTTCTTGCAGGAAGCACACCGCATATTTCCCCTCCCGCAGGAGCGAAAAATTGTCAAATCTACGGCGTGCCCCTCTGCCGCCGTTGATGTTGAGGCTGGCTATGGTTATCTTCATGGCAAAAGCATAGTGCAACCTCTACCTTAACCTATTGTGGGGGAGGGAGCGGAGTCTTTTGTTGAACTCCGCTCCCTCCGCAGCCCAGCGAGGAGTCCCTCGAGCTCGCGCAGCTCAAGGTGCTGCTCCTTTGTCAAGGGCCCGCCCGCGGCCAAGGTTTTAACGGCGGCGCGGACGGACCCCTTGATCAGCTCCGGCTCGGACCATTTTTCCAGGGCCAGTCGGGCTTGGTCGCGGCGACCCCGGCTCTGGGCCAAAAAGTCCCGGAGTTCCTTTGCAGGAACGAGGAGGGCCTCAGCGGCGGCCGCGAGCAGATCCACCGCCTCCCTGGCGGTGGTCTCTAGGTCTTCACCCGCGTCCCCCACCGAGTCCCCGTCCTCCTCCGGGAGGTGGCCGCCAGCAGCCGGCCCATCGACCGCACAAGGTACGGCAAATGAACCGGCCGCTCCAACCGGCCCTGGCACTGCCCCGATCCCACCCCCAGGATCGTCGGCAGAGGAGTCCCCACTGGGCTCTTTTAAAAATGGTGCTGGGTCGGGAAATGACAGCGGAAGGGGTTCCCCCTCCGCCCCAGGAACCGGAGAACAAGGAGAGACCCGGCCATAGGAAATCCCCAGGCCCTCCAAGTGCTCCAGCTCCAAAGTAAGGGGCGAGGGTGGGTGTTCCTCCCCCTCCCCGCTGCCACCCCCCGGCCCAGCATCTACAGTTTCATTAAAATCAATATATTTTGTTTCTGCCGGGTCGAGCAACTCCCGGGGGAAGTTGGGTAATAGCTGGGCGGGCTCAGGTTCGGCCTTTTCGGCCTCGCCCGCCTCAGTCCCCGGGACGCCCGGCCCGGCGGCTACGCATTCCTCCGCGGTCCCCACGCCCCCCACGACAGGCAGATCTTCCACTCCATCCCCGGGAGGCAGAGGCTGGGCAGCCTCAACTGTCTCACCCTCCCCGGGGAAAGACTCCTCGCGCCTGCAGCGCAATTTGGGGGCGCTGGTGGGGGACGCGGGACACGCGGCGGGCACCGACTCCTCCGCGGAGGGATATTGTTCCCCCTCCGCGTCATTGGGGCGGTGCCTCTTTTTGTTCCTGGGGGCGCGCGGAGTCAGGGAGACCTCCATGTCTGCCGAGGCCTCCCGCTCCGCCCCCCCCTTTTCCTTTTCTTGCCCGCGCCCGGGCCCCTCTGTGGTGTTGTTCAAGGGCTCGGGCACGGGCTCGGGGCACCCCGCGCTCGCCGGTGACGGGGTTGGGCTGAGCGCGGTGGTCAAATTATCCAGCGCACCGAGGGGACCCGCCTCTTGATGTTTTGTCTTCTTCCGCGCCTTCTTTCCGGTCGGACGCTCTCCCTCCCCCCCGCCGGAGGCCCTGAAAACAAAGGCCTCCGACGATGCCCGCGCACCCATGGCTCCCGGCACGCGGACGCAACTAGGGGGAGGGGTGGCGGCGGCGCCAGCCTTGGCCGCCTTCGGTGGTTTGGCGGCCTTGGAGGCGGGGCAGTTCTTGCGAACATGCCCCACCTCCCTGCAGGCATGGCACCGCACGCCGTCCGACGTCCAGAAGACGCGGTAGGCAGTCCCCTCGTGCACCACATTAAAGTGCCCTTCTGTCATGTCCTCCCGCGCCAGCCGGACAAAGAGCTGGCGGCGGAAGGAGAACACGTGGCGCAGGCTGTTCTCCCTGAGGCCGAGCGGTATGGGGTTGATCCCTGACCTTACCTCCCCCAGGTGTTGTAGGTGAGGGAGGAGGAGCCCAGCGGGAACAAAGGGCGGGACGTTCGACACGATGACCCTCTGCGCGGTGGCTTCGAGAGGATCCACCGGCAGGAACGTCCCGCCCACCGTGAGCCCCTTTTCGAGGGCCAGGGACACCGCCCGCTCCGACCCCAGGAAGAAAACAGCCTTCCCAGACATCTTGGAGGCTGCGACAATGGCCGAGGGGCCGACTACCCCAGCCATCGCCCGCACGCACTCCTCGATGCTCATTGTGGGGTGAGTGTAGCTCTTGACCCCGTGTTTTTTTGTTATAAGTGTAAATGGTGGCAGGGCAGCGGGTGGCGCAGGAGGTGCTGTGGAAGCGGTTGCCACCTGCGCATACGTCCTTGCTGGCCCTGCCACCGGCGTGGATGGGGTCGCCATCACGGGGTCCCTTTAAGGGCTACACCCACCCCAAAGTCACAGGCCTTAATGGTCTTTAATGGCCTCGTGTATTTAACTGAGCAGAGGAGCCCTTAACGAGGCACCTCTCCCCTCGTTGACAATTGGGGAGAGGCCTTGCTTCCTCTGCTCAGTTGTCTTAATTGTTTTTTTTTTTTTTTTTTTTTTTTTTTTTTTTTTTTTAAAATTTGGAAGGAAAGGGTTCTCAGAGAGAGAGGGGAGAAACAGAGGGTAACGGAGAAAGAGAGAGGGGGGTGGGAAGGGGGGGGGGCTGCGAGGGCAGGTCTCCCCTCGCAGCTGTGGGTGGGTGCACTCCCCAGATGGCAAAACACAAAAGTCTTTGAGGTGGTCTTCAGGTGGGGGGAGAAGATGTCTTCACCTGGGGTAGCTGGAGCCACCAGGCACTCCTAACGATCTTTAATTGGGTGATTAATAACAATCTTCAGCCTGGTAGCTCCAGCTATCCCAGGCTAGGCAAATGTGGGGGGTGGGGGGGGTTCCAATTGTGGGGGGGGGCCTAGTTGTAAGCACGGCCCCCACGCACACTACCACACACACACACACCCCCCGCGATGTTCCGGCCCTCAGTGGTCTTCTTTCCTCCCCCCACCGATACAACAAAGTCTGTTTGGGGAAATGCACCCACACCCACCTGCAGAGATAGTAGAGTCTCCCTCCTTCCACACTGGATGTTGGTTGTTGTGGTTTTTCCCCCTCTCTCCAACTCTTTGCAGAAATGATAAAGATGTTGAAAGTTTTCTGCTTTTTCCTCCTCTCCCTCTGGGTTAAAGTTGTAGTGAAGCCCCTTCCTTCCTTCCTTTCCTGGGCTGGTCTCAGGGCTCTCCAGGCAGGAGCAAAAGTTGATAGCTGCTCCTCTCTGCAGCTCAGCTCCAACTGTGCAGGACACGCCTCCACTGCTCTACCATTGGTTCCTTGTGCATGAAACTCTTTTGAGTTTACCTGCGAAAACATAAACATTAAAGAGTGCCACCCGACCTGGGTGACACTCCAGACATTTACAAGGCCCTTTTTTTCCCCCCCTTTTTTTTGTTTTTTTTGTGTTTTTCTTTTTTTGGTTTTTTTTTTTTGGGCACTAAAATCACAATTTTTCCCCAGTGCCCCCTATAAAAGGGAAGGGGACACTAAAAGCACCGGCAATTAAAACAAATTAACTTTAAAACGTAAAATCAAATTAAAATTTGGTTGCCGGGCGTGATGATGCACTCCAGTCCCTCCGGTGCCCACCTCTCGCGGAAGGCCGCGAGCGTACCGGTGGACACCGCGTGCTCCATCTCCAAGGACACCCTGGACCGGATGTAAGAGCGGAAGAGAGGCAGGCAGTCAGGTTGAACGACCCCCTCGACCGCCCGCTGCCTGGACCGGCTGATGGCACCCTTGGCCGTGCCCAGGAGCAGTCCTACGAGGAGGCCTTCGGACCTACCCGCTCCCCTCCGCACAGGGTGCCCAAAGATCAGGAGAGTGGGACTGAAGTGCAGCCAGAATTTCAGGAGCAGCCCCTTCAAATAATGGAACAGGGGCTGCAACCTTGTGCACTCTATAAAAACATGGAACACGGACTCCTCCAGACCGCAGAAATTGCAGGCGGCCTGGGAGTCCGTGAACCGGCTTAAAAATTTGTTGCACGGCACTGCTCCGTGCACCACCCTCCAGGCCAAGTCCCCGATGAATAGTGGGAGGACCCCTGCGTAGAGTGCCCTCCATCGGGGACCCCCGCCTCCTCCGGACGGCAAGATGGTGCGCCATGGCGTGTCCGGACGGCCGGCGAGGATGGCAAAGTTGAGGGTGTGCAGGAGCAGCCCGTACAGGAAACCCCTCCGCGCGGAACTGAAAGGCACGGAGGGGATTTCCCCGAGGCGGCTCAAGTTGTGAGGCGCCGGCCCCCGAGGGAGGTTCCGGGGTTTGGCGCCGATGAGGAATTCCGTCCGGACGGGGGTCAGTTCGGACGGGATCTCCCCACGTGCTTGAGCCTCCTCGATACACCTAACGGAGTCAGGGCCCAGAGCTGTTTTTAGCGACTCGATGGCATCGGCCGCGCGGCGGACGTTGGCAGAATTTAGGCGCCGCGCCAGCGTGACTGGCGCCATCCAGCCCGCTCCTCCGCCATCGAGCAGGTCCCTGACCCTGGTCACCTCACCAGCCACAGCCCTCTCTTCCGACCGCCACATGAAGCCTCGGCCGTGGAGGTACGGATTCCCGAGCAGCGGCTCCTGCAGGACGGCCGCCACTCCAGCCGGCGGAGAGCTGCGCTTGGTGGAGACTTTGTTCCAGACCCTGATGAGTTCCCTGTAAAAGACAGGCAGCTCCCGGAGGGCGGTCCTGGCACCCCCCAAGTTCACAAACAGGAGCTGCGTGTCATAATTGAGGTCGAGCTGCTGGCGGAAGAAATACCTCGCCAGAGCACACCACCTAGGAGGGGGCTCGACGTAAAGGTATCTCTGCAGGGTCTGAAGACGGAAAGTCGCGAGCTGGGCGCTGACGCACACCAACGACTGACCGCCCTCCTCAAGCGGGAGACTCAAGACCGCGACAGAGACCCAGTGCTTCCTGTTGTTCCAGAAGAAGTCCACCAGCTTCTTCTGTATCTTGGCGACAAACGCAGGGGGAGGGGTCAAAGTGACCAGCCGGTACCACAGCATTGCGGCCACCAGCTGGTTTATGACTAGCGCTCGACCCCTGTAGGACAGCACTCGGAGCAGTCCTGTCCAGCGCCCTAGGCGAGCGGCGACCTTGGCCTCCAGCTCCTGCCAGTTCGCCGGCCAGGCTTCCTCGTCGGGGCTAAGGTAGACTCCCAGATAGAGGAGATGGGTCGTACTCCAGGCAAAAGGCCTGAGCTCCTCCGGCAGGGAGTCCACCCGCCACTGACCCACCAGGAGTCCGGAACATTTCTCCCAGTTGATCCTGGCGGAGGACGCGGCCGAGTAAATCTCCTGGCACTCACGCATCCTCCGCAGGTCAGCGGGATCCTCTACCGCGAGGAGCACGTCATCGGCGTAAGCCGAGAGGACGACCTCCACGCCCGGCCCTTGCAGAGCCAGTCCCGTCAACCTCGTCCGCAAGAGGCGCAGGAAAGGCTCCACGCAAACGGCGTATAACTGGCCGGACATGGGGCATCCCTGGCGCACCCCTCTCCTAAAGCGAAGGGGCGCCGTCAAGGACCCGTTAACCTTAATCAGACACTCCGCGGCGGCGTACAAAAGTCGGATCCGGGCGACAAAATGCGTCCCGAACCCGAAAGCGCGCAGAGTTCCGAGCAGATAGTCGTGATCCACCCTGTCGAACGCCTTCTCTTGGTCGAGGGATAGGAAGGCGACCGACAGACCAGCCTCCTGGGAACAATGGATGAGGTCCCGGACCAGATGGATGTTGTCGTGGATTGTCCGGCCCGGGACCGTGTATGACTGGTCGGGGTGGATCATGTGGTCCAGCACGGCACCAAGGCGAGCAGACATCGCCCTGGCGAAGATTTTGTAGTCCGTGCTGAGGAGGGAGACCGGGCGCCAGTTCTTAAGGAGGCGGAGATCGCCCTTCTTAGGCAGCAGGACGATGACTGCCCTGCGCCAAGAGAGGGGCATCTCCCCGGTCGCCAGACTTTCCCCCAGGACCCGCGCGTAGTCGCTCCCCAGGACGTCCCAGAACGCCCTGTGGAACTCCACGGTCAGCCCGTCCAGCCCCGGGGATTTTCCCCTCGAGAGCCGGGCGAGGGCACCGGTCAGCTCCGCCAGGCTTAGCGGAGCTTCCAGATTTTCGGCGCCCTCCGGGCCGACCTTCGGCAGGTCCTCCCACAAAACTCTACGCGCTTCCTCGCTGGACGGATCCGGAGAGAACAGAGCCCCGTAATATTCACGGACCCTGTTGTTGACGCCCTCCGGATCCGAGACGAGAGAGCCGTCGTCGGCCAGCAGCGTCAAGAGCTGCTTACGGACACTCTGCCTTTTTTCCAGCGAGTAGAAGAAGGGGGAGCCGCGGTCCAGATCCCGCAGGAACCGGATCCGCGACCTCACGAACGCGCCTCGGGACCCGACGAGCTGCAGGTCCTTCAGCGCGGCCTTCTTCGCTTCGTACACCGTCCGCAGGGCCGGGTCCTGGACGACTTGACCGAGACGGGCTTCCAGGTCGAGCACCTCTTTTTCTAGGCGCCCGACTCTGGCCGCCCGCCTCTTGGTCGACCCCCTCGCGTACTCTTGACAGAAGACGCGGACGTGAGCCTTGCCCACGTCCCACCATAACCTCAAGGAGGGGAAGCCCCCCTGCTTCCTTCTCCAGTCGGACCAGAATCGACGGAACGAGTCCTGGAACCGCACGTCCTCCAGCAGCCGGTTGTTAAAGTGCCAGTACGCGGACCCCGTCCTCGCGCGGAGCGAAGCGAGCTCCGCCCACACCAGGTGGTGGTCCGAACACGGCACCGGCCGCATGGAGGCCGCCGGGACGCAGGAAACGTACGCCCGAGACACGTAAAGGCGGTCGACTCTAGACCATCCAACTCCAGGCCTCACCCAAGTAAAGGCGCTGGAGTCGGGGTGGAGATTTCGCCAGACGTCCACCAAGTCGAAGGACCCGACCAGGTCCCTCAACTTCTCCATCGCCGTCATGCACTGCGGGGCACCGGAGCGGTCCCTCGCCTCGAGGGTGCAGTTAAAATCCCCCCCGAGGACAATGCAGTCGCCGACGTCGACGGAGCCAAGAAGAGCGGACACCTCTTCAAAGAAGCGCGTCTGCTGCGGGCCGGGATGAGGGGCGTACACGCTCACGAGATGGAGCGGCACGTCCCCCAGGCGAACCGTTACGTGCAGCAAGCGGCCTGGCACGGGCTCCTCGACCCCCAAGATCTCCGGCTGAAAATGCGGGCCCAGCAAGATGGCCACCCCACTAGAAATGGCGGTGAGGTGGCTCATGCGGACCTCTCCTTGCCATTCCAGGAGCCACGTGGCTTCGTCTCCCGGAACGGTGTGGGTTTCTTGCAGGAAGCACACCGCATATTTCCCCTCCCGCAGGAGCGAAAAATTGTCAAATCTACGGCGTGCCCCTCTGCCGCCGTTGATGTTGAGGCTGGCTATGGTTATCTTCATGGCAAAAGCATAGTGCAACCTCTACCTTAACCTATTGTGGGGGAGGGAGCGGAGTCTTTTGTTGAACTCCGCTCCCTCCGCAGCCCAGCGAGGAGTCCCTCGAGCTCGCGCAGCTCAAGGTGCTGCTCCTTTGTCAAGGGCCCGCCCGCGGCCAAGGTTTTAACGGCGGCGCGGACGGACCCCTTGATCAGCTCCGGCTCGGACCATTTTTCCAGGGCCAGTCGGGCTTGGTCGCGGCGACCCCGGCTCTGGGCCAAAAAGTCCCGGAGTTCCTTTGCAGGAACGAGGAGGGCCTCAGCGGCGGCCGCGAGCAGATCCACCGCCTCCCTGGCGGTGGTCTCTAGGTCTTCACCCGCGTCCCCCACCGAGTCCCCGTCCTCCTCCGGGAGGTGGCCGCCAGCAGCCGGCCCATCGACCGCACAAGGTACGGCAAATGAACCGGCCGCTCCAACCGGCCCTGGCACTGCCCCGATCCCACCCCCAGGATCGTCGGCAGAGGAGTCCCCACTGGGCTCTTTTAAAAATGGTGCTGGGTCGGGAAATGACAGCGGAAGGGGTTCCCCCTCCGCCCCAGGAACCGGAGAACAAGGAGAGACCCGGCCATAGGAAATCCCCAGGCCCTCCAAGTGCTCCAGCTCCAAAGTAAGGGGCGAGGGTGGGTGTTCCTCCCCCTCCCCGCTGCCACCCCCCGGCCCAGCATCTACAGTTTCATTAAAATCAATATATTTTGTTTCTGCCGGGTCGAGCAACTCCCGGGGGAAGTTGGGTAATAGCTGGGCGGGCTCAGGTTCGGCCTTTTCGGCCTCGCCCGCCTCAGTCCCCGGGACGCCCGGCCCGGCGGCTACGCATTCCTCCGCGGTCCCCACGCCCCCCACGACAGGCAGATCTTCCACTCCATCCCCGGGAGGCAGAGGCTGGGCAGCCTCAACTGTCTCACCCTCCCCGGGGAAAGACTCCTCGCGCCTGCAGCGCAATTTGGGGGCGCTGGTGGGGGACGCGGGACACGCGGCGGGCACCGACTCCTCCGCGGAGGGATATTGTTCCCCCTCCGCGTCATTGGGGCGGTGCCTCTTTTTGTTCCTGGGGGCGCGCGGAGTCAGGGAGACCTCCATGTCTGCCGAGGCCTCCCGCTCCGCCCCCCCCTTTTCCTTTTCTTGCCCGCGCCCGGGCCCCTCTGTGGTGTTGTTCAAGGGCTCGGGCACGGGCTCGGGGCACCCCGCGCTCGCCGGTGACGGGGTTGGGCTGAGCGCGGTGGTCAAATTATCCAGCGCACCGAGGGGACCCGCCTCTTGATGTTTTGTCTTCTTCCGCGCCTTCTTTCCGGTCGGACGCTCTCCCTCCCCCCCGCCGGAGGCCCTGAAAACAAAGGCCTCCGACGATGCCCGCGCACCCATGGCTCCCGGCACGCGGACGCAACTAGGGGGAGGGGTGGCGGCGGCGCCAGCCTTGGCCGCCTTCGGTGGTTTGGCGGCCTTGGAGGCGGGGCAGTTCTTGCGAACATGCCCCACCTCCCTGCAGGCATGGCACCGCACGCCGTCCGACGTCCAGAAGACGCGGTAGGCAGTCCCCTCGTGCACCACATTAAAGTGCCCTTCTGTCATGTCCTCCCGCGCCAGCCGGACAAAGAGCTGGCGGCGGAAGGAGAACACGTGGCGCAGGCTGTTCTCCCTGAGGCCGAGCGGTATGGGGTTGATCCCTGACCTTACCTCCCCCAGGTGTTGTAGGTGAGGGAGGAGGAGCCCAGCGGGAACAAAGGGCGGGACGTTCGACACGATGACCCTCTGCGCGGTGGCTTCGAGAGGATCCACCGGCAGGAACGTCCCGCCCACCGTGAGCCCCTTTTCGAGGGCCAGGGACACCGCCCGCTCCGACCCCAGGAAGAAAACAGCCTTCCCAGACATCTTGGAGGCTGCGACAATGGCCGAGGGGCCGACTACCCCAGCCATCGCCCGCACGCACTCCTCGATGCTCATTGTGGGGTGAGTGTAGCTCTTGACCCCGTGTTTTTTTGTTATAAGTGTAAATGGTGGCAGGGCAGCGGGTGGCGCAGGAGGTGCTGTGGAAGCGGTTGCCACCTGCGCATACGTCCTTGCTGGCCCTGCCACCGGCGTGGATGGGGTCGCCATCACGGGGTCCCTTTAAGGGCTACACCCACCCCAAAGTCACAGGCCTTAATGGTCTTTAATGGCCTCGTGTATTTAACTGAGCAGAGGAGCCCTTAACGAGGCACCTCTCCCCTCGTTGACAATTGGGGAGAGGCCTTGCTTCCTCTGCTCAGTTGTCTTAATTGTTTTTTTTTTTTTTGTTTTTTGTTTTTTTTTTTTTTTTAAATTTGGAAGGAAAGGGTTCTCAGAGAGAGAGGGGAGAAACAGAGGGTAACGGAGAAAGAGAGAGGGGGGTGGGAAGGGGGGGGGCTGCGAGGGCAGGTCTCCCCTCGCAGCTGTGGGTGGGTGCACTCCCCAGATGGCAAAACACAAAAGTCTTTGAGGTGGTCTTCAGGTGGGGGGAGAAGATGTCTTCACCTGGGGTAGCTGGAGCCACCAGGCACTCCTAACGATCTTTAATTGGGTGATTAATAACAATCTTCAGCCTGGTAGCTCCAGCTATCCCAGGCTAGGCAAATGTGGGGGGTGGGGGGGGTTCCAATTGTGGGGGGGGGCCTAGTTGTAAGCACGGCCCCCACGCACACTACCACACACACACACACCCCCCGCGATGTTCCGGCCCTCAGTGGTCTTCTTTCCTCCCCCCACCGATACAACAAAGTCTGTTTGGGGAAATGCACCCACACCCACCTGCAGAGATAGTAGAGTCTCCCTCCTTCCACACTGGATGTTGGTTGTTGTGGTTTTTCCCCCTCTCTCCAACTCTTTGCAGAAATGATAAAGATGTTGAAAGTTTTCTGCTTTTTCCTCCTCTCCCTCTGGGTTAAAGTTGTAGTGAAGCCCCTTCCTTCCTTCCTTTCCTGGGCTGGTCTCAGGGCTCTCCAGGCAGGAGCAAAAGTTGATAGCTGCTCCTCTCTGCAGCTCAGCTCCAACTGTGCAGGACACGCCTCCACTGCTCTACCATTGGTTCCTTGTGCATGAAACTCTTTTGAGTTTATCTGTGAAAACATAAAACATTAAACGGTGCCACCCGACCTGGGTGACACTCCAGACATTTACAAGGCCCATTTTTTTTTTTTCCCCCTTTTTTGTTTTTTTTTTTGTGTTTTTTCTTTTTTTTTTGTTTTTTTTTTGTTTTTTTTTTTGGGCACTAAAATCACAATTTTTCCCCAGTGCCCCCTATAAAAGGGAAGGGGACACTAAAAGCACCGGCAATTAAAACAAATTAACTTTAAAACGTAAAATCAAATTAAAATTTGGTTGCCGGGCGTGATGATGCACTCCAGTCCCTCCGGTGCCCACCTCTCGCGGAAGGCCGCGAGCGTACCGGTGGACACCGCGTGCTCCATCTCCAAGGACACCCTGGACCGGATGTAAGAGCGGAAGAGAGGCAGGCAGTCAGGTTGAACGACCCCCTCGACCGCCCGCTGCCTGGACCGGCTGATGGCACCCTTGGCCGTGCCCAGGAGCAGTCCTACGAGGAGGCCTTCGGACCTACCCGCTCCCCTCCGCACAGGGTGCCCAAAGATCAGGAGAGTGGGACTGAAGTGCAGCCAGAATTTCAGGAGCAGCCCCTTCAAATAATGGAACAGGGGCTGCAACCTTGTGCACTCAATAAAAACATGGAACACGGACTCCTCCAGACCGCAGAAATTGCAGGCGGCCTGGGAGTCCGTGAACCGGCTTAAAAATTTGTTGCACGGCACTGCTCCGTGCACCACCCTCCAGGCCAAGTCCCCGATGAATAGTGGGAGGACCCCCGCGTAGAGTGCCCTCCATCGGGGACCCCCGCCTCCTCCGGACGGCAAGATGGTACGCCATGGCGTGTCCGGACGGCCGGCGAGGATGTGCAAAGTTGAGGGTGTGCAGGAGCAGCCCGTACAGGAAACCCCTCCGCGCGGAACTGAAAGGCACGGAGGGGATTTCCCCGAGGCGGCTCAAGTTGTGAGGCGCCGGCCCCCGAGGGAGGTTCCGGGGTTTGGCGCCGATGAGGAATTCCGTCCGGACGGGGGTCAGTTCGGACGGGATCTCCCCACGTGCTTGAGCCTCCTCGATACACCTAACGGAGTCAGGGCCCAGAGCTGTTTTTAGCGACTCGATGGCATCGGCCGCGCGGCGGACGTTGGCAGAATTTAGACGCCGCGCCAGCGTGACTGGCGCCATCCAGCCCGCTCCTCCGCCATCGAGCAGGTCCCTGACCCTGGTCACCTCACCAGCCACAGCCCTCTCTTCCGACCGCCACATGAAGCCTCGGCCGTGGAGGTACGGATTCCCGAGCAGCGGCTCCTGCAGGACGGCCGCCACTCCAGCCGGCGGAGAGCTGCGCTTGGTGGAGACTTTGTTCCAGACCCTGATGAGTTCCCTGTAAAAGACAGGCAGCTCCCGGAGGGCGGTCCTGGCACCCCCCAAGTTCACAAACAGGAGCTGCGTCTCATAATTGAGGTCGAGCTGCTGGCGGAAGAAATACCTCGCCAGAGCGCACCACCTAGGAGGGGGCTCGACGTAAAGGTATCTCTGCAGGGTCTGAAGACGGAAAGTCGCGAGCTGGGCACTGACGCACACCAACGACTGACCGCCCTCCTCAAGCGGGAGACTCAAGACCGCGGCAGAGACCCAGTGCTTCCTGTTGTTCCAGAAGAAGTCCACCAGCTTCTTCTGTATCTTGGCGACAAACGCAGGGGGAGGGGTCAAAGTGACCAGCCGGTACCACAGCATTGCGGCCACCAGCTGGTTTATGACTAGCGCTCGACCCCTGTAGGACAGCACTCGGAGCAGTCCTGTCCAGCGCCCTAGGCGAGCGGCGACCTTGGCCTCCAGCTCCTGCCAGTTCGCCGGCCAGGCTCCCTCGTCGGGGCTAAGGTAGACTCCCAGATAGAGGAGATGGGTCGTGCTCCAGGCAAAAGGCCTGAGCTCCTCCGGCAGGGAGTCCACCCGCCACTGACCCACCAGGAGTCCGGAACATTTCTCCCAGTTGATCCTGGCGGAGGACGCGGCCGAGTAAATCTCCTGGCACTCACGCATCCTCCGCAGGTCAGCGGGATCCTCTACCGCGAGGAGCACGTCATCGGCGTAAGCCGAGAGGACGACCTCCACGCCCGGCCCTTGCAGAGCCAGTCCCGTCAACCTCGTCCGCAAGAGGCGCAGGAAAGGCTCCACGCAAACGGCATATAACTGGCCGGACATGGGGCATCCCTGGCGCACCCCTCTCCTAAAGCGAAGGGGCGCCGTCAAGGACCCGTTAACCTTAATCAGACACTCCGCGGCGGCGTACAAAAGTCGGATCCGGGCGACGAAATGCGTCCCGAACCCGAAAGCACGCAGAGTTCCGAGCAGATAGTCGTGATCCACCCTGTCGAACGCCTTCTCTTGGTCGAGGGATAGGAAGGCGACCGACAGACCAGCCTCCTGGGAACAATGGATGAGGTCCCGGACCAGATGGATGTTATCGTGGATTGTCCGGCCCGGGACCGTGTATGACTGGTCGGGGTGGATCATGTGGTCCAGCACGGCACCAAGGCGAGCAGACATCGCCCTGGCGAAAATTTTGTAGTCCGTGCTGAGGAGGGAGACCGGGCGCCAGTTCTTAAGGAGGCGGAGATCGCCCTTCTTAGGCAGCAGGACAATGACTGCCCTGCGCCAAGAGAGGGGCATCTCCCCGGTCGCCAGACTTTCCCCCAGGACCCGCGCGTAGTCGCTCCCCAGGACGTCCCAGAACGCCCTGTGGAACTCCACGGTCAGCCCGTCCAGCCCCGGGGATTTTCCCCTCGAGAGCTGGGCGAGGGCACCGGTCAGCTCCGCCAGGCTTAGCGGAGCTTCCAGATTTTCGGCGCCCTCCGGGCCGACCTTCGGCAGGTCCTCCCACAAAACTCTACGCGCTTCCTCGCTGGACGGATCCGGAGAGAACAGAGCCCCGTAATATTCACGGACCCTGTTGTTGACGCCCTCCGGATCCGAGACGAGAGAGCCGTCGTCGGCCAGCAGCGTCAAGAGCTGCTTACGGACACTCTGCCTTTTTTCCAGCGAGTAGAAGAAGGGGGAGCCGCGGTCCAGATCCCGCAGGAACCGGATCCGCGACCTCACGAACGCGCCTCGGGACCCGACGAGCTGCAGGTCCTTCAGCGCGGCCTTCTTCGCTTCGTACACCGTCCGCAGGGCCGGGTCCTGGACGACTTGACCGAGACGGGCTTCCAGGTCGAGCACCTCTTTTTCTAGGCGCCCGACTCTGGCCGCCCGCCTCTTGGTCGACCCCCTCGCGTACTCTTGACAGAAGACGCGGACGTGAGCCTTGCCCACGTCCCACCATAGCCTCAAGGAGGGGAAGCCCCCCTGCTTCCTTCTCCAGTCGGACCAGAATCGACGGAACGAGTCCTGGAACCGCACGTCCTCCAGCAGCCGGTTGTTAAAGTGCCAGTACGCGGACCCCGTCCTCGCGCGGAGCGAAGCGAGCTCCGCCCACACCAGGTGGTGGTCCGAACACGGCACCAGCCGCATGGAGGCCGCCGGGACGCAGGAAACGTACGCCCGAGACACGTAAAGGCGGTCGACTCTAGACCATCCAACTCCAGGCCTCACCCAAGTAAAGGCGCTGGAGTCGGGGTGGAGATTTCGCCAGACGTCCACCAAGTCGAAGGACCCGACCAGGTCCCTCAACTTCTCCATCGCCGTCATGCACTGCGGGGCACCGGAGCGGTCCCTCGCCTTGAGGGTGCAGTTAAAATCCCCCCCGAGGACAATGCAGTCGCCGACGTCGACGGAGCCAAGAAGAGCGGACACCTCTTCAAAGAAGCGCGTTTGCTGCGGGCCGGGATGAGGGGCGTACACGTTCACGAGATGGAGCGGCACGTCCCCCAGGCGAACCGTTACGTGCAGCAAGCGGCCTGGCACGGGCTCCTCGACCCCCAAGATCTCCGGCTGAAAATGCGGGCCCAGCAAGATGGCCACCCCACTAGAAATGGCGGTGAGGTGGCTCATGCGGACCTCTCCTTGCCATTCCAGGAGCCACGTGGCTTCGTCTCCCGGAACGGTGTGGGTTTCTTGCAGGAAGCACACCGCATATTTCCCCTCCCGCAGGAGCGAAAAATTGTCAAATCTACGGCGTGCCCCTCTGCCGCCGTTGATGTTGAGGCTGGCTATGGTTATCTTCATGGCAAAAGCATAGTGCAACCTCTACCTTAACCTATTGTGGGGGAGGGAGCGGAGTCTTTTGTTGAACTCCGCTCCCTCCGCAGCCCAGCGAGGAGTCCCTCGAGCTCGCGCAGCTCAAGGTGCTGCTCCTTTGTCAAGGGCCCGCCCGCGGCCAAGGTTTTAACGGCGGCGCGGACGGACCCCTTGATCAGCTCCGGCTCGGACCATTTTTCCAGGGCCAGTCGGGCTTGGTCGCGGCGACCCCGGCTCTGGGCCAAAAAGTCCCGGAGTTCCTTTGCAGGAACGAGGAGGGCCTCAGCGGCGGCCGCGAGCAGATCCACCGCCTCCCTGGCGGTGGTCTCTAGGTCTTCACCCGCGTCCCCCACCGAGTCCCCGTCCTCCTCCGGGAGGTGGCCGCCAGCAGCCGGCCCATCGACCGCACAAGGTACGGCAAATGAACCGGCCGCTCCAACCGGCCCTGGCACTGCCCCGATCCCACCCCCAGGATCGTCGGCAGAGGAGTCCCCACTGGGCTCTTTTAAAAATGGTGCTGGGTCGGGAAATGACAGCGGAAGGGGTTCCCCCTCCGCCCCAGGAACCGGAGAACAAGGAGAGACCCGGCCATAGGAAATCCCCAGGCCCTCCAAGTGCTCCAGCTCCAAAGTAAGGGGCGAGGGTGGGTGTTCCTCCCCCTCCCCGCTGCCACCCCCCGGCCCAGCATCTACAGTTTCATTAAAATCAATATATTTTGTTTCTGCCGGGTCGAGCAACTCCCGGGGGAAGTTGGGTAATAGCTGGGCGGGCTCAGGTTCGGCCTTTTCGGCCTCGCCCGCCTCAGTCCCCGGGACGCCCGGCCCGGCGGCTACGCATTCCTCCGCGGTCCCCACGCCCCCCACGACAGGCAGATCTTCCACTCCATCCCCGGGAGGCAGAGGCTGGGCAGCCTCAACTGTCTCACCCTCCCCGGGGAAAGACTCCTCGCGCCTGCAGCGCAATTTGGGGGCGCTGGTGGGGGACGCGGGACACGCGGCGGGCACCGACTCCTCCGCGGAGGGATATTGTTCCCCCTCCGCGTCATTGGGGCGGTGCCTCTTTTTGTTCCTGGGGGCGCGCGGAGTCAGGGAGACCTCCATGTCTGCCGAGGCCTCCCGCTCCGCCCCCCCC